>NC_050447.1:128810408-129110408 GCF_903995425.1 Onychomys torridus | reverse complement strand
AACCTGGGGCTTATGCAGGGACACTTTGCTCAGTCTGGAAGGAGGGGACTGGACCTGCCTGTACTGAATCCACCAGGTTTAAATGAATCCCCAGGGGAGTCTTTGCCCTGGAGGAGATGGGAATGGGGGGTGGGCTGGAGGGAAGGTGGGGGCGGGAGGAGGGAGGACAGGGGAACCCATGGCTGATATGTAAAATTAAATTAAATTATAAAATAATAAAAAAGAAAAAAGAACCCCAATCTGTAGCCATCATATTCATGCAAATGGCCTGCTTCCACATCCCCCATGGGGCAACAGCCTTCTCAAGCTCTCCCCTGCCACATCTGAGGTCACACTAGTCTTGTCCTCTGCTGATGTGGCAGGGCTTCAGCTGACTGAGAAGTCAGCATCTTATACACATTCATCTCCATCCCTGTTGTTGTCGTGCATTAACCTATTAGGTGGCTTAAAACTAGTAAATAAGCAATTGTCTACACCATCATTCAGTTTTCCTCAAAGTAGAAAGGCTTGTTTTCTCGGCCCTGTATCTCACTCAGTCCATCTTATCACACCCATCTAACTGGTTACTTTGTTTAACCATTTGACAGGCCTTGAAATGTTTGTAATATCTTGGGCTATGTTTGAAGTTATAATCCAATGCATCTATAAAATGTACCTTTGGAGAAATTCCCTTGGGTCTGTTCCAGGGGCCATATGACCAAGTGAGAGGTATGCAATGTATTCTCTCAGCTCTAATCCCAGGCATGTACCTGAGAGTTGACAGAAAGTTATGTCATTAGCCCACATGCCAGTCTAGCTCAGAGTGCCCTTGTGATGCCACTTTTACAGATGGGAAAACAGTGAGGTGGGTGTGGCGGGGGCATTTGCTCAGTAACCCGTGTCTGTGGGCTATTTCTCAGGTTCCTCTGCGCTCAAGGTCTAGTCTGGATTGCATCAGAATCCTGAGTGCCTTTGTTCATGATAACAAAAGACTAATAGAAATAGTCCCAACAGCAGCGCAGAGGCATGATGGGATGAGGAAGCTGCTACTTTGACCTCTGAAACCACCTCTGCAGATGGCCATCCCAGATCATGCCCAAGGAAGGTTGCCCTTCCTGACCCCTCTGAAGATGCCCTTTCAAGTGAAGGGGGTACTTTAGGATCTCTAAGCCCCTTGGAAGATGTGAAAATGGGGGCAGGTCAGCCACATGAAGAGCAAGCTAAATGTGTAAACACACCTTGGGGATGCTAATCTCCCAGGTCAGGCTCTGGGGCCTGGCTACCCACTGCAGGAGCAGAGGCTGTGTGCTTCTGTATCAATGGCAGGTGGTCTCCGGGCTCCTGGGGTCAGGCAGAACACTATTTGTTGGCACCTATGCCCACAGCAGCCCAAGTGTTCTGCCCAACCTTCCCCAAATACAGAGCAGCCACAGCTGCCGGGCTAGAGAGGGGCTCTAGGTTCACACAGAGATCCCCGCCCCTGGTTGTGCCCCAGGCCGAGGTGCACAGGGCTAATCAGAAACACCTGTGTACATGGAATTTCCTGCCCTGGTTCAGCCTTCATTTCCGCTGCCAGTAAAAACCCGAGGCATGCAAAGGTGAAAGAAACCAGCCAGTCAATCACCCAGACAACGGCCACCAGGGCTGCAGAGACAGGACTTTGTAAATTAAAATTTAATTCTCACCTGATGGCCCAGCCAGGACAACCATGTTTCAAACCTTGCAACCAGTGGCCATAGCCAGGCAGCTCTCCACCCCGGTTCTTGTAGGAATCAACCTCACCCCATGGCCAGAGGAGAGCGGTATCTGCCTTGGGTCATCAGGCTGTCGGGCAAGCGCCTCAGAATGAAAGTGATGCCTTTCTTGTCAGCTCCATGCTGCAGCTGCAAGGGCTGTTTGAATTATTAGGTGCTGGAGAGATCAGAGCTCACTGGTGACCTGGGGACATTTAGTAGACAACATCAAAGCCAGGGCAGCCAGGGTCCAAACTGGAGGATAATGGTCAGAGCCTGAGGGTCTGTGCTCTGTCCTAGCCCAGCAGGTTTAGGTGAGGAGAGAGTCGTAAAAATGCCTCCATTTTTTTCCAGAACATTTTTTCCAGAGATCCCTGCAGGCTAGTGGAGGTGGGGCTTGGAATGAGCAGGAAGAAATGTCATGCTGCCCATTTTATGATCACACAAACTTTGTCTGAAGAATGCCTTGGCTGATTGCACTGATAGAGAGCAAGGTACCAGGCTGAGGCTATCACAGGAGGCAGAGACATGGGAAGGACAGGGAGTGGCCCTAAGAGGCCACATCCAGGCTAAGGACCCAGGGCCTATTCTTGAGCCCAATGAGGCCCCAGGATCCCATTGTTTGCACCCCTTCAGTGCTGGGATCATACATAAGAACCACCTGTCATGTCCTGGCTGTGATGTGCCATATCACTAGGGGTCTGAACTCAGAGTAAAGCACAGCAAACTCTCCCCTCCACAGAAGTAGTCATACAGGTGGCTTTCCCTGGAAACACCAAGCACAAGCCAGACACAAAATAGTTCCTATGAAGATTATCTGGGACAAATCAGGTTTGGTACATTAATCAGGAGAAGGGGAGCTGGAGAGATGGCTTGGTGCTGCAGAACTTGTACTGCTCTTGCAGAAGACTTGGTTCTGGTTCTCAACACCCGTGAAGTGGCTCATTACCGCCTGTAGCACCTGATCCAGGACACCCTCTCCTGGCCTCTGTGAGCTCCTGCATGCATGTGGTACACATATACTCATGAAGGCTCACACACACACATAAAAATAAATAAATCTTTTAAAAATAATAAAACACTGGGTGGTGGTGGCACACACCTTTAATCCCATCACTGAAGAGGCAGAGGTAGGTGGATCTCTGTGAGTTTGAGGCCAGCCTGGTCTGCAGAGCAAATTCCAGGACAGGCTCCAAAGCTACACAGAGAAACATTATCTCAGAAAAAAAAAAAAAAATCCTGGACAAAGATTAAAAAACACAATAAATCAGGAAAGGGCCCTCCTTGCCCCTGGCTATTGAGTAGGGGGTTGCTATTGGAGGCCACTGGCTGTTGAGTAGGGGGTTGCTATTGGAGGCCACTGGCTATTGAGTAGGGGGTTGCTATTGGAGGCCACTGGCTATTGAGTAGGGGGTTGCTATTGGAGGCCACTGGCTATTGAGTAGGGGGTTGCTATTGGAGGCTACTGGCTGTTGAGTAGGGGTTGCTGGCCACTGGTTGTTGAGTAGGGGTTTGCTATTGGAGGTGGGTGTGCAGTAATGACTGACTTATTTTTACTGCTATGTTCACTTAGTGAAAATCCACCGAGCCGTACACTCACAATTTGCTTACTTTCCCATATGCATGTCATATTAAATACCATTTTCATAAAGTTGTCAGGTCCAAAGCATTATATATACAAATAAATAAATATGTAAAATTCATCCTAGTTAAGAAAATGTGGGTCTTATTTTGTTTTAAAGTAGAAACCTAAAAATATGTCACTCATCTCACCATCTGGTGTTAATTCCTTAAATGTTTTAGTGAATTTCCTTCCCACTTTAAAAAAAATCGTTTTTAATATTTATGTATGGGTATGTGCATGTGTACATGTATGCAGATGCCTGCAGAAGCCAGAAGAAGGTGTGAGGTCTCCTGGATCTGGAATTAAAGATGGTTGTGAGCTGCCTGTCATGTGTGCCAAGAACTGAGCTCAGGTCCTCTGCAAGAGCAGTAAGGGCTCTGAACCACTGAGCCATGTCACCTGCCAATCCTTCTCACTTCTTTCTAGTGCATGGTGTGTGTGTGTGTGTGTGTGTGTGTGTGTGTGTGTGTGTGTGTGTGTGTGTGTGTGTGTTTTCTAGCTTTAGTGATGTTCTCATATGTAAAAATTATATGCACTTTAAAAATATTCCATGGTTAGTACAGTTCTATCCCTGCTTTGCTAATTACGGGGTTCAGGATTCCATTCCTCTTTCTGGTCGGTGACACTCCATCGTTTAGATGCAAGCCTTACATCTGCTTTCCCATTTGTCTGCTTTTGGCTACCTAAGCTGCGTCCATACCTTGGCTATCAGTAGGGACTGGGCATGCATGGGCATGTAGGTTCCATTTCCTTGGGCCACAAGCTGGTATGTCACTACATCATGTGGTAGAAACCTCCATACTTATTCTCCATAGTGACCACACTGATTGATTCTCACCAAGAGCATTCATGAGTTCCTTTTTCTCCACATCCTCTCCAGGATTTTTTTCCTTTTTTTTTTTTTTTTTTTTTGTGGTAATAGTCATTTTAACTAGAGAAATTGATACCCTGTCTTAAAAAAAGATCGAGTTCTTCATGTACTCTGGGTGTCTGTTATCTGTCAGTTGGATAGCTGGCAAACACCTCCTCCCATTCTGTACTCCTCTTGTTACCCTGTTCAGTGTCTTCTTTGCCAAAGTCCAATGGGATCCACTTAGCAATGGCAGCCTTGGTTCCCTTTGCTCTTTGGGTCCTCTCCAGAGATTCCTGCCTGTGCCAGAGTCTTGCAGTGTTTCCCTTCTTGAAGTGCCAGTTTCAGATCTTCAGGTCTTTGGTCCGTTTTTGATTGATTTTTGTAAAGAGTGAAAAGGACTGGATTTCAGTTTAGATGAGGGGTCCTGATACTCTTTGAATAATGAGTTTCCTGTTCTCAAATAAAACAAAGCACTGGCTTCTAGTGCTTCCTCAAGAGCACATGACACTTAAGAGTTTGATGTGAGCCATCTGCACAGTCAGGCTTACATCTTACATGAACTGACAGTGCTTGGTGATGGAGCTGCAGCAGCCTGCAGCCAGGGATCCCTCATTATGCCTTTGTCTGTGGAAAGGAATGGGTCTGAACCTCTCCAGGATCTAGGAGTTTATGAGTTGGCTTCTGTAGCATAACTTCTTTTGGGGAGAAAGATGAGATGAGAAGGCAGTGGGGAAAGTGCCAGGCAGCATCTTCATATAACAAAAGTAAAACAAAAAATGCATGAACTAGTAAATACAAAGGGTCTCCCTGCTTCCCAACCACTAGTGTCTATAGGCCAGGACTCAGTGACCAAAGTACCAGGCTCTGGGTCCATCTTGACAGACACTCAAGTCGGAAGACCTTTCTTGTAGTGCAGGATGTTTGGAAGCATGGGGATGCCCCTTAGGAATTTCCATCAGCCTGGCCAAGAAGTTGCTGCCCAGTTGCTGTCTGAGATATGTTCAGTGGCATCCAGAGCTAATCCTGGAGCCCCTGTGGAGGCTGCCCTCTGTCAACTGCCAAATGCAACCAGAGAAACCCTCCTGGCTCTGGTATAATTGCTGGTATTTGGCTGCACTGGGACAAGGAGCCCAGCAGAGCTGGGCTCTGTGGGTGAGAACTCTCTCCATGGGACTTGTAAGAGCCATAGTTGACAGATCAAATAACCCTCTTGCTCTCAGCCCTACAGCAGGCCTGGTCTCCATCAAGCAGGACATGCCAAGCCAGTCAGGACATAACTTCCCTGCAGACAGCAGGGCAATAGGAAAACCATAAAAAGACCTAATCTTTTAAGGCAACACGAATTGTTGGCAAGAACATAAGGAGAAAACCAAAGGCTAATTTTCTTCTTGTTTTAGATACCTGCTGATTGCCTGCAGAAACCAAGGTGGGGGAAGTCCTGCTAATACTAGTGGACAGCAAGATGCACAGATAGCCTTATTGTAACTGTTAGTGACAGCCACTGACTGAATGCTCTTCTGCAAAAGATAGTTTTATATTTAAAAGCTTAACAAATCTTTATAGTATTATCATCCTGTGTCATTCATATCCAGTATGAAAACCCAGAAGCCATTTGAGTATTTCCTACAAAAAATTTTTACAGAAGGAATCAACGGCTAATAAGTTGTGGTAAGGGCTAGAGAAGAATATACATAGAGATGACAGTTATATTTGGAATATGAGGAAATGTCACACATCCTTATATTCAAGGATGTGGATTATATATCTCAACTGAGGACAGCAAGAAGCTGTTGTAACTGGCACCATAACTACTGCCACAACCAATTCTGTCACGCTTGAAGCTGGTAGTCATCTTGGCTTGGCTTGATTACAACCAAACTCTTTAGAAGAAAGAAGACTTACTATCTGCATCCTATCTTCCAAAAATACCACAAGAAAGATCACTAAGAGGAATTTATTTCTACCTGGGAACCCTAGCTGCAAGAGAGTCCAGGAAGCTTTCCAGGAAAGCGGCATGGATTGAGGATAAGACTGTCTTCATCTATGCTTTTCAGCTGAGGTTAAATCATTTGTTCAAGATCATGTAGGTAAGCCAGTACTTGAGCCTAGGCTAAGGAATTCTGAAGTCTGACCTTATCCTCTGCTTTCTGGGGAATTAAAAGAAAAAGTACTCTATGAATTCTAAGTATTCTTTCTATCTACAATTACACCAATTGGGTTCTTATTGGAACTCAGATTTAGCTGCCACAAGATCATTCTGGATTTCACACAGACAATGCTTCTTGGTTGTGAAAGTTGATTGTTACCATATTAGTGGAGATGGGATGAAGACAGACATAGTGAGAAAAACAAAAATCAATGTAATTGGCATGGATCAAGCTTCAGATCAAATCTGTTTTCACCTAGGTGCCCCCAAGCCATTCTCAGAGGATGACCACAGTGGAATACTTATAACTAACTCTCACGGACATTTGGAAGCTAGGTTCTGTGCCTAGTCTGTCACACAGATTAGTTCATTTCATCTACATAATGTATTAAAGAGGCAGTAGTCTCCTTTGAATTTCATAAGCAATGATATTGAATCTCAGGTCAAAGGACTTGCACAAGGTCACACTGCCTGCCTATGGTAAAGCCAGAGCTGGTATCCAAGTCAATCTCAGATTACATTCTGAAATTCTTAACTCCTGGCCATTTATATACCTCCCTGACCATTTAAGTTCTAGAAGCTTCTCACAGTACCTGAAGAGTTAGACCCATTCAAACAGCTGGTCCTCAAAGGGGTGGAAATGACTACAGCAAGGCAGTGAGGTGGGCTCTGGAGCACTTGAGCGAGCTGGTTCCAGCAGGCCTGGGAGCCACATGAGACCAGAACATCTCTCTAAACCAGTGATTCCTGCCAGGCCCATCATGAAGCCCTGCCCTTCACACCTATCTTGCTAGGTAGGCCTGGGACAGCTCCTAGAACCACACTGCTCCAAATTAAGAATCTTTGTGAGTCCAGCCCTGTGCATTTGTGCAGACAACTGTCACAGGAGGGCCTAGACCAGGCCTTGCCATTCTCGTCATCTTCAGTGCTAGTGTAGACAGAGGAAGCAGGGCTCACTCAGCCTCATCAGAGTAGCCGTGGATGGAAATGAACACAAAGCTGGACAATGCGCCGAGCACAAGGGACTTCTGAACACTCAGAAGTGGGGTGTCTTCCTGAGAGCCTTCCCCTCAGGGCTCACAGATTTATGCAGAAGAGAAGGCAGGAACCCTGTAAGAGCCAGAGGTGAAGGGGATTCTGGAAAACAGTGTCCTTCAGACACCGCAGGACTAATGCACACATGAACTCACAGGCACTGTGGTGGCACACACATGACCTGCTCAGGTTCAAGTCAGATGGGGTTCCTTCACTGAGAATCCCACCCCCTACCAAGAAGATTTCTGCAATCAATACCTGCTAGCAAATGGAACATTGGCTTTCCCAGTGGAGTCGCCCTGTGTCTACAAGGCACACTCTGGGGCAGGCCCATGCCCAGGAGTAGTTAGCCAACACCAAATGAACTCCATGGTTTTTTGTGTGCTGTTTGTTTAATTTTGTCCTATTGGCTTTCTGTTTGTTTTTATGTTTATGTTTTTTTGTTTTTTGAGAGGAGGAATCATAAAGTTGGGTATATAGGAAGGTAGGGAGGGTCAGGGAGGAGTTGGGGGAGGGGAAACATGATAAAAACATAGTGTATGAAAAATTTTAATGAGTCAGAGAAAGGTACCAATGATGTGCCAACAGTTCTATCTGTCACAAAACACACACACACACACACACACACACACACACACACACACACACACACACATGCACGTGTTCACCACTAGCAATTCCTCCACATCTGTGGACAGCTTATGAAACTGGATAATGGTCCATTTCTTGAGCTGAGTATATTAACACAGTGAAAATTCTCTGAGCTCAATACTTACATTTCTATGTTTCTATATCATTTCAAGTTTCCATTTTAAAATGTACTGAAAAGCCATATTGTCTGCTGGACTGATCCCAGGACCAGGAAACTAATCCGCATTGTGTTTGAAAACTCTCTTCTTTCTAGATAAAGAAGCTGAAAATCAACTCTACCCAATCCAGCTACCAACTCAGCTTAATTAAACACAGCAAGAGGCAAAAAACATCTCAGGAACCTCGGCAGAAGTCACGACTTTTCCTCCCTTTAGAATGCAGGATTTCTGTCTCTGTATCTGTCTCTGTGTGTGTATGTGTGTGTGAGAGAGAGAGAGACAGAGACAGAGAGAGAGACAGAAAGAGACAGAGAGAGAGAGAGAGGTGGGAGTGGGGAGAGATCCGGCTAGATACAAACTGTTTACCTCTTCTTCAAGAGTAACCAACTAAACTACATTTCCCAGCCTCCCTTGCAGGCCATACAGTGGATCCTGGCCAATAGAATGCTTGGGTACAAGTGATCAATGTGAATTCTAAGTCTGGCTCGTATCACTGTCTTGTACAACATCGGTTACCTTTTCTAACCTACTGGGAAACTTCTTTGAGGTGCTAGAGGAGCATAGAGACACAAAATGGAAAGAGCCTGGGCTCCCAAGAGGCCATAAGGAGGAGAGCCATACAGGGGAATAATATGACCAGGAAAACCTACAATGAGACACTTGTACAAACAAGAAATACACTGTGTGAGGTGCACAGTGATAAAGCCTCCTGAATCATACAAGGGCTATTTCCTTACTAGGCACATCCTATTCTCTAAGCTGTTTGCATCATTTCTATTTGGAGGCAGCCCCCAAAATATTTTTCAGTCTCCAAGGAAATAAGGTGACTTCTTAACCTGTCATTTATTGAATTTAAAAAAAAAAAAAAAAGATGTATTTATCTTTATTTCTTATGTGTATGTAGGTTTTGACTGTATGTGTGCCTGGTGTCCTCAGAGGCTAGAGGATGGTTTTATATAGCCAGGAATTGGGGTTATAGAAGCTGCCTTAAGTGGATGAGAACCAAATCCAGGTCTTCATCAAGAGCAGCATGTGTTCTTAACCACTGAGCCATTTCTCTGCCCCAGACTTTTCAAGCAAAACAAAAACCAAACCAAACCAAACCAAATAACAAAAACAAACAAACAAACAAACAAACAAACAAACAAAAAACTACCAAGATTGAGTTATTGTCTGGCTCTCAGGTCACCAGAGCTGTGACTGCAGAGGGAAAATTCGCTGTCACAACACATGAAGAGCAGAAAATATCCTGTCCTTTATTCTTTGCATCTTAAAAAAATTCTCCTGTCTTCCCCATCACTGACAGAGAACTCAGACCAGCCGCATTCTGGACTCACTTACTATGGGGTTTGACAGTCCTGAACCGCCAGGGGGCAATACTATATAACAGCAAAGGCAGACCGTAGCTGATGTGCAAGAACTGGAGAGACTCCACTGGCAGGAAGCCGGTGGAATGGCGACGTGGTCCTTGGGTAATGGGAAGAGGATAGCTCACTTCTCCCTCCTTTGTCATTATTCAAAGAGCTCCTCCTTCCTGCCTGTATTTTTTCCTGCAGGTATGAAAACTCAGCAGCTGGAAGATTTAGCTGCAGGAGGTAAGGAACAACTATGCTGAAGCCACCTGCTGATGAGACATCTAAACACATAACTGTTGGAAAATGAAAACACGGTCTGGGGGCAGATATGGGAGTCCATTTTCAGGTTCCTTGTGGCTTTACCCAGCAGGTCCACATAGAGAGGATGATTAGGACCATGGCATAGTGCAGGTGTCTGAGATGGTCTGCACTTGGCTGTGCTGGGGGGAGATCTTTTGCTCCACCCCTTAGCAGCTCTACAAATACCCTGGGGCAGAGACAGTCAGGGCTTGTTGGAATAGGTTCCAGGCCCTCTCTCGGGGCTATCCTTTATTTTCTATCTGTTTATCTCCACAATCTAAATCCTTCTATCTAATATTTCTTGCTGCTCACACTCAAAGAAAACTCTGCGGAACTGTGGAGTTGGTGGGTAAATGCCCCGTAGGGGGACATGCATGTGGGGCAGAGCCTGGGGCCTGCAAGAGTCTGCAAGACAACAGTTTCTTCCACATCACCCTGTGGTTTCCAGTAAAACCAAGGGCTGTGAGTTCTTCCTGGAATGGGAGCTTGCTTCCCCTCACCCCCCCTTCCCCGTAATGAGCCCTCGCTAAAAATACCTAGAAAAGTCCGGCCTGTTTAACAGCAGCAAAGAGCAACTGAAAGTTTGTAGAGCAAGCTGGAGGAGAAATGGTGAAGGGCTCTAGCAGGTCCCAGCATGGCAAACACCGCTCTGGAAGGCCTTGCCTTTCCCCTATTTCCTCTGCCTTGCTAAAAACCGTTAGATTACACTCCTAAAGCTAACCATCAAGGTGTATTCCTTTATTTGGCCACTTCCTCCCCCTGAGGATGACTACTAAGGTCCAGCTATCAAAGTATTAAAGTTCAGAAATCAAAAGCCTCCTTTTATCTGCCCTAATTAATAACCAAAATTAAACACCTCATTCTAACACGGTTTCCCCCTTTTACCTTTATAAACTGCTATTTGTCCATGTGCTACATCTGTCTCCTCTCTATCCAAAGGCAGTCCTTTGTACCTCTAGGACAAATACCGCTTCCCCCTTTGCCTTGTTCCTTTCCTGACCTCTCTCTTCTGACTTCATCTCTGCTTCCCTGCTCTTTGTCCTTTGGGTCAAATCTCCTTTGTGCTGAGAACTTGGTCTTGAGGTGTCTTGTGCCAATACCGGACCTTTCAGATGGAGAATTCAGAGTTCAGTACATATCCCCGCTGCTAAGCAGAGCCTTTGACAAGCACTCACTGGATCAGGGTCCAAGACACCCCAACCAGGAGAGTATTTAATAAGTAGCTCGGGTTTTCAGTTGGGGTCTCTGTGGCTCCAAGAGGATTTTAGGGCAGATTTCCTAAAGGTAGCCCAAGGCAGAAGCTTTGACATGAGTCCAGGAGACATGACCTCAAGAGAACTGTTTGGGTGGGGGCTCCACCTCACCCCCTGGCACCCTGGCATCCCTATACCCCAAGAGTCTGGAATATTCTGGTGGAAGATCCACCTCAACTCTCCTCCCCCATCCCTTTTACCAAACCCACCCCTTCAAAGCCCACCAAACACAGCTCCTCCCCCAGAGAGGCTCAAGACCACTCCCACAGGGTGTATAAGCTACATCCCGGAAAACAGACACAGGGTCTCTCATCCTGGTCTCCGCTCTGAGGCCTGGGAATGCTTTACCCATTAAACCTGGGCTTTTCCAATTCAGTCTGATTCGGTTTAATTTGGATTGCTGCGTCAGCGGAGAGGTCTTCAGGGTGCAAAGACTTATCAGGAACTACACAGAGAAAGGAAACAAGGAAGAGAAGAGAGAACATGCATGAGGAGGGCTGTGTCTCTGAACAGTCTCTCCCAGGCCTGGAGGCTGGAGGTAATTACTGGTGATTCCTTTTGGGAAACACTGACTCCCCAGAGCTAACAGTCCTGTTTTCCATGTTGTCCCAGAATCTCTTTAGCAATGCAGAAGTTTGAGAGGGGAAATTCAATACAAAGTTTAAATAAACGAGATGTAAAAATTCTAGTATTAGACCAAATAGATTTTAAGATGTATTATTAAGAAAAAAAGTGAAAGTTTCATAATGATGTGAAACAATTCATTATGACGTCCTAGCCTGCACATAACTAATAATATAACACTAATATGCAAAGCATGTTATATATAAAAAGCATGCACAGATATATAGTGCTAATGTATCTAAATCCACAATCACAATGGACAGAACTAAAAGAGATAGACAAATCAATAACTACATACCTCACTCAATATCTGGTTTAAAAAAAAAAAAAGACAAGAAATCAGCCAGGACAATGCTGATCTGAAAAATAAGATTGGCTATTGGCGGTGTTGCGGTTGAGCTAGTGTGCGGCGGCCGCGGTGTTAGCGGAGGCTGCAGCAAAGCGGTTGGTGTGATGTCTCACACCGTTTTGCTGGTGCAGCCTACCAAGAGCCCAGAAAGCAGGACTTACACGGACTATGAGTCTGTGAATGAGTGCATGGAAGCTGTTTGTAAAATGTATGAAGAGCATCTGAAGAGAATGAATCCCAACAGCCCCTCCATCACATACGGTATCAGTCAGTTGTTTGACTTTATCGACGATCTGGCAGATCTCAGCTGCCTTGTTTACCGAGCTGATACACAGACGTACCAGCCTTATAACAAAGGCTGGATCGAAAGAAGATCTATGTGCTCCTTCATCGACAGGCCCAACAGGCTGGGAAGTAGTTGAGTTGGAAGCGTTTGGGGCTGAGGGTGGGCTTGGCATACAGCGTGCTGTAGTGAACATTTTGTATGATAGTAATCCTGTTTCCATTTTGTTACTAGAGCCAAGATTGAATGGATGACACGGCAGTGAATGATCTTTCCACTCTGAAACCACCACTGCCCCTTTGCTCCTTTCCTTTCTCTTTTTTACTTCAACATTTTTATGATAATTCAGAGAAAATGTTCTTTGCCAGTTAAGTTTGGTTCCAGTCCTTGAAACTGTTTGTGTCTGCTTTACAGCAGTGACAGTGCACTAACCCTTTGTGGGGGGAGGGATGGTGACGAGCTTAGTTATGTCCTCTGGGAAAGTCTTAGTGAAAAATAAAAAATGTTCTGTAAAAAAAAAAAAAGAAAATTAATAAACCTAACTTAATTGATCCATAAAATATATCTCCAGTGATAATAAAATTCAAATTATTGCCAAGTGCATATGAAATGTTTAATAGAAGAGAGCCATATGCTGAATCAAAAAGAATCTCAACAATTTTCAATGCTCATAATGTCTGTTGATTAGTCTCTGCATATAACAGAAGTGAGCCAGAAGTAAGCGTCAAAATCCTGACATGCCCAAATGTCAAATATATACTTTACAAGTAACTGAGAGTTGGGAGCTAGAAAGCAGTTAAAAGCACTCGCTGCTCTTACAGAAGACCCAAGTTCAATTTCCAGCAACTGCATGGCTGCTCACAACCAACTGTGACTCCAGCTCAAGGGCAGCCTAGGCTAGAGAAACTCTATTTCCAGAAGGAGAAAAGAAAAATAAATCAAAACTGAGAAATGTACTGGATTAAAATAGGAAAGCATGTAATCTCAGTAATTTAATTTGGGTAACTGAAAAGTCAATTGAAATGAATTAATCCTGGGACAAGCTGACATATGAATAGATCATTTAAATAATACTTAAAAAATAAACCTTGTAATTCAAACCTCCCACCAAGAGAAACTTCAGACAGCTCTACTAATTTCCATCAAGTTTATATACAGGGAACGAATCCAGTACTACTGATCCAATATAAAATCTTCCAAGAAACATAAAAAGAAGAGAATAATCATCCAAATTCTGTTTTCAGCAAGTAATTTTGAGGGCATCAACAAACTGATTCTAAAGTTTATGTGGAGAAGTGAAAGCCCCAGAACGGTCAGCACAGGATGAGGAAGAGCACAGGTAAGGACCAATGCAAGTCCAAGGCTTCAGGTAAAGAAGCCACACAGGCTCTTCCTTTCTTAAGTTGCTTTGGTCAAGAAACTAGGATCCTAAGCCCACGAGAAGCTGGTGTTAGAGACAGAGTGACATGTGGCTGAGTGTGAAGAACAGACAGACAGCCCAGGAACAGATCCACATGAATGTGGATTACTGGTCTTTGCTGCAGGCCTACGGTATTTAATACAGAGAAGGTTTTCAACATACAGTGTTGGAGCAACTGGACACACATGCAAGATAATAACCCAGTAATGTATATACAGACTTTGGACCCTTTACACCAGATGATCACAAATCACAGAATCGAACTGGAAAACAAAACCATAACATCCCTGCATGATATTATAGAAGAAAGCCTCAGTGACCTGGCCTTGGTGACCATCCAACACAATCTATAGAAGAAGTAACTTATAAGGTAGATTTCATTAGAATGAATTTATCTGAGGGCTGGAGAGATGGCTCAGAGGTTATGAGCACTTACTGATCTTGTAAAGAACCTAGGTTCAGTTTCCAGCACCCACATGGTGGCCCACAGCCACCTATAACTCCAGTTCCAGGGGAATCCAGTGCCCTCTTCTGTCCTTGCTCGCACATGGTACAGATACATACTTAGAGGCAAAACACTCACACACATAACATTTTAAAATCTTAAAAATATAAAGGGTTACCTTTTGTGTGAATTCAGTGGGCAACGTTCTGGAAAAGTGGACCCCCTCTCCCGCACCAGACAGTTAAAAAAACTCAGTGGTTGCCAGTCATCATGGAGTAGAAGTGGGAAGGGTAAATGGACAGAGGCAGTAAAATCACTTGCACGAAGCCACCGTGGAAGCGGTGCCCCATCCACTAGACCTTTGTACAAACCCAGGCAGTATGTAACACTATGGTAAACCATAGTCTCTGTGTGACCACCACATGTCAGAATGGCTTGCCATTTGTAACTCATGATGGCTTTGGTGAGGGTTGATAATAGGGGAGGCTGTAATAGAGACATCACCAAACCATATGACATACAGGAATACAAAGTATCAATTAAAGCACTTATAACCACAAAACTCCAAACTGCAAAACTGATACAAAATAGTCTACAAAGTTAGTGATTATTTAAGATATGTGTGGAAATAGTAAATGAATGGAATAACACAGAAAGGAGAAAAAGAGAGGAAAGGGACTAAGGAAAGAAGATATGGAGAGGGAGAGAAAAGAGTAAGAGATTAGAAAATACAAATATGAAAACAAAGAAAGAAGTTCAAAATAATTCCTATTTTATGAGAAAACTACCAAACAAACCTCGGGGCCAAGGACATGGCTCTGTCAGCAAAGCACTTGCCGCAAAAGCATGAGGACCTCAGTTCAAATCCCTGGCACTCATGTAGAGGCCAGGAGGGACAATGCACCTCTGTAACCCCAGCACTAGGGGGATGTGAGGACAGGCAGATCCCTGGGGCTCACTGGTGAGTCAATCTAGCGAATCAGTGAGCCCCAGTTCAATGGGAGACCCTGTCTTAAAAACCAAGGCAGAGATTGACTGGGGAAGACGGCTTGCACTGACCTTTGGTCTCCACATGCACACACACACACACACACACACACACACACACACACACATGTTCATGCACACACAAATTAGATAGGTATGAGATGGGTGGGACTAAAAATTCAAAACATAATAATTTAAAAAATAAGGTAAATTAAAATACTACTACAGTAGAGAGAGAAAAGGGAAGGAGCATGGGATGGAACAAAATAAAGGGGAGAAGCAAGATGGCTCAGTGGGCAAAGTTCTTGCTCAAGCCTGACAACTCAAACGCCTGAGGCCCACATGAAAGTGGAAGTGGAGGACCGACTTCACAGAGTTGTCCTCTGACCTCCACACGTGTGCTTGCCCACAACAGTAAAATGAAAAGAGAAGGGATATATTTCTCAGTAATGAAAAATTTGTGTAAGTAAAAATCATATGAGTATATGAAGGAGGATTAAAAAAATAAAAACAGTTAAAATATGATAAAGTAAAAAATACAGTAAAAGTGTAGGGAAGGGGCTGGGGAGAGCAAGGTCTTAGTAAGGAAATACGGTGATATTTCGTTTTTCTAGAGAGTTAGAGACTGCTAGTTATGTTCTGTGGGGCGGGAAGAGCCGCACTGGTGGATTCTTGCCTTTCACACTAGTGGCTTCCCTTTGTGTACCAGGGGCCTCTGCTGGACACACTTAGCTTTGCAGTTGGTGGACTTGGGTTCTCTCCTCCCCTTGGGACTCCTTTCATACTCTTGGAGTAGCTAAAGCCCCAATCGTATCCTGAGTGTTGGAAGCAAATGGCATTGAGATCTGAGCCAGCGGAGGACGGCCTTCATACTCAAATCCTCCTAAGCGTCAACTGTCCAGATGGAGGGATGCATTGGGTGTGGAAGGATGCATTGGGCGTGGGCTAGTCTTTACACACTTCTTGGCCTGAGCCAAACCTCCTGTCACGTGTGCCCTGTGGTTTGTGAGCACCTCCTCACTCTTCACAGCTGCCCCCAAATGCTATCTCTCATCTTGGGGCTGTGGCAGGTTAAGTTCAGGCTCCCTGACTTGTGGTGATTCCTTGCTCTCATGCCCTTAGGCTATCTCAGTTTAAAATAGTAGATTCACTCCCAAGGTGGTTTCTGGCCACCACACTGAGTCACTCGGAATAAAGACACGGGATTCTGTGGCAGATCTCCAGAGGAACCACTGTCTCACGGAAACCTGAACTTGTATTTGAGGCCTGTCAGGCTGTGCACGTGTCCTCAGGCCAGGACTGCTAGTCTGTTTTCACCGGGGCATCTGGCTCACCTTCTGGATTAGGCTTCTGCTTCACTTTCCAGACCAGGGGAGAAAGGGTTCTGCCAGGTTACTTGTCATTTTGTTTTTCTTTCCCAGTGACCTGCCATTGTTCCTTTTGTGAATTCCAGAAGCTCCTTCCCCCTTTCTTTGGAAGGGTTCACGTTCTGTAGTTTTGACTTTCTGTACCAGGTCTCTTGAAGCTTCTCATTCATTGTCTCACCCAGAAGTCCACTCATTTGATTTTTTACCTCCCCCCCATCTAAAGCCTTTGGTTTTGTTTTTAATAAGATCAAAAGGGGAGTGTTACGATAATCTTTTCAGATAATTGTGCACATTGTCTGACTCTATACCCAAATTTGACAAATGGACAGTTCTTAACACTCTGTAGAATGTTGAGTTCTTAGATCCTGTAGAATCTAAAAACAGGTAATTAACATCACATACTTTATGATATTAAACCCACTGAAGTATCTGGCACTTTGAATGGATCTTCTCACCTACATATAATTTTGTGACATCATACAGTCATAATTTGGAGAAGTTATGCAGATATTTAAAATGTTAGTTGACCTTATTGTCATCAAGAAGTCATTCTGCTGGGTGACACTATTCTTAAGGAAACAAACAAATGTCTACTCACCTCAAATAGGAAACCAGTGACAGTCCAGAGTCCGACTTGGTGAAACCAATGAGTTTTATTTGGGTTACTTACAGGAGTGGGTGAGGGATTCCTTAGAGAAGCAGAAATTACTCCAAAGCAGCTGCATCACCAAAGCTGCCTCTGTTCCAATTCCTACCATAGGTAGGGTTCATGAAAGGGGGACACCTGAATTTCACTGTACAACTGACAGGCAGCTCAACAGGTTGGAGAGTATCTCTTTCAGCAGTTCAGCTTGCCTGAAAGTGTCTCTCAGCAGCCCTTACTGCTTATATGTGTTTGAGGAGGGAGAGGCCTAGTACATCTGGTCTATTTCAGGGACTTCCTGAAACCTTTGATTGGTTTACTTGTTGAGTGGAAGTGTTGTAGGATACTTGTTTACACTGTGTGGAGATGTGTTGTTGTGATTGGTTTAATAAAAAGCTAAGTGGCCAATAGCCCAGCAGGATAGAATAGGCGGGACTTCTAGGGAGAGATAAGAGACTCGGAATAAGTTGGACACACAGAATGTGAGAGAGGTAAAGGCCACATAGCAGAATGTAGATTAACAGAAACAGGTTAATGTGAGTTATAAGAACTAGTTGGGAACAAGCCTAAGCTAAAGGCCAAGTTTTCATAATTAATAATAAGTCTCCATGTCATTATTTGGGGGTTGGTGGGTCAAGAAGGTCTGACAAGAAAATCCAGTTACATGGAAGAGCTTCCCGGTAGGATGGAAGTGTCTCACCTGTCTTTAGAACAGCCTGTGGCTTCTGACCCCTTGAGCTTGAAGGACCCTTTCACAGGAGTCACCTCAGACCATCAGAAAACAGATATTTACTTAATGATCCACAACATAGCAAAATCACAGTTGTGAAGTAGCAATGAAAATAATTTTGTGGGGGTTGGGATTTAGCTCACTGGTAGAGCGCTTGCCTAGCAAGCACAAGGCCCTGGGTTCAGTCCTCAGCTCTGGAAAAAAAAGAAAATAAGAAAATAATTTTGTGGTTGGGGGTCACCACAACATGAGGAACTGTATTCAAGGGTTGCAGCATTAGGAGGGTTGAGAACCAGTGTTCTAGAATATCCTGTGTCTTAATGAGTAACTTCCCTCCAAGGTGGAAGGCTTTATCTATGAGGAAATCGATACACAGCACATATCAGCTGTTAACTGTCATGTCCATGTCCGAACAATTTTACACTTTGGGAAGACACAAAGTTCATGTTAGAAGACAGACGTTTTAAACTTTTCTAAATGTGTATGATTACAGACTTTTTGACTCGTGTGTGTGTGTGTGTGTGTGTGTGTGTGTGTGTGTGTGTGTGTGTGTGTGTAAGGGAAGGAGGTAGAGAGAGGACAGAGAGAGGAAGTGAAGAAGCCTCAGGCATTAATTCAGATTGCTTTGTGCTAAGAGCCAGGTTTACTCAAGAGGTCTTTGTCTCTCACTGTAAACTGCAAAACAGGCTTTAAAAAAAAAAAGAAAGAAAGAAAGAAAAAGGCAAGTGAGGCTTTCTTATCAATATAACAGCAATTTTGAGGAACAAACTTCATGAAGGGGCCCCAGAGTGCTCTGTGGACCACATTCTAAATACTGCTGTTCTGATGCAGAATCTTTCAAACTGTTTGCAGCCCAGCTCCATAAGCAACAAAAGAAATGGCAACACTGTCGGTCCTCCTTCCGGTAGACCCCAGGCGGCCTCCTGGCTTCTTTGTTACTCTTCACTAAGGGTAGATATTCAGTCTCTCCTCCCCTAACTGGGAATTCATTGCTTAACAAACATAAGGAGTGGAGTCTTAGCAAACCAGGGAGGGTGTCAGAGGGATGTTGCTGGGTAAGAGACTAAAGACTGAAGAGTCAACACTGTTCTCACAACAGTACTGAGACATGACTTGGCTTTTCGTTGTTGATCTTTGTACAATGTAGCAAAACCGTGGTGTAAACCCAAGTCATAGTCTGAACAAAGATGATTCACTATTTCCCCGTCTTCACAAAGGAAAGAGCCTATGTCCACGTGCTCTTGATGTCACAGCAAAAAGTATGAAGTTTACTAAATCTTGACCCTTGGAGACAATTTTTAAAAAAGACATTCTATGTGACTGATGAGAAACAGATATGAGGTGCTTTTGCTGTCGGACAAACTTGGATGATCACCCCAAGAAAAAGCACTTATGTCAATCACTACATATTTCAAATTGGCACAATGATGCAGGACTCTGTAGTGCTTTCTTGGGACATAGACACTTGTACCTTTGTGAACCTCATCCTTTGGGAAAAGAAAGAAGAAATTGTATTTTGTGATCTTGCTGTCATGACAACAAATGTATTATTATTATATGTTGCTTTCTTCAATTAAAAAAGGACCTGACCTTCATTTTCTTCTGATTTTAAAAGAAATTATCATATTTTTGTAGGTCTACCAAGACCACAGGCCTCAGCATTATTCTTCAGGGGGCTTAGCATCCAGACACGGCCCTCTCCATGTACGTATTCCCCAGAGGAAGTGTCCAGGGGCAGTAATAGTGTATCTAAGAAGTGTCCACAGACTGTAACAGTGTATCTAGGAAGTGTCCATGGGCTATAACAGTGTATCTACCTTTTTACCAATGAAGTTTGTTTATGTTTTGAGAGAGGATTCTAGCTAGGGGTTCATAGTGAGATCCTCTCAAAACAAAAACAAATTGCATTGGTGAAAAGACAGACATACTGTTACAGCCTGAAACTTCCTATGTAGACCAGGCTGGCCTTGAACTAACAGCGATCTAACTGCTTCTGCCTCCTGAGTGGATTTTTTTTTTTTTTTTTTTTGATGAAGTTTTTTAAAAAGAAGGAACAAACGGTTATTTGTAACTTTACTGTTTCCAACAATCTGGTTGAGCTTTCAGGCAAAAAATACGAATTTGAAACATTTGTTTGCCATCATGAACCTGACAACTTCCCAGTACTGAAAAAACCCTCAGATGAGATGCATGCAGGTTTCTGCCAACTTTACCAGGAGAGTCACCCGGGAAGAAGGAACCTCAGTTGAAGAATTGCCTCGGTTTGGGGCACATCTGTGGGGCATTTTCTTATTGCTAAATGATGAAGGAGGGCCCATCGGCACCTTGGGCAAGGTGGTCCTGGGTTGTATAAAAAGGTTACTAAAAGGAGCCTGGGAGCCTGCTTTAATTCCTGCTCTGACTCCCAGCAATGATGGGCTGTAACATAGATGTATGAGCCTTTAAATAAACACTTTCCTTCCCAAGTTGCTTTGGTTATGGTATTTCCCAGAGCAACAGAAAGAAAACCAGCTATGGTGAGTATGGCATGAACAGATACAGTACCAGTATGTGCAGTGAACTGTTTACAGGAAGTCAGAATGCCAACACTGCATAATTCAAGGAGCTTGCATTTTCCAAGTGATCCAATCCTAAATGGTCTCTTCCAGATATAAGACCAGTGCATTGTAGTGTACCTAACATCAAAAGTTGACTCACTGGTTCTAGATTCTATATTGCAATAACCTTTAAGAAACTATTACTTTTTAGAGTTAGAGATGGCTTATTGGTTAAGAGCACTTGCTGCTCTTCCAAATAACCCAGGTTCAATTCTCAGCACCCACATTAGGCAGTTCATAACTGCCTGTAACTCCAGTTCTAGGGGCCCCAATGCCCTCTTCTGATCTCTATGTGGTGTACACTCACATACTCAGGCACAGATACACACATAAAATAACAAATAAATCCTCAAAATATTATTGAATTTGAATATAGTATCGAAAAAGTATCTGGAAAGACTATTTAAACCCTCTATTCCAAATATACATCTATATGCACAAAGCTGATTCATCAAAACTGCATATAGCAACTAATTGAACACAGAAGACACCAGAATCTAGTTCTATTAAATCAGGCTTCCAAGAGGAGTTGAAAATTATAACACAATGTCACTCTTCTTGCTAGCTTTTTGGTTAAAACAATTTTTTTTGTAACAGTGCATTATTGTGTTATACATATGCTAATATTTTTAAATGAACATTTTGCTGAACATTTATTTTTTCTTAGTTTTAATTTAGTTTCTAATGGTACTTTTTTTTTTGGTAGTGAAAGGTCTTGAATGTATAGCCATAAACTTGCTAAGTAAGAACTCTATCACTGGGCTACATCCTTAGATCTTAGTAGAGAATGTATGTATGCATGTATGTATGTATGTATGTATGTATGCATATATCTCCACATAACTAAGAACTCTTCAGGGTCTTCAGCAATTTTTAAGAGTGTCAAGGGGTTCTGAATCCAAGTAGCTTGAGAGCTGTGGTTATAGGAAAACTCTCTGGTAAAATGCTCACGAAGGACCATTAAGTTTAAAAGCAGGTGCTGAGCACTGGAGTGGAAAACTGTACACATTTAATATGAAGCAGATTTCGCAAACCCATGTAACTCAGCAAACTGCTCCTTGCTCAAAGGGGGAACATTCTTTCCCAGTGTGTGCTTACAGTGATATTTATCTTTTGAGCACTTTTATTTTCTAGTTTCCATGATGAACACACATTTATCTTGCAACTGGGAAAAACCCCCAAAGTCTTTAAAAATTAAGAGAGGCAGCTGTGTGTCTCCCTGAGCCAGACTGAGAAGGGGCAAATCACTGACATAGAGGGTGGGGCCCAAGGTGAAGGGAGAGGTGGAAGGAAAGGCTTGCTGCACAGACAGCCCACTGGGGACAGGGGTGCAGGTGGCACAAGATGGCCTCTTGAGAAGTGCAGGCTCTAACTCAACCTGGTGGCCTCTGCAGAACTGAGGGTGGCTGCCCAAGGATTCCGAGAGGAATCAAGGAAAGGGGGTAGCCCTCTGGCTTCCCTTATGGCTGCTCCCTGGGCATCTTGAATGTTTTGTTTGGAATCTGATGCCTCTTCATTTCCTCAGCTTCTCTCCTATCACTTTCCACGATGGCCAGTCTTGACTATATCCTGATGCCCTGGAGTAGATTAAGGAGCATCTAGATTAGTAAAGTATATCTTTGGAAGGAATAATTAGTAATAACTAATGAATCTGGGTGGCACCTTACCCCAGACTGGGAGTGCAGATGGAATAAAGAAAGGAGGAGAGGGCCAATGCCAGCAGGAGTTCTGTCTGCTTCGTGGGTCCAGTGATGTGAGCTGCTCCATCACACACTCTCTGCCTTGACGTTCTGAAATTGTGAGTCAGGATAAATCCTCCCTAAGTTGCTTCTTGCAGGTATTTGGTCACAGTATGACCAACACAGAAATGTGATAGATGAGAAGTATTCCAACTATGTGGTTCAGATGTCTTTAGAGCTGGATCGTGGGAGGAATTATACAGTTTGAAGATGTGTGCTAGACAACCCTAGACCTCTGTAAGCAGAATTTAATAGAAGGTCCTGGTAGGAGCTCAGAAGACCAGAATGGATATTAATGTGGACAATAAAAATGGTGCTTGTGAGCTTTCAGATGACAACAAGGACTTCATTGGAAACTGAGGTCCATGTTTATCGCATTTTGGCAAATAGCTGGGTCTACATTTTGTCTGTATCCTGAGACATAGGAGACTGAGTTTAAACAATAAATTATCTAATGGAGGAGGATGAAAGACAGCACTGAAGTGTGGCATGGGTCTTACTCAATGCCTTTAACCAGGTTTACAGTGAGGATTGGGAGAAAATACCAAACAAGAAAGGTTTGAGAAAAGTCAGTGTCAAACAAAGATTGATAAAGAGACAATTTCTGAATAAACCAGGTCTAGTAAGGAGAAGCAACAGCTTTGTATTAGGACAACAGAAAAGTTTCCTGAAGGCATCTCGGATACTGGCCAGACCCCAGGCTTGTAGGCACAAGGGTATAAAGTTTATAAACTCATTTGGAAGACTTCCCCTAGACAGGAGTGTGCTCAGATGTTCCCTGTTCACAAAGGCACCTAGAACCATGTTGGACTGGTTTTAGCTGCCTGGGCACTCAGAAGGTTGAGAACCACTGCTATACAGCTCACAGTTCAGAATTTGCCTCAAGTCTTGAGATTTTAGGCTTGAACTTTTGAACAACATTGGAATATTAAGACCATGGAGACTCTTGCCTTTTGCATTATGAGATGACCCGGAACCTTTAGTACCCAGGGACAGATGTTACGGGCTCGAATATGAAATGTCCATCCTTACAACAAGTTCACTGCTGAAAGCACGGTCTTTAGCTGGTCACACTATTTGAGGAAGCTTAGGAAACGTTAGGATCTGAGTTCTGGTGAGAGGAATTAGGGTACAAGGGGCTCAGGACCGCAGTATATCTTGTCCTGGCCCCTCTCTGCTTCCTGTTTGCCATGAGTGGCTTCTGTCATGCACTCTGCCACTTTGATGTCCTGTTTCACTATATGCCCTAATCATTAGAGCCATGGACTATGGGTTGAAACCTCTGAAATTTAGTTAAAAATTAATAAATAATTTCTTCTTTAAATTGTTCCTTTCAAGTATTTGTTACAGTGACAGAAAGTCTAACTAATATGTTTCCCCTTCATTTTCTGAACTCCATTTTCACACTCTGGTCCATAACAGTTTCAGACGTGTTCCTGCCTCAGAGCCTCACGCTTGGAACATGCTCCTCCAAGATCTACATGTTTTGCTTGCTCCCTCTATTCCTTCAGGCCTTTCCTTAAAAGTTTCTTTCTTACTGAGCTATTGCTTTACTTATTGGATTCTATGTGTTTCAGTGTTTTGCCTGCATGTGTGTATGTGCACCACATGGTGCCTGGTACCCATGGATGTCAGAAGAGAGCACCAGATCCCCTGAATGGAGTTATGGGGCAGCATGAGTGCTGGGAACAGAACCCTGGTCCTCTGCAAGCGCATAAGGTACTGTTAAACACTGTCGTCTCTCCAGCCCCAAGACGGCCTCTTAAACACATCGCTGTCTCACCTTTGCTATTAATTTCCCACCCCATTTCCTCCCAGAATTTACACCCTATAATACATGATTTCTTTGTCTCTTGTCTTCCTTTCCCCATCAGACTGCAAACCCTAGGAAGGCAGAGTTGTTTTTGTTTTTGTTTTTGTTTTTTGCTTGTTTTGTTCACCATTTTATATCCACCACCCAAATTTATGCATGGTGCAAAGTACATCCTGGGTATTTACTTGAAATGAATGTGTGGATGATAGGTATTAGTGCTTTGTGTGGCTTTAAAATAATGCGTAAAGGTGGAGAGCTGGTTCAGCTGTTAAAGTAAGGGTCACAATCCAAATACTTGCTGCTATTCTAGTGCAGCCTGGGCCCGGGGGTGGGGATGGGGGACAGTCTTTAGATCTGTAGATGGATTTTGCTGTCCTTTTTCTGGCTGTCTGCTCCCCCTCCTTAATAAAAGTGTAATTAAAGTGTCACTGCTTACACCAGCAAATCCCCACTTAGAGCCAATAGTCAACAAACGTTTGCTTAGTGGAGGTAGCTAGCCGATTCCATGAACAAAGCAAGCCCAGACTTTGAGGCCAGCTATGAAGAACCCCACTGATCCAGGGAGTCCAGATGCAGCCGCTGATCTTGGGGCAGGCAGATGCTGCTTGTATTTAAAGACAGCAGGCGGGCTTGAGGCTTTAGGGAGTTAGCACTGATTGGGGAGAAGTTCCCTAATAACAGCAATCGTACTATCCTCCGTCTTTGTGGACGACGTTACTGGGCTTGGGGAGGCGCAAGTCACACAGTAGGTGCTCACTGAAGACACGGGCTGAGACGCGCTCTGGACAAGCATCTTCCCGAGGCCTGACTCCTGCAGCTCCCGCGCGCAGACCGATGCCTGGGGATAGGGCGTGCCGCCAGGTTTGGGTGCACCCGAGGCTGGAGTCGTTGACGTCCAGGGCTCCGGCGCAGGCCGGGGTCAAGGCCGGGGCGCCGGGTAGCGCGGGGAGGGGTGGCCGGACGCGCGAGGCCGGGAAGGGATGTGACGAGCAGAGCGCTGTGCATTGTGGGAATCCCGGGGCCGCCGCGAGTGGTTCCAGTTCACTGGTTCCAGCGGAGCCGGGCGGAGGGCGCGAGCGCGGGACGCGCGGGCGGGAAGCGAGGAGGCGTGGGCGGGCCGGCAGGAGTGCGGAGCGGAGCGGCGCGAGCGGCCGACAGGGTTCGGGCCCCACACCTTGCAGCCGCCCGGTAAGTGCTGCGCGGGCCTCAGAATCGCAGGCTGCCGGTCCGCACCGTCTGGGCCCCGCGCGCCCTCCCGCCGCCGTGCGCAGCGTCCCTGCCTGGCGTCCGGGAGAGCTTGGGTGCTTGCCCCGGGTCCTCGGGTTGCCCGGAGCCCGCCAAGGCCCTACCCGGGCAGCGCGCGGGTCCGGGTGGTTTTGTTCGGAAAGCAAACCCGGAAACCAACTTCTCTTGGAGACGCACCCCTGCCCCCGCCGGGGCGCTTTGTGGGAACGGGGCTGATCGAGTCTCTCCTTCGGCGGTAGAGCCAGAGGTGATACGGCCCGAGGACACCGAGGCCCCGCGGCCCTGACCGGCCGAATCGCCCGGGCCCGGAGCGTCTGTGCTCGGAGTTGTACTTGGTCGCGCGCCGCCAGCCCGCGCGTGTCCTCCCGGGCACAATAAGTGGGGCGCGAGCCTTGGGCCGTTGTGTGGCCGGTTGGAGGGGGCCCACCGCGAGGTCTTGAGCAGGGGAGGCCTGGGGACCACTCGCGATCCGAATCCCAGGCCAGGGCAGGCTGGAGAGGAGCCATGGAAGCCCCGCTGCTTTCGCTCGCCTTTTGTTTGCTTTGTGGTGGGGAGGTGTTATTTTAAGGTGACTCCGGAAGGCCGTAGGCGCCCCGCGCGCAGAGGGACAGCTGAGAAGAGTCTCTGGGGGTGGGGTGAGTGGAGATGGAAGGCACGAGATGCTGCTGGCTGGGTCACCTGACAACAGGTGTGCAAGATGTTGAGCCCTGTCCCCACGCCCGTAGAGACCGCTGATAACTCTGATTGCTGCGCAGAAGATCGCTTGAGTCTTTTAGAAGAATTGTAGGGGACATGTTCTCTGAGTTTGAAAGTGAGTGACTTTTGAACAAGCAGTTAAGACAGACCTTGGCTCCTACAATTACAATCATTATGAAGTCTTTGTAAGGTTTTAATGATCCAATAAACAGCTTAGAAGAATAGACAATTAGAGGGTTTTTCCCGTTTGCCTTCTTCCTTGCTGACACCTCTGTGGTTTGAGGTTTTACTGTTAAAAGAGAGGAAGTGTTTTGTTTCTAGACTTTGCTGCAGGGAGTCCCACTTTGGAGCAGTTTTATGCTGGAGCGGAAGACAAACTAGGGCTAACTCTACTACCCCTCCCGTCACCTTTAGGTTCCTGATGTCCAGTCAAAGTTGCCATTAGCTCTGAAATGGACACTTGGTGCCTGCTACTGGGACTAATACACCCTGAACACAATTCAGCAAGTGAGCAGCAGCGACTCGACTCACACACCCTTCTGAGTAGATAAGCTTTTTTAGTTTGTGGGTTTTTCCCTTAAGGATAATGAAACTCCTGAGACTTTAGACTTTTCTCCCTTTCTCAGTTTGCTGGAACTGAGGGCCCTCGTTTTCACTTGTTGCTGTTAATGTTGATCTCTAGGTAAGGCGTGGGGGAGGGGGAGGACATTGTTTTTAGCAGGTGCTAACTTACGATGAGGCAGGGAGAGCTCACATTATAATACACTGAGAATTGTCTGGAAATTCACTTGTGGTCACCTCGCTGGCTTTTTACCAAATGGGCCAATGTCAGGGAGTGGTCCAGGTCTGTCTGCCATTTCCTTGAGTCCTAGAAAGAGCCATTCCTTCCTTCCCCAGTGACAAGCTTGGAGCCGATGACGCCCCAGGTTGATTAAAGATTTATTTAAATAAATAAACTAGAAAACCGAGATAGTCTCTGTGTGATGTACAGAGATTTGCAGTAGCCTTTGTTCTTGATGGGTTTTTCAGAGCCCATTCTTGAAATGGGAAAGGGTGAGGGTGAGTGGGACCCTTACCTATCCTGAGCCCCTCCCTCAATCTGTATGTTTATTGGCCTCTTTGGACCTAAGAGTTGATCCATTCAGGTGCACACATTCAGAAGAGCTGAGGCAGTGACTTGTTGCTGACAGCACCCCTGCCTGGTTGGTGTCTTGTACTCACTAGTCCCAAGAATCTGTTCTGGGTTAGGTAATGGGAATATAGTCATGAGCAAGAAATGCCCAGACCTTGCCCTGGAGACCGGACTGTAGGAGATGCAAACAGGTGAGTGAGGGGCAGTTGTGTTAGTGGGATTGAGCTCTATCTTTCCTGGAAAGATCAAGGGGAAGTTTGCTAGACAAGGGAGAACAGATGGGGGCAAGTGTTTATGCCTGAGAAATCACATGTGCAGAGGACCTGTGAGGTCCAGCCCAAGGTTCAGGATAGGGGACAGGCAGGCAGAATCACAAGGAATCCTCATCAGAACCATAGTTGAGCCTAAGAGCAGTCAGCAGCCTCCAAGGGCTCTGAGCAAGAGAGGAGAGCAGTGGTCAGTCTCTCATTCTTAGCTAGGACACCTGCTTAGCAAATACCCAGAAGTTTCCAGACACTGGACTGACTGGGTTCCTGCCTTCTTAAGGTCACGTTTTCTTCTAATGGCTTTTTGGAGGAGCTGCCTTGGAATTTAGTGCAACCTTTATGGGGGAGAGAACGCAAGTGGTAGTGTTGCCCTTAGAGTGCGGGGCTGGTCCCTCCATGTAGTGCAGGAGGCACACCTTGGTGTACATTCAAAGGTGAAGATTCAGGTCCCAGCTACAAGCCACTTCCTGCTTGTGAATGACACTTGTGTTTGCTTTCCTCCACCACTGGAAGCCGGACACATGAGCAGCATGCGTGTGCTGGGACCTCTTCTGTCTGTAGTCCCTCCTTTGGTTGCCGATGGTTCATTTAGTGTTTGGCGAACGGAGAGAGATTTTTCCTGATTGATGAGTACAAAGACTGGTCTCTGTTCTGAACCAATCGCAGTGCAACTTGGGTGGTGTAGCAGCCACGTGTCTCTGGGGACAGAACAACAGTGCTACTGTTAATATTCTGGCAGGAAAGGAGTAAACAGGAGAGTGCCACAGACAGGCTTGCCATCCTGCCCTTCAGAATGGAGTGACTCTGCTTTGCCTTCGTGACCAACATTGGCAGGAAGGTGACCTGCATGTGGATGCAGGCCCGAATGGGGACTGTAGCAGGCGGCCTCATTGATAGTGTCTTCAGCACCTGTAGCCCCTCCAGGCCTGGGACTGGGACTCAGGTTCTCTGACACATCTCCCTAGTAGTTCTAACCAATAACTTATTCAGAGTCACTGTCTTTAGAATTGATCATTCCCGTGAGTTGAGTGCACTGATTGGTTGATTGGTTACTTATACAGCCTACATCCTGCAGGCTGTATGCATCCTAGGGCAGCGTGAGTGTGGTCTGGCTCTTTGTTGATACCATCTTAATGTTGTACTAGTAAAGATGTCGGTCACCCGTGGTAAAGGCTGCCTCTGCTATAGCATCAGTGGGTCAGTGTCTTACAGTTGTGAGGAAGAGGAACAGTTTCCTCTGGCCAGAAGCATTCAGAATAGTGTGAGAAGAAAGGCAAACAGGGTTAAAGATTGCCATGGTCATAACCCTTTGTGTCTTGTGTCTCAGCTATCAAGGCATGATTCCTTCCACGAACTCCCAAGGTGGTGCAAACTCCCTGACTTTTGAAGGGTTCAGCTTTCACAGTGACTTGACAAATGCTTATATGGAATAACCCCCAGAGAAGGCTCCTGATGTCCCACTAGCCATGGCTCTGCGTCCTTGGCCTTTGGACATGCTGCCCTGTTCTCTATTGATGGGAGAACATTCACTATAATGTCAAGTAAACAGCCACAGACCAGATAGCAAGCAGGACTACAGTGGTGAGGAGAGGAAATTGGTTTGGAGCCCCATGACAGCTAAGAAAACAGGTATTGATGCAGTGTAGCAAGTGTTGAAGGGGTGTGTGTGTGTGTGTGTGTGTGTGTGTGTGTGTGTGTGTGTTAAACTCTTTTCCCCCTTTAAAGGCACCAAGGTTCAGTCATGGGGACTCTGTCTATTGACCTTGCCTAATCCTAATCATTTCCCAAAGGCACCACCCCTAAACATACTGCCAGATTAAATTTCTATTTTCTGAATACCCAGAGCTATAGGAAACCTCAGAGCTACTGAAACCACAAATAACCCAGAGTACAGGGATGTAAACCAGAGTCTCCTAGGATGGGTGGCAGGATCTTCATGTCCTGGGCTGGTGACAGCAGAGGAGTGGCTATTATGTAGTGGTAACTGGATGCATTCTTAGTGTCTTCAGAGTGTTTGGGACCTTCAATGGAGGGGTCCTTTTGGATGACTGAATAGGGTGCCCTCCTGGATGGTGAGCACAGCAAGGAGAGAGGTACTTCTCTGGCCAGGAGCAGTGGTGTCCTAAGAAGAGGCTGAGTGCTTGGAAAGTCATCTTGTCCATGGTGTAGGACTTTCCTTCCCTCAGGTCAGGCTCTATGTAGGACACAGGTTATACTTGCTACTCAGACCATGGCTTCAAAGTTAGCTTTCAAACTGGTTTGTCATGCCTATCACAACCCCTCTTGTAGTTATATATAGATGTGTAACCAAGTTCTGACTGGTGGATCATGATTAGTGGTGGTGTACCCATTTTGAGACCTGACCCCTAAAAATCCATGTGTTACCCTCCATGATGTCCCCCCTTCTGTGCAGCCTTGGGAATGAGGCATTAAAGATGGCAGAGTCAGAGATGGGGGTCTGGATCTAGGAGTCATAAAGAGGTGACTGCCAGTCGTTGAAACCTTCTCTGGACCTGTATTTGCTTCTCTGATACTCTCATGAACTATCTGAGGCTAGGTTACTTTACAAAGAAATTTGCTTAGTGCACAGTTTTGCAGGTTCGTGGGTGTGGTGCCAGCCTCAGCTTCACTTAGATGAGACCCTCCTGACACACATTACACTGCCTTTTGGGGTGGGGTGAGCATGATCATATCATATATATCATATCATATATCTTCCTATATCATCCTATATCATGTCATGTCATATCATATCATGATTATATGATAAGAAGCAGAGGAGTCTGGATGAGCCAGTACTAGAATCCCACTAGCCCCCTTTCTTAAAGTCAATACTCCTTATCTCCCAAAATGGAGACTAATCTAACACGTGATTCCTTTGGGGGTCATCATGTCTAAAGCATAGCAGGGATTTTTATGAGTGAGAAATAAGTTGTAGAGACTTATTTAATGGCAGCTTAGCAATAGTGCCCTGATCAGGACAAGTGTCTAAGGCCTGCCATACAAGGAGTTGCTGTTTCTTGTCTTACATGTACTGTGTCTTGGTTAACAGTTGAGCTGTGGCTCAGAGTGTCAGCCCCCTTACACACTCAACCAATTTTCCCACCAATACTTCAAGGTCCTTTCTGCCATCATCTCTAACTGACACATGAAGACAAAAGATTCAGAGGGGTTAAGTCACTTGAACAAGGCCACATGCCCACTAGTAGAGCCATAAAGCAGGTCAGGTGTGGAACTCACTATAGATCACGATGCCTGATCTATAGCCTCTTCTCCCATGGCCACTTTCCATACAGGAGAGCTGAGCTGCCCATACACCAGAGACCTCAGAGCAGGCAGGACCTGGCACGCACACAGGCTTCTCTGGAGACTGCAGGTAGGAAGTAATTGGGCAAAGGATGCTTAAAACCCACATGCGCTGCTGGAGGTGAGGAGGCTCAGGCCATAGAATTCTTTCATAGCTTGGGGAACTATAGATAGAAGTCCAGAAAGAACACCCGAGTGTAACAGAACCACAGCCACCCACCTGCCATGGCAGAACCAATGGGCTACTGCATTAGTGAAGCCTCGGACACCATGATGAGATGTGGGGATGTTCCTTACCAGCACAGTGGCTTTGGGGATCAAGGCTGCAGTGGTTGGCATGCAGTCACTGGCATTTCAGTTGAATTGTGCAGGCACATACACAAGCTGATACAAGGCTATGCACACGTGGAACAGTGGTCTTTCTGGCTATGGCCAGGGTCGAGAAGGGTGGTGTGTGTGAACAGAGGCCATTCCATGTGGGAGAAACAGGGTGATGATGGGCACAGGATGTCAGAGATGGCCCGGGGCTCCTGAGCCAGCAAGGATACCAGGAAACAGTGCTGCAGAAATAGATAAAGATGCTTTCTTGGACCTCAGGGAGATGGGGAGGAGGCAGAAGTGGCTCTGGTCTGGAGAAAGCCTGCTGTTAACTACAATGAGAGGTTAAAATGTAAAGCAGGTGAGGGGGTGGGGAAGTTCTGCAGATGGCTTGGGCAAAACTTTGTTATTACTTGGGGGCTGTGGAGGCTAGCAGGAAATAGGGGCCACACTTACTCCTGCTTGGGTTGTATGGTGTACAGTATTGCCACTGATGAGGCCTAGAGACCCCGAGAACCTTAAGGTGCCTGTAGGACTGATACGTGGGCCTTTGCCATAGGAGTCTGGTAGCCAGCTATACACTGACATAGGGACAGAGTATCCTTAGCTTTTTTGTATAAAGACTCTTGGCTACTGTCAGAGAAGGAAACAAAAGGAATATCACTCTTAAAGAGTGAGCATGTGTAGGACTTGGCAGATCCTGGTACTTACAGCCTCCAGTGACCACAGGTGTCCACAAGAGGCAGCCCAGACAGACCTGTAGGTCTTCTGGGGGAACAGCTGGTCTGTGCATATGTCATAAAGGTGCTGAGCTGCTGGCAATCATCCCTGACCACAGGCTGCTCCTGCAGAAAGAGGGGAGAGACACTGGCAATAAAAGCTCTGAAGATCTCGGGTTGTTGGTCTGTGATATGCATTTGCTAAGCCAAAGATTGTAGGAATCAGTGACAACTCTCTGCAAACAGGTACATATGTGCCACCCACACTGCATGCTCAGTGAGCCCAGGTACCTGTGCATGGTGTGTCCTGGAACAGTGTGGCCACAGAGGTCAGCTCATTGCTTCTGACCCGCTTTAATCGTCCCAAGACCTTAAGACCTTGGATCTGGCACAGTGCAGGGTTCCTGGCAGTAGCTGGAGCTGCCTTACCTCTGCTGCAATGTGGCTGCCCCAGCATGCCCAGGAATTTTGTTGTCTGTGGCCCTCACAGCTGTGTCTCTAGCAGGCAGATGTTGGTGTGGACCGCAGCACCCAAGATAAAGAATGTCAGAATAACAAGAACTTCTAGCCCTGGAGCCTTTGTGCTCACAGGCACAGTCTTTAGAACTGGAAGGCCCACATATCATGGAGCCTGACCTCAGAGTCTTAGCATCTGGGAGACCTGTTCATTTGGTTCAGTGAGCAATAGGATTGCATCAGGGAGACTCCAGAATCACCCAGTATCCCTCACAGGTATCCTTCAGCACCCACACTGGCTTCACACTCCAGTTTTACATTTGTTCACTTATAATTTAAGTGACTCTTGAGTTATTATTAACCATTTCTCTTGCCGCCTCCTTGGGAGGGCAGGGACCACCTTTGCCCAGCGAAGTTTCAGTAGTGTACACTTCATGTAAGCCTTTGCCACCCTACAAGTGCATTCAGGTTGGGCTGCCATCCACTTGCAGTCTGTTGGAGAAGCTGGAATCAGGGCCATCACTGCTGTGGCCTGAAGCTCATGGAGCTGAGATTCTGGACAGCAGCAGGTCAGGGATGACTGACAGCATAGAGAAAGGGGCCAAAGAAGGTCTGATGAGGGGGAGAGTCAGTGCAGATGTGTGAAGAGTTTTTGAAAAGCAGGAGGACCTTTGTGGGGTACCCCACGAATCTCTGTGTCGGAGTTTAACTCACAGTGATGTGAAGCCAAGTTAGATTTGTGTTGCGGGCCTGGATTTCTATGGCATTGCAAGTGGTGGCTAAAGATCATGATTTTTCTTATCTTGGGATTTGAGGTGGTCCTAGTAAGCTTTTAGGTCAGGGCTGGGACACATTCAGATGTGTGTGTGACAAGATTGCCTGGCCTGCAGGGTAGAGAGGAGGAGGAGGGAAGAACTTTGCAGATCCCTGTGACCACCTGGTTAACGTTGGATGAGTCAAGTCCAGTCATGGCAGGTGCTGAAGAGCATCCTCTGGGCAAGGGCTGTGTGGTGGGAGTAGATGAAGCAAAGCCAGAGACGCCTCTTCTCCAAGGCAGCCCAGTGGACTGCATGTGCTCAGAAGGCCTCTTTCAACTGCCACCTGTGGTGGCATCTGGCTTTTCCTCACTGCTCTTGCCTGTCATAGGCCAGGGTCCTAGGAGAGATAACACAATTTTCATTACAGATTCCAGCCTCTTAGTTTTATGTCCTTGTTCTAGGTGAAGACCCTGGTTTTCTTTCCTTTTTACTGCAGATTTATTATTCCAGTCTCAAGTACATAAAAATACAGTTGTTAAAGAGGTGTAGAACATAATAGGAAATCCCATTATTTTTATTATGTTTTTACACCATGAGGCATAAAGGCAAGACACTTAAGAGCAGTCATTGTCAATATAACATTTAAATGGAAGTGATCAATAAAATTGAAGTCACAGGATGAAATATACAAAACTGTATATTCTCTTTGCGAGGCTCAGACAACTCTTTCCAAGCACATAAATGACTTGGCAGGCTAAGTGGGCTCAGCAGCTGCCTGCTGTGTCTGTCCTCTGTTCCAATCAAGAGACCACAGTGTACCTGGAAAATGGGTAGTGAGCTGTCCCCAGTGTCCCTGACTGTGTGCTTCTTACCTTCGAAGTGAACTTGCTGATCTGCTTCTGGGGCCACCGCCATGTCGAGCCGTGGAGGGAAGAAGAAATCGACTAAGACCTCCCGGTCAGCCAAGGCAGGAGTCATATTCCCTGTGGGACGGATGCTGCGGTACATCAAGAAAGGCCACCCTAAATATCGGATCGGCGTGGGGGCTCCTGTATACATGGCTGCCGTCCTGGAATACCTGACAGGTTAGTTCCCAAGCCAGCTGTGGCACTGTGGGGTGGATGTGGTGGGTCTGTGAGCTTACCAAGGACTTACAGGATCTTTTCCTACTTAAAGAAGCTTCTTTAAATTCCTGAAAAAGTCACAGACTAGGAACAAGAATCATTTTTACCTGGATCTGCCAGTTGCTGTAGCAGGAATCTTGAAAGTTCTTATTAATAAAATCAAACCCAAGGCCAGTTATTGGGGTAATTGCTGGAAGATCAGAGAGACAGAACAAGCCACAGCTACCTCACCTGCCACTTCCTCAGCTGATCCTGTTTCCGCAGACTGGAAGCTTTGAGTCCTCATCCAGAATGGATCTCAGCTGAACTACTGCTCAAAAGCCTGAAAGCTTAACCAGCCAAATGTTTTTTTAGTTTCTGGTCTTCACGCCTTATATATCTGTTTTCTGCCATCACTCCCTGGGATTAAAGGCTCACTTTCTGGGATTAAAAGTGTGAGTCACCATGCCTGGCTATTTCCAGTGTGACCTTGAACTCACAGGGATCTGCCTGGCTCTGCCTCCCGAGTGCTGGGATTAAAGGTGTGCGCCACTACTGCCTAACCTCTATGTTTAATATTGTGGCCGTCCTGTTCTCTGACCCCAGGTAAGTTTAGTAGTGTGCACAATATTTTGGGGAACACAATACCACCACAAGTTGCTAACATTTTACCTCGATTACTTGGCTCCCCCACATTTTTGTGCACTGACTCTTCTGTATTTATTTTTGGCAGTTAGGTACCTCATATTTATGTTTTCAGAGTTACCCTAATACTGTCATCTTTGACTTTGGATTTCTTTCTTGATTCAGGATCCATTTCAGTATCTTGGATTGCACGTATCCATCAGGTTTGCCTAGTCCTGTGTCATTTTGAAGGGCTCCAGGCTTAGTCTCTCGTTGCAGTGACATTTTTTTAAAATTTATTTATTTATTATGTATACAGTGCACATATTCCTGCAGGCCAGAAGAGGGTGCCAGATCTCATTACAGATGGTTGTGAGCCACCATGTGGTTTCCGGGAATTGAACTCAGGACCTTTGGAAGAGTAAGCAGTGCTCTTAACCTCTGAGCCATCTCTCCAGCCCTGCACTGACATTTTAAAGCATCCATGCCACTTATCTTGTCGAATGTTCTTCAGTCTGGGCTGCTCTCGTGATAGGAGATTTCGGCCTTGCTTTGCAGGCGAAGCAGGGGTGGTGTTGACTCTGACTCTCTGCACCTGGTGTGGGCTTGTCCCATTCCTCATTCATCTGAAGTGGCAGATACCAGCTTTCTGCACATCTCTTACCGCAGCCATCCCTCAGCCAGTGTCTTTAGTCTCCCAAGATGATCTTAACCCTCAAGAGCCCTTAGACTGTGGTGGGTATGTTGAATAAGAGTTGGGGTTTGGACTATTATTTATGTGTTTATTGAGACAAAGTCTCATGTAGCCCAGCCAACTCTACAGAGCTGAGGATGACCTTGAAATCTATGGTGGTTATAAAATAGAGATTTTCTGTCATTTCTCTCCTTCTGTACATCCTAGGTGGCTTTCTTCTGTCCTTCAGACGTTCTGCACCCCTCCCCTTCCCTTCTTAGTGCTCAAACTGGCCCTGGGTGGAAGAAAAGCTGGTTCTTATGCTCCTGTTCCACATCCTCATTGCTTCCTGTGGGTTTTCTTGCTCTTGAGCTCAGTGGGGTGCCTTAAGTCTCACCTTGAACTCTTCTTGCCTGGTCTTTCTCAGGCCTGTGGTCCTTCGTTCGCACAGGTCTGATCTCACATTGTGGCCCCATTGTGGGAGACCAGCCGGGCAAGGACAGATTTGTCCCTGGTTTTAGTGAAGAGAAAACAAGGCCTCAGAGTGTAAGAGGACTCGCCTAGTCTGCACACACCCTTTAAGGGGCCCAGAAGACCCAGATGCTGCTGTCTTTTGTAATGGCACTTATTAATGGGGTGAGCTTCCTGGGTACTAGGAAGTAGCTCCCTGGTTCTTGTGGCCGCCTCTCCTCTAAGAGAAGAGGTTGAGCAAGACGGGGCACCTCTTCTAAACTGGCAGAGCTAGTAGCGGAGTTGCTGGACTGCTCCAGGATTGCCCACACCTCTCCCCACAGCAAGTCTCAGGCCTCCCTGGAGCAGACACAGTCGTGAGGAAGGTGACATTCTCGTGATTCTGAAGCTTTGAAAAGTAGTCATTTTGTTGGAGTCATGAGGCATTTACACATATTTTGAGACTTTTGACTTTCTGCTTGGGAAATGTGCTCACAGGTGACAAACCTGTTAGTGTGGGCTGGGCATGGTTCTCACTCTGTAGGTGAGGAAACAGCCTAGAATTGAGGTGGAGTACCCAGTGTTCTGGTTGTTTCTTGGTTCCTGTGGTAAAACAATGATGAAGAGTCATTTGGTGGAAGGAGAGAGTTTATTTAGCTTCCAGGTTACGATTCTTCATCAGGCGAAGCCAAGTCAGAAACTTGGGATGGGAACTGAAAAGAGAGCCTATGGGGTACGGCCTACTGGCCTGCTCCCAGCTTTGTGCTCAGCTCCTTTTCTCACACAGCCCAGGCCCACCTGCCCACGATGGCACTGCCCACAGTCGGTGGGTCCTCCTGCATCAATTAGCAATCAAGAAAATGCCCCACAGACATACCCACAGGCCAGTCTGTTGGAGTCAGTTCCTTGGTTGAGGCTCCCTCTTCCCAGGTGTATCAGGTTGATAACTGAAGCTGACTGTGTGGGGACATGATGGGCAGCATCGACAGCCAGAGGGACGGGAGGGTGACTGGAGAGAAAGCAGAGGACTCCGTAGTTCTGCACACATTGTGGCCAAGCTAAGTCACTTCACCTTTCTGGGCCCGCTTTGCTTACAGCTCAGATGGAGACAGATATCCTTGCTCTCTGGGTACCATTGCAGCTTTTTTAGAGCAAGATGGGAAAGCCATTGTCTTGGCCTCCACACACCATGATGCCCCTGCTGCCACAGACACTCTTAGTAGGTTCAATGCAGTATAAGTTTCATTTCTTCCCCAGAGCTACTTTTGTTTGGTTAGTGAGGTGTGAGGGGACAGTACCGTTGCTCCCACATCTCAGGCAGCTGTTCCCTATTGCCCCACGGGTGTCTGTACAAGTGTCTTGTCTGTGCCTATTTCCTTACGGATCTGAGCCCACTACTGAGGAGTCTGAGGTAAAGACCCTTTTGCATGGCTCTGGAGACCTTGATCATGTTGCACCTACCCTGGTCCCTCCTGCTATGGTCGTGCGTGGTGGTGCTCATAATGGAGAAGGTCAGCAGGGGCAGCCCATGACTGGGGAAGCAGCGCAGTGAAGTGTGAGATGTTTTATTCTGTAAAGCTTTTCCAGTAGGGCTGTTGCTAACGGAATACACACTGTATCTGCCTGTACACGGCTTCAGTCCTTGGCATGAACATCCCCGACACTGCCCATCACATGCCTGGCCCATGTAACTCAGGAACATACCCAGAGTGGTCAGCGCTGCACTGTCACCTGTGAGGTCCCTGTATCCTGTGTCTTGATGGAGAGGCATCAGGGGAGCACAGAGGCTGTGTCCAGCGAGCCCTCAGAACACTGCTGCATGCACTGGGACTGCTCTCAGAGGGTCCCAGCACTCCGTCTGTGGGTCAGAATGGGACAGGCAGGGGTAGCTGGAAGTTCTAGGTGTCTCCCTGCTCTCAGTCTTGCTTTGGGGTCCTTAGTGAAAGGAGAGGGGGACTGACTCCACTTCCTGTTCTGCCGTTGCTTTCGTTTTATTGAAGACCCTTTCTCACTCATCTTGCACACTTATTGAGTACCTACTGTTTGCCAGGTACTGTGCTGTGCCCTGCATGAGAACACAGTGACAGGGCAGAACAAGCGCTGCCCTGTGGAGCTCCATCCAGAGTAAGTGCTGTGTGCAGAGTGGGCATGAGCAGAGCAAAGGGGTGCCTGATCAACCCTGGGCTGGAGATTCACCGTCAGGGAAAACTTTAGGGGGTCGGGAGGAGATGCCCCCATAGGCCTGGGGAGGGCCTTGGTGTCAGGCTGTACTGCAAGAGCTGGGGAGGTTTCTATGGTCAGTTCTCCTGCGCTCCACACCTGCCGGGTGCTAGTCCCACACACAGGCATTAGGAAGGTATGCAAAGAAAGCAGAGATCAGCCTTCCATCATCTTGGAGTCTAGTCAAGATGAGCATTGGATACTGTGCTGTGATACAAGGCGGGTGCTGCAGGGAAGTCTCATTCACCTGCAGATCCTCACTGTGGGCTGTGATACGTTTGCTACAGACGCCAGGCCCATCCCACCCCAGAGAACTTCGTTCCAGAACAGGTACAGGAAAGTGACAGGCAATGCTGAGATAGGACCACCTGTGCTGGGTGGCAGAAGTGGGACAGTGAGCAGGTGTCCGAAACTATCTCCTGAGGATGTTGTTAAAACTGCTCTGTATGTCTAGTTCCCTGCACCCTGCAGAGAGATTGCCTTCTTCTCTGCATGGCCCAGACTTGGGAGAAGTTAAACCATGGCAGACATGGCATTGGGGATGTCCATTTGAAAGATGAGCTGGCCTCCTACCTTTGGAAGGGCTGCTGGAGACACAGGAGAGTCCCTCAGTGACCAGCTGTGTTAGTCTTGTTTCTGGGACAAGAACCCTGACTTAATGACTTGATTCTGGCTCACAGTTTGAAGGTAGAGTCGCCCATAGCAGGAGACAGTGGCAGGAGATGATGGCTGCTCACACTGGCCAGTCAGGAAACATGGATGCTGGTTGAGCTTGCTATCTCCTCTTCACTCTGTCTAGGATACCAGCACATAGGATGCTACTGCCTGTATTTAGGGTAGGCTTTCCTGCCTTAATTAACCCAATTAGAAACTCTCTTATATACATGCCCTGGTGTGTCTCCTGGGTGATTCTAGGTCCTGCCAAGCTGACAGTATTAACTGTCACTCTGACCTAGGGCTGCTTTACTGTTTGTAAGATGAGCAACCCAGCCCTGCCCCAGTGAGCTCTAAGGCAGAGGAAGAAGCAGCTGCAGAGTCCTCGTGATGGTGTATTCCATGTGCCAAAGGAAAACATAGAGAGGTAGGCAGTCTCCACAAGTTCTATTCTGAGGTGTCTGGGTTGACACTTAAAGGATGGTAAGGGGAGCTGTCCTTGCCCACTGTGACTTATCTCTCCCACTGATCCATGGACCTGGTCTCCCTAGGCACCCACAGGATGTCTTAGAACTGTTGCTGGACTCTTCTGAAAGTCTCCATCATTGGACACTTCAAGACACATCCTTGGCAAACTCTTTCTTCTGGTGCTAAAGGTCCCCTGTGTCTTGAGTTCTGAAACATTCTTGGAAATGTGAAGGATTTTCCAGGCTATGGAGGAGCTGAGAGGGCCCAGCTCTTGGCCAATTATGCCAGAGCTGAGGCCAAACAAGCCTGGGAAGGTATTGAGCTGGTGTTGCCCTTTGAATCAGAGGCTAGGAGCATGGTTACACCCTGTGGAAATTGTATTTTCAGGATCAGCCATGCAACTTGTCTTTCCTATTCCTCTTAAGGATGGAGGGATGTGAGGAGGTGGTAGTGCATATTGCTCTGAAACTTGAAGCTGGCGTTGATTCTGACTCTTGGGTGAGGAGCCCGGTCAGATATCTGCTGAGGCTAAAAGGAGTGAGCGGCACCATCTGGAAGAAGCCTGGGTCTAACAGCCTTCTTTCCCAAACCCCTGCACTGTGGTCAAAGCCTGGCCCAACCCTTTCCCAGACCCAGTTGTCTGCTTGTCCCTGGAATGCCTCAGCTTTGCTATATAGCCTCCTGGCTCTTGGTCTCCCAGCCAAGAGATCAGAGCAGCCCTACCTCTTGAGAGTACTGTGTATACTGATGCGGCTTCTAAAACACATAGCTTGTATTTCATATTACACAATCAGCAACAGAACAAGACAGGTGTGTTAACATGGGGAACTGTGAGGCAGTCAAGGGCAGATTCTACCCAGCCATCAAGTTTGATCTCATAGTATTGGGGATCTTAAAAAAAGATTTATTTTCTTTTGAATCATGTATATATGTATGTGTGTAGGGTGTGGGGAGAGTATGTGAATGTGAGTGCAGGTGCCTGCGGAGGCCACAAGGGGGCATAGGATCCCCTGGAACTGGAGTCATGGGCAATTGTGAGCTGCTTGACATAGATGCTGGGAACCGAACTGGTCCTCTGCAAGGGCAGCAACCACTCTTAACTGCACTGCCTTTGCAGCTCCCCGAGGGACTTTATGATGAACTTTATTTGAAGGAAATTTGGCTCTTGCTGCAGTCCCAGAAAACCATAGAGCCTCTCCCTGAGCTCAGCACAGTGTCGACAGTGGGAAGTATGGTGTAAGAAATGGGACTTGGGGGCTGGAGAGATGGCTCAGAGGTTAAGAGCACAGACTGCTTTTCCAGAGGACCTGAGTTCAATTCTCAGCACCCACGTGGCAGCTCACAACTGAACTGTCTGTAACTCCAGTGTCAGGAATCTGGTGTCTTCAAGGTGGTGCTCATATATACAGGCAAAACACTCATACATATAAAATAAATAAATCTAAAAAAAAAATTAGAAAAGACATGGGACATTACTCTTGCTCCCCTGGGAGTTCCTTGGTGTGGGATGACATTTAAGTGATGTTATAGTGTCTGTGGCTAAAATCAGGGGATGACCAGATCCATATTTCCTTGAGAGAGAAAGAGAGAGAGAGAGAGAGAGAGAGAGAGAGAGAGAGAGAGAGAGAAGAAAAGAAAGTAAGTAAGTAAGTAAGTAAAATAAGGGGTTGGGGATTTAGCTCAGTGGTAGAGCACTTGCCTAGCAAGCGCAAGGCCCTGGGTTTGGTCCTCAGCTCTAGCAAAAAAAAAAAAAAAAAAAAAAAAAAAAAGAAAAGAAAAAAAAAAAAGAAAGAAAGAAAGAGAGTAAAATAAGAAATACCTATAGGAAAGCTTTGCTATGACACAGTCAGGGACACCAAGCCCAGAAAAGGTGGCATCTGAGGAGAGCTAAGTTAGGAGACACAGAGTGTCACCTTATTTGTTCTGGCTTGGCATTGACTCTCCAAGCTGGACCTAGGAACACCTAGGTCTCCTCCACAGAGAACCCGTAATGTAGATAGTGCTGAACTATCTAAGTTAGTTTCCTTGGGAAGCAGTGTGCTCATGCTATGTGAGTCACCGTTGCCCTGGGACTAGAGATAAGAGCTCTGCCTTCAAGAAGCTTGCCCTGGAAGGAAGAACCTTTGTGGCTCTCAGCCCAAGTCCTGAGAGAGAACAGGCCTTGTTCTTGGTGATCAGACCACTTTACTGTTTTGTCCAGACACCCTGTTAGGTGATCTCATCACACACCTTATTCTGTATTTAACTTTCTAGAGACTTAAGCCTGTGTACCAAAAGGAAGTCCACTAGCAAAGGGTGTCACGTAGTTAAGCAGACTGGGAAATACTGACTACCAGCTACCAAAATAGACCATCCCTCAGGACCATTGATGGGAGTCAAAGCCGGGCTGTTTAAAAACCTAGTGTCATGTTATTTGCATCTTGTAGGAGGACAAGGTGGTGGCCTGTGGCTTTTCTGTCAAATCTATAAATGTATAGAATAGAATAATGAAGACAGCATTTGCATATTGCTCATCCCTACTTTTTCATTCCATTTCCCAAGCCCCACCCTCCATGTTTCTAATTTTGGTCTTCCTTCTCCCATCTCATCCCTGGCCAGAGCCTTCCCATGTCCTCTCATGGTCAATGCTGCAGGTCAGCACTAACTAATGGTTGTGAAGTTTCAGGACTAGCTCCTAACTTGGAAAGCAGTCCCCCCACCGGGTGATCTGATGGCCACTATTCAGCCTGAATGAGGTTCGGGTCTTGGGCCTGCCTGTACTACAACCCACGAACAAGGCAGGACTGCAAGATGTTTTCTTGCCAACCCGTGGTCTGCCAACAAAATGGTGGTCCTTACCCATGCACCATGTGACTTCTGGTCTCTAACTCCAGCTAAATGTCGCATATGCCACAGCTCATTCCTACCCCATCTCTTAGGGAAAGGGGAGAGGGAATCTCTCTAGCAGCAACATACCTTGTTACACAGATGTGCCTTGCAACTAGCAACTGTCACACTTGCCACTTCTGAGGAGAAAAAGAAAAGGTCGTACAGACTGAAGGTTGCCTTAGGCATGGCCTGCGGTTAGTTCATCTGTCACTTTCCTTAAAATGAGGCCCAAATCTCTTTTATGCTTTCCTTTCTGGGACACCCCAGTGTGTCCTGAACTAACACAGCTAAAAATACAGTGAAAGAGGAATCTATTCAGGCTGAGCTCTGTGGTGCTCCGCAGCCCTTGGAATGCCTGCATCCTTTGTGTGCATGACACTATTCCTGAAAGGCCAATACTAACCTCATTGTCTTTAAATTAAAACAAAACGGAAATGAGAAGCCAACATTTTTAAGAAGTCAGGGTTGCAACAAAAAGAAAGGTGGCTACTGAAATTTAAAGGTCGCTGTGCAGAGGGCATTCAGATCTGTTTCCTTGTCTGGCTTTGTGAGTATTTTGTGTTTGAAAGTTTAGGAAACTGAAACGCACCTGTAATCCCAGCAACCAGAGGGAGCAGCTGGCGCTGCAGCTTCTGAGCAGGAGTGAACAGTTTTAGTCTGGTTGTCACTAACATGAACTATCAGTGTTCTTTTTTGCTAACAAATTACAGAATTGGTGCACAGTCTTACAAAGTGGACTGTCAAGTGACTAAGGAAATGAAGGAGCTATGCCACCTGCCACCTCAGCCCTTCATCTCCTGAGGGGATGGATGGCTCCAGGGGACCCTTGGACAAGAATGGTTCAGCACTGTTTCCTTAACTGAGTGCTGTCAGCAGTTAACGGATTCCCTTGGGGTATGCTTTAGGCTAGAGGGAACAGCCTGGGAGCCAAGGGTAGGCCTGCCCAAGATGTGGAGGTGCAGCAGGGCTTCCTCCATTGCATATGCTCTGTAGAGCTCCCAGACTGAGTTCTTAGAGCCCTCCATACTGCTTTAGTTTGTTTCTTCCTTCTTCCTTCCTTCCTTTTACTTTTGATTTTTGAGATAATACAATTACTTTTCCCTTCCCTTCTACCCCCCCAAACCTTCCCCACACTCCTTCAAATCCATGGCCTCTTCTTTCATTGTTACTGCATGCAAATACATATATGTTATTTACATATATATTCCTAACTATAACCTGTAGTGGATAGCCATCCCAGCATTGGCCTGGAAGTTCCAACCCCCATTGAGGCTTCAGTAACGGTCACGCCCACAAGGCAGGGCTGAGGGAGGAAGCTGAAGACCCAGGAGTGAGAGGAGAGGTCTCTCTTGGTTCTGGGACCCTGGACACTGGACAGAGCAGAGTTCTCCAGACAACACCGCTGGACTGCGCCATACTTTTGCCAGACCCTACAATCTATCCCTTCATTTGTAAGTTACCCCACAAAATAAACCTCCCTTTTAACTATGTGGAGTGGCCTTAATAATTTCACCAATATCTGGCGCCCAACATGGGGCATGAACCCACGACCCTGAGATTAAGAGTCTCATGCTCTACCGACTGAGCTAGCCGGGATGGTTCCCTGACTGGGAGACACAATTGCTCCTGGCAGCACCAATTTGATCCTGAGAGAATGTTGGGCTTCTAAGACATTTCTATTTGGAAGTTTGTCTTCTTGGCACAAAATGGCCTACTGGGCAAATACTTGCCCTTGCCTCAACTGCTGACAGTACAAATGCTGTCCTTTGTGGACAAGCAGGACACAAGGAAAGTGACCACTATACTTTGCCAAGACAGGGTAAGTTGGTCTTTTAGAATTCCTGCTTCTGAAAATAGTCTGTCAGACACTCTAGGCCTGTAGCCAATTTGAATGCACCAACGATGCTGAGAAACATTAGGTGACTGTCCAGGCTGCCAGCTCTGTCTACTCTTGCATGACTCCTGAAAGTTGCTTGCGTCCTTCTCCCATTTCTCAGGTATTATTATATTCCTTCTCAGGTCTTTGATGAGGTTGAAGACTAGCAGTTATAGTTACAACTTAGTATATATACATTTATAATATCTTAGATAGAATATATTAAGTATTAGACTCAGGTTCCTTAGGATAGGACACCTTTTGGAATGATCTTTGTAACATGCCACCTACCCACGCTCTAGACTTCCCTGGATTTTAGTATGTGTTTTTTGCTTGATATTGTTTGCATTTATTGTAATTCCAACTTATCTAGGTCATTATCCCTCATTACTCCTGGACAATATTTGATAACCATTTCTTTGTATATAGTCTTGTATTAGGTTAGAACCTTCTTATTTAGACAAAAGGGGGAGATGTAGTGGGTAGCCATCCCAGCATTGGCCTGGAAGTTCCAACCCCCACTGAGGCTTCAGTAATGGTCACGCCCACAAGGCAGGGCTGAGGGAGGAAGCTGAAGACCCAGGAGTGAGAGGAGAGGTCTCTCTTGGTTCTGGGACCCTGGACACTGGAGGTAGACAGAACAGAGTTCTCCAGACAACACCGCCAGACTGCGCCATACCTTTCCCAGACCCTGCAACCTTTCCCTTCATTTGTAAGTTACCCCACAAAATAAACCTCCCTTTTAACTACGTGGAGTGGCCTTAATAATTTCACCAATAATAACCTGCTCAGTTCATGTGTTACTTGCATGTATGTTTTCAGAGCTGACCATTTGGTACTGGACCAATGGTTGATGTGCTCTTCTTCCCTGGTGAAGACTGCCTGTCCTGCTCCCAAGCCTTGTGGGTTTTCCCCTCTCCACCTTGGTGTGTCCATTGGTGCCATCCTTGCTCAGCTCTCGTCTGGGCAGTCATGGTGAGACTATGGGAGTAGCTTCTGACATTACTAGGAGACAAAACGAGTTCCCCATTCTTTGGCTCTTACTACAGTTTTTTGTTTTGTTTTGGTTTGGTTTTTTTTGTCCTCTTTTTTGCAGTGTTTCCAGAGCCTTAGGTGCAAGAATGCTTTGTAGATGTATCCATTCAGTCTGGACTCCACAGCTCTGCATTTTGATTGCCTGTGGTTTCTCTGTTGCAAAGGGAAATTTCTTTGATGAGGGGTGAAGATTACACTGACCTGTGGGTATAAAGACATACATAGTTGTTGTTAGGGATTACACCAGCTAATCAGGCTTTCCTAAAAAGTCCGTGAACTTGTCCAGGAGCAGATGGGACCTGGGTGGGCACTCTGAAGTAGTTGTCCCAGATCCCCATTCTCTTCCAGGGCCCAGGGTTGGATCACACATGTGTATCAGACTTTATTTATATTATAACATAGTGCTTAGGCTTATTTGTATGTTTACTTTGTTGTTTTGAGATAGGGTCTCATTGTGCAGCCCTGGCTTGCCTGGAACTCATTGTGTAAATGAGTTGGCCTGGAACTCGCAGAGATCTGCCTCTCAGGTGCTGGGATTAAAGGCATGCATGTGCCACCACACTCTGCATTGCCCCCCCCTCACTCCCCTCCAGGTTTGAAGGCTGTAGTCCAGGCTGGCCTAGAAATCACTATGTATCTATGTCAGTAAGGGCTAGGGTGAGCTTAAACTCAGAATCCTCCTGCTTCAGCATCCCAAGTGCTGAGATTGTAGGCGAATACCACCACACTCACCTCACTGGTCCTCCTGACAGCATCTCTTCTTTTTTTCTTTGTTCATGTGGTTCTGGGGATTGACCCTGGGACCTCACAGGTTCCGGGCAATGCCTTGCCATTGTGCTTCATTGCCAGTCCTTGACACAAGTGTTAGTGAGTTTCAACAAAGGCTAACCTATCAGATGTTCTTTCTTTCACAGATGGCCTGTCGAGGGTTCCTCAAACCCAAAGACACCTAGGTTTTCTCCTGTTACCTGCTAGGAATTTCATGGTTTTTATTCTCTGTAGAGAATAGATCTGTGTTCTATTTTGAGGTTTTTTTTTTCTTTCCTGTTGTTGTTTTTTGTTTTGTTTTGTTTTTGGCCAAGAGTGTGACGTCTATGTTGAGGTGAATTGTTTATATAGATGTTCACACATATTTGTATACTTGTTGAAAATCTCTGCCTTATTGAAGGTAAACCACAGTGCCTAAAAACTTCAGTGAGCATGAAGGCTCTCTGTGTCCTCTCTGTCTCTGTCTCTCTCTTTTTAAAATATTTATTTTACATCTTGACCAAAGTTTCCCCTTCCTCTTCTCCTTCCAGTCTCTCCCCTCCAGCTCCCCTCTGTCTCCATCCCCCCATCCGCTCCTCCTCCATTTCTATTCAGAAAAGGGCAGGTCTCCCATGGATATCAACTAAACATGGCATACCAAGTTGTAGTAAGACTAAGCACTTTGCCTTGTATTAAGGCTGGGCTAGGCAACCCAGTATGAAGAATCCAACCCAGTATGAGGGTCCCCCAAAAAGAGTCAGACAGCCCCTGCTTCCACTGTTAGGAGTCCCACAAGAAGACTAAGCTACACAACTGTCATATATATGCAGAAGGCCTAGGTGAGTCCCATTGCAGGCTCCCTGGTTCTCAGTTCAGTCTGAGCTTCTAGGAGCCCAGGTTGGTTGATTCTGTGGGTTTTCTTGGGATATCTTTGACCCCTCTGGTTCCTACAATTCTTCTCCCTCTCTTCAGCAGGATTCCCCAAGCTAGGCCTAATATTTGACTATGGGTCTCTACATCTAAATAAAGCCTCTCTGATGACAGTTGGGGTAGTCACCAATCTGTGGGAATAACAGAATGTCATTAGGCATCATTACATTGACATTGTTTTTTCTAGTCATGTTTGGTTCTATCCTAGGTCTCTGGGCCATCCAGCCTCTGGGTCCTGGCACTCCAGATGTATCAGGGGTTGGCTCACTCTCGTGGCATGGATTTCAGGCTGGACCAGTCATTGGTTGGCCACTCCCACAATCTCTGTGCCACCTTTACCCAGCCTATCTCATAGGCAGGACAGATGTAGGTCGAAGGTTATATGGCTGGGTCGGTGTCCACTGGAAGTCTTGCCTGGTCACAGAAGATGGCCAGTTCAGTTTATGTATCCATTATTTCTAAGAGTCTTAGCTGGGGTCATCCTTGTAGATTCCAGGGAGTTTCTACCTGACCCTGAAATGACCCCTTTCCAGGCATTTCTTTCAGTTTTCCCCCACCCCCCATGATGTCTCTTAAAGTGGCAGTCTGACGTTTTTATTTATACCACCATTGTCTGCAGAAGAACAGACAAGTTTTACATTAAAGGTCTCTTTTTCTTTGGCCAAGAGGAGCTTATAGTATGGTTTCACAAAGCATGGCACAACCTGAATGTGCATCTCTTGATGGTAGATACTCTTCAGGTTGTTTGTGAACTTGACAGTATCTCAGTCTCTCTTTTAGATTACAGATTTAACATGTTTTAGTGTTTATCCCACTCTGTTAGTCTTATTTTGTTCCCCATCTCTTACTGAACGTTCTAGATAAGCACTTCTGATCTGGGTAAGTGCCCCGAGTCTTCCAGCTTATGAGTTCTCTTCGTCAACGATACGTAATCTGTGGTTCTGTCAGTAAGTTTCATGTTGTAAAGGTGTGTGTGTGTGTGTGTGTGTGTGTGTGTGTGTGTGTGTGTGTGTATACGAGCATGTGTGCAGGCGCATACTGTTGTGCAAGTGCTGCAGGGCGCATGGAGGTCAGAGGACAGTTTCTGGGAGTCAGTTCTCACTGTCTCTTCTTGAGGCTGGGTCTCCTTTCTGCTGTTTCCTGTGTACTCTAGGTCTGGAAGCTTCTGGGTGATCCTCGGGTCTCTGCCCCACATCTTGCACATCACCTTGTGATTGAACATGGGTTATCAGTCTGGGAAATGCTGTTGCCACAGAGTCATCCCCAGGCCAAGCCACAGCATTTACATTTCACCAGTGATACTCCAATTTCTCATTCTGCTGGAGCTCTTAAAAATGTTAGCTTGTCTTTATTTATTGATTTTAATATCATTTCTTACTTTTACTTAACTTTCAGTTATTATATTAAGAAACCTTAGTTATTTTCTTTTCTTTAAATAGTTGTATAACATCTTTAAAAAATTTATTTCTTTTTATTTTATGTGTGTGGGTGTTTTGCCTGTATGTATGTAAGTATACTATGTGTGTACAGTGGAGGTCAGGTCCTTTAGAACTGAAGTTACAGATAGTTGTGAGCCTCCATGTATGTGCTGGGAACTGAACCCAGGTCCTCTACAAGAGTAGGCAGTACTCCTAACTTCTGAGCTAATCTCCAGATCCTGATATGATGTCTTCATTAGTCCATTTCTGCTGGACTTTGAGTCACTGTTCAGAAGGACACACACACACACACACACACACACACACACACACACACACACTTTGTACTTATTATATTGTATGTGTGTGTGTACATGAGCGTGCTTCCCTGGCACATGTGTGGAAGTCAGAAACAACTTTTGGTAGTTAGGTTCCTAAGATTGAACTCAGGTTTTATCAAGCCCAGTGGCAAGAGCCTTTAGCTGCTAAGTCATTACCCCAGCCATATGTATTGTTTGACAATTTGTACGTATACATAATGCATTTTCACTTCTATTACACTTTCTCATTCCTCTCCCGATTCTAATGAAGCTTTTTGTGTTTGCACACCACTGACTTTAATCAGGGTCACCTGTGTGAGAATGGACGGGGAGTGGTCATTTACACACCAGACTTTAGGGTCACCTGTGTGAGAATGGGCGGGGAGTGGTCATTTACACACCAGACTTTAGGGTCACCTGTGTGAGAATGGGCGGGGAGTGGTCATTTACACACCAGACTTAGGGTCACCTGTGTGAGAATGGGCGGGGAGTGGTCATTTACACACCAGACTTTAGGGTCACCTGTGTGAGAATGGGCGGGGAGTGGTCATTTACACACCAGACTTTAGGGTCACCTGTGTGAGAATGGGCGGGGAGTAGTTATTCACACCATTGGGAAATGCTGTTTTTATTGGTTTCATTTTTCATATTCTTATTTTGAAGCATTTGAATTTATCCTGATGTATGGTGTAAGACAAAGATCAACCTTAGTTTTGTTTCATTTGGTAAAGCTGGTTACCCCAGCACAAGTAATTGAAGACCCCATATTTCCCCTGATCAGAGGTACTGCCTCGATCACACAGACTTCCTAGGATAAGAAGACTCCTTCTGGACCCCCTTTTCTGCTTTATTAGTCTGTGTTGTTCCATACTTTCCCCTCATAGTGGTTTCTCCTACCTAGTAGTATGCATTGCCTTGTCTTTTGTCCAGTTTATTTTCTTCAGGAAGTAAGAGTTCCCTGGTAAAACTCACCTGACAAAGGACATTCAATAAGGCCTAGCACCTCTCCTCAGTCTTTGTCTACAGTTTTCCCCTTGCTTTTTGTATATGGACTTTGTGAAGATAGTCTTTTCCTTTGGGATTCTAGAATAAATCTAGAAAATGAAATGAAAAAAAAAAATTAGTGCACCAAGAGGATAGTGGACATAAATCAGACACAGGCTAATTTAGTGGGGAGGATCTGAGGGTCTTTAATCAGCCCCTGTCCCCCTCAACCCCTTACCCAAGCTCAGTCTTTACTTCTGGCCGCCTTTCCTCTGGGATGACAATTGTGTTCCCACTGTCCTCGTCCACACTATATATCCAGAGCCTGTGTTCTAATATACGAAACCAGGCCAGGGCCTTGGAGAACAGCCCGCAGGTTCGCCTCTCACACTTCCTGACCACACCAGTGATCAGGCCTTTCATTCAGTAATTCATCTGGAATGACCTACTTGTGAAAGATTCACTGAGCCCTGACCACATGCACAAGCTAAGTGTTGGAGTCAGAGGATTTGTATGGAGTGCCCCATGTGTCAACCATATCGGAGGCCATCACTGTGACTTCAGTGCAGTGGCTGTGCCTCCCTCTCCCATCTCTTGGGTAATACACTTAGCTCCTAGCACAGGGCCTGGCAAGCATTACAGGAATAGTTCTTTATTGAAGGAGTCGAATCGTCAGGTGGTGAGCTTCATGAGGGAGGGAGCGGGGTGCTGATGGTTCGTGATGCCGGGAAATTTGGGAGCTACTCTGGACCCTAGAGTTTTAAATGAAGCAGAATTAGGGTGAACTTGAGAGCAGCGGACCACACCTGTGTGAGGAGGTGCACTTGACAGGGCAGCTCTGCCAGCAAACAGGAGGAATTCAGAAGGCTCACACAGACTGCTTTTTCCTGTTGCTCCTAAAAGCCACCAATGTCTGTCAGCTGCACCACGAGCAGCAGACAGGAGCCCCCTACAGACAGACAGGTGTAAGATCACACTGTGAGAGGACACTGGACAGCCCAGGAAGCTGCTGGCTAGGAGCCTTCTAGTGGGTTAAAAGTTGGTGTCCCTAAAGGGCCCCAGGATCTGTCTGCACATCACCACCAGGAATGCTTCTGGAAACTTATAGAGGGGAGAAGGAAGGAAGGAAGGATTATGTATTATCTCTTCCAAGATTTCCCACTGAAATGACAGTGACCAATGAGAGAAATTTACAGTGCTCTTGCTCTCTTGGTTCTTATGTCTAGTCAACCCAGAATTAAATACCATAAAAACAAAAGAGAATTTCTCAGAGCTATAATGAGTTGCAGCAAGACCAACAGAACGGTGTTAATCACACCGAGCCCCCTCCCCCTTTCTGTCTTATCTCTTCCCACAGCCCCTGCCAGGTTTGCTTGCCAAGAAGATGACATAACCCTCCTTGGATTTGCCAGCACTCCACCCCTGCTGCTCTGGCCCTAGTTCCTACCTTCCATCCCTCCCTTTCTACCTTCTCTTCCGACCCCAGCCACTTCCTTATTAGACAATTGCATCATCCATTTAGATGCTGGAAAGTGTGTGTTCCCAGGTCCCCAGAGCTGCCCCCTTCAGCAGCTTCCTGGGTGTCCAGTGTCCTCTCACGGTGTGATCTTACACTTGTCTGTCTGTAGGGGGCTGCTCTGGATCTTCATAGAAGCCTGACTCCTCATAGGGCTCCCTTTCAGCTGGCAGCCATTTGGAAACCCAGGCCCTCTGCAGATAGCTAATGATTGCCCTTCCTATGTTGTGATTGATTTTACTTGTAGTGACTAGGAGCTGAAGTAGACTTTGGTGAACACAGATCTGTTGTCTTTATAAACCTGTGTGCTGACTGCTGAACGTCAGGGCCTGCCTTCGCTGAGAAAATGAGGACAGCTTGCCCAAGGCAGCACCATTTTCCTTACACCCTTGTCCTTCCCTCAGGCTCCCACTTGTCTCTAGTCTAGATTCAGAGACTGCTTTGTCATGATACTTCGCTGACTGTCAGGCAAGTGCTTTTGATGTTTGTGGAGCTCGTAACTGTGTGCCAGGCACCGGTGAAATGTTTTACACAGGGCAGCACACTGACTCTACAAGCCACCCCAAGCTCCTCCAGAGCTGCTCAGCACAGTAAGTCATCTCCCCAGAGAGCAGCTCTCCAGGCTTTTCTGGGGCTGAGCCTCAGCAGTGAAGAGAACTGGGCACCAGGACCACTAGTCCACTTGGTACTTCCTTGTTTCAAGTAGCCCGATCACCTCAGGAGGACTAGTGTATGTCCAGTCTTCGTTGTCAGTGAAGGCTGAGCCTGAGGGAGCAGGCTCTAGAGTAGTCACATGTAACTGTCAGAGTGTGCATAAGGACCTCCAGGGGAGGGAGACACTTCTGTGGCCTGATGTGGGGCAAGGAAACAGAGGTCCTGCAGCAAGAAGAGACTGGAGGATGACAGGTACAAGGCCAAGGGTGAGAGGAGTCCAGAGCATGAGTGGGAGATGGTAGGAAGGAGCAAGGAGGAGGTAGTCCTTGGAGTGACCTGTGCTGGGCTTTCAGGAAGGACCTGGCCCATGCTGGCAGCTGCAGAAGAAGCAGGTTGCTAGGGAGCTTCTGCACAGCCAAGAGCCTCAGGAGGAGCCCCATAGGCCTCAGATGGAAGGCCTGCGCAGTCGGTGTGCAAGGTTGTGTTGCTCAGGGGTGCTGGGGACACATTGGAGGGCAAGAGACTTCTGGACCCATGTCCTTTCTTTGGCTCCTCAAAGAGGGGAGAATGGAGTGCTGGGTGTATGTAGAGCATATGCAGATGTGCCTAGACAGTGACCCTCAGCCTCAGAAATCCACTGGCAGGACGAAGTTGGTGCTAGTTGAGGGTGGCCCCAGACAGGCCCTCTTGGGGTCCTTCCTTTTGTGGCACTCTGCTGCTTCTGCCACCCTTCTAGAAACACTCTGCCATGGAGAACAACCCGAAGTTCCCTGTGCTAGCAGCCCTGCTGTGAGAAGACTGCGGCAGACCTGGAGGCGGAGTCTAAGGTGCTGAGATGCTGAGACAGCATGGGGCAGTGGCACTCTGCACTCACTCCTCTTTTGATTTCTTTCTTTCTTTTTGGTTTTTCTATGTAGCTTTGCGCCTTTCCTGGAACTAGCTTTTGAGTCCAGGCTGGCCTCCAACTCACAGAGATCCGCCTGGCTCTGCCTCCCGAGTGCTGGGATTAAAGGCGTGTGCCACCACTGCCTGGCCCTTGTTTTGATTCCTATGTTCCCCGACTTGTCTCTGCTTCTGGTTCCTCATTAGCCAGGCTGCCCGTGTGAGTGTGTATCGAAGCTGTTGCCCCACAGCAACGCAGTTTGCTGCTCTGTGCCTGGTTTTCCCTTTAGAAGTCCATCTGGAAAGTGGTACCAAGTAGGGGCTTTTTAAATGAACTTCCTCTTTACATTATGCTCTAAATCATTTCATTTCAGCAGACATCTGATTGTTCACCCCTTTGGGCTGAATTAAGAACAAATGGCTGTGGTTTTCCATATTAAAACAAACATACACGTTAACCATTTCCTTGTAAATTAATTTAGAGACCTTGAAAGTAAGTGATTGGTGCTGTGAAGGCTGGGGTAGAACAGGTTTACTTAGACCGCCTTCTTTCCCTCCTCCTCCCAGGAGCTCTGTAGCCCCAGCAGCTGGCCCTGCTTCTGCCCTGCCATGGTGCCCCCTGCTGGGGTCAGATGAAAGTCCCAGACCCCATTCCAAGGCAGAGCCGGCCTGCATGGCTGCCTGGGGGTGCTGTGTTCTATCAAGGCAGGTCTGGCAGGACAGAGGTTAATAGAGTTCAAGTGCATTTTTCAAACATATGTAAACTGTTAAGTGTAACAGCAAAGGGTAAAACTGCTGGGGAGAAAACACCAGGCTTTCTGTTGCTTTTCTCCTGCTTTTGCTTTTCATACACGGCTGTCCACCTAGTTACTTAGATGGGAGAAACCAGGAGAAGGAAGTCTAGTTTCTTGCCCTTGAAATCAAGGCTGCCTTACTGCTAGCTCCTTCCTTACTGCTCCACCCACCACCCTTCCTTTATCCCTCCCTCTCCTCCCCTCTTCTTCATGAGATTGTAGCCTTAGTATACAGAGCTTACATTTACAGCATCTGCTAAGCATTTTACTTAGTACCTCAGCCCTTACAGACCTCTGAGGTAACCCCAATCCTGTTCTATAGAGTGGGAAACTGAGGCTGGGTGTTGTCTTGCCATGGCTGACAGCAGTCACAGGAGCTAAGATTCAAATCTCCACACCTGACGGCAGACCTGGCCAGCCACCGTGCATCATGGCTGCTGTCCTTCGCTCCCTGTTGTTGGCCTGTCCCAGAGCCCGCCCTCAGCTGGCCCCAGGCTCTCAGAGGAACTGGGTATTACACGAAATAAGGGCTATGCAGGCATTGTAGATTGTGTTGATACAACGACTTTTTAAGGTGAACTACCTACTGCTTCCCACAAGGCCCACTCAAGCTCATCCCTGCTGTCGGCTCTGTGAACCAGGTGGCATCTGGTCCAGTCCCACAAAGACTACCAGTAAGGCAGAACTGTAGTCTACTTTGGGAGTCTCTGAAGTATGTTCCACTGGACACTCATTCTTCATATGTCAGAGTCACAAGCATGTTTTAAAAAGACATGCATATTAACAGAAGAGACCCGCCTGTCAAGGCCAGTGCTTGAGTAGCTCCAATAGCAGGAACCCCTCCTTCACCTTTGCAGATGGAAGCTTGACTTCCACCATTGCAGTTGGCCTGCAGCGAAGGACAGCAGCCATGATGCACCTGGAAAGCAGTGGACATGTGGCGGACATGGCAGCAGACACTCCAGGTCACTGAGGGAATTGGAGAGGGCCATGGTGTGGTCAGAGCACAGGAAGCTCATTGCAGTCACCCTCCAGTTGGGGTTGACTGGGTTAAGGCCTTCTGGAATGGTGTCCCAATTCTGAACTTAGTGAAGTCAGTGGAGGGCTGAGGACTCAAAAGAAGTACAGTAAGCAGATTCCTTGTCATGTTTTTGGCTCTGTAGCAGGTAACGGTATTCTCCTTGGGATTATGTGCATATTTGCTTTCTTTGATTTCTGATTGTTACTTTCAATCTTTCTTTTGTTAGACGAGATGCTTCAAACAGCTCCGTAAAAGCCCCAGATTCTTTCCTATTGCAAGGTTTGTGTTTAGAGTTTGGCTCAGCCTCACTACATCACCTGTTAGCTGTTAGAATCTAATTCCACAAGCCATGACTTCATCTCCCTGAAGTAAGGTAGACGAAACGCTTCCATATAGCAGAGTCGGTTCAGTCGAGATGCTGTGTGGTGGGGAGGGGGAGAGTCAGATTCTCAACCTTTGGGCTCGGGGTAAAATTGAGAGGTGGGGCTGTCAGAAGCATTCCTGCTCAGCCAGCTGTCCCAGAGATGAAATGGCTGACAAGTCACGGCCTTGTCGAAGGCAGTGGGAATCTTGTCATGTTGCCCTAAAACCATTGTGTTCACTGAGGCTTGGGAGCTTTGGGCTCTGAGGAGAAAAGGCCACATCACCAGTCCTGGCCACTACAAGCCAGTTGCTCTCTGGTTGTCTTAATGCTAGACCTGGCCGAGAGTGGGGTGCTCGGGTGTCTTTCAAGTCAGATCTTAAAACAATATTAAAAGAACAGCTACCAAAGTACCCAGCAGCGAGCCTCACACAGCGGTTCTGCCTGGAGAACTTTTACCATATTTATAATCCTCTCTGGACCTGACCTCATGCACTCTGGGCCCCAAACCAGGCCAGTGTTGGTCATTAGCCATAAATGTTAGCTTGTATCTGGCCAGGAAGAATGTTCCAGGGGTGAAGGCCTGGAGAGGGCTTCTGTTTCTTCCCTCCCAAGGCTCCCATTGCAAACCTCCCATGGTTTCTCAGAGGTTCCCTTTTATTTTGTTGGTTGTAGCCTCTAGGATGTAGCTCCTAATTAGCACTCGGAGGAAGGGTGTAGGGACTGAGCCCCAGAAACCATGGGGATGCAGTCACAGGAGTTGCCCTACGGCTCAGGGCCTCCATGGTCCTGCCCTCTATGTAACTTACCAAGGAGAGGGTCACATTGAAGAACAGACCTCAGGCCTTCTCCCTGTGGTGTTGATGCCCTGTCACAGTCTCAGAACAGCTATTCTCTCCCCTTGTATAAGGCCAGTGTCCCCTGAAGAGCAGGCAGGGACCGCTCTGTCTTGTTGAGTGGCTGACGGTCTGTATCTCTCTTCCTCCATGCAGCAGGCAGCCCTCTCTTACTTTATCACTGTTTCTAAAACTGGGCTAGGCTGAAGCACAGAGGGAATCCTGCTGCTCAGCAAGGGCCAGACAAACGCACAGTGGCACAGTGTGGTTCCTGCTTCCTTAGCAGTCAGGACGTGTCCTTGTTCTCACTGTTGTAAAACGCCCAGGCCCTCTGCCCAGTGCAGTGTGGAGGCAGGTCCGGGTGTGGACCATGTTTCTTGTAAAAGGTGTGTCTTGGAGGTACTCTGTCTTGTATGTCCCCTGATGATAGTGTTCCTATGGTTACTATCCATCTGGAAAAACACGAGAGTAAACAAGCTACAGTACTTACCAGTGTGCTGGAGTCTCCCTGAGCCCCACCTTTCTGTTGCAATGGGTACAGCGCCTGCTTCCTCCCTGCAGAGTGCAGGGCCCACTCCTTGGTGGTAGGAACCTGGGCTGGACATTCATCTCGACCTATGCACATTGCTGGGTTTTGCAGAAAGGAAGCCTTGGACTTCAGCTGATGGGTACACAAGGCAAAAGAGTGACACCCTTACCCTGCTCTTTCCCAGGAGGTCCCATTCCCAGATCTGCCGCCCACCTCACCTCTCATAGCCATCCCCACAGGACTCCAGGCTGGCAGCCCCGAGTCCAGCTGAGTTGGCAGTGTGCCAGGCTTTTCCAAGGGAAAACTAAAGCCATTGACACTGGAGCCACACATCAGACATGGGCAGGCTAATGGAAGCTGGTGTTCTCGGGTCTGTGGGGTCAGCGTGCCCCCCCCCACCTCTGGTGCTTGCTTCTGAAGCACTCAGCTGCTTTCTTTCCATTCCTCACATACCGCCTTTTCCACCTAAGCCAGCAGCCCACACCACTCAGGGTTTCATCTTCATTTCTATCATTTCCCTGCCCAGAGAATTGAGGACAGTTTTGGAAACAAAATACAAAAAAAGTCAAAAACCCAGAGAGACCACACCTCTCCTTCTCCCTACCTCTGCCTGGGGAAGCCTTCTGTTGGGACCCCTGCAAGAAGAGGAAACAGGCTTCTTCTCCAGAAACTATTCCCACATGATTTGCTTGTCATGAGGTGGGCTTAAGGATTTAGGAAAACAGCCCACCATTGTAGACACCTGATGTTCCCTGTTTTTAATAATGAGCAGGTAAGGCTTTTATTAGCACGTCAGGGTCAGCAGACTGTAACCTCCCAGCCGCTGTCTGCACGCCCTGGCTCCCAAGACTAAAGGCTCCTCCTCCCTACAGCCCCATAGAAGGGGGAAGGGCTTAAAAGGGGAGTGTGCTAGCACTAGGAAGCTTTTAAAAATGGCTCCATGGCTCCATGATGCCAGAGGCCACTCTTAAGCCTTCCTAAGTGCTGAGTTCCAGCCCTGGGACTGCTCTGGTAGGCTCTTCTCTCACCCCTTTACTTCCAGAGTCTACTCTTGTGGGCCTCAGGCACCTACTTTGCCAACTGTTGAGTTGTGTGTGGGTAGGATGTGCTACCTACACCACACGAACAGGAGTCTGAGGCCCTACTGAATCACAAGCAGGCATTTCTGCATCCGTGACCCCTGTGTCTGATGCACTACAGGTCACCTCTTCGTTTGAAAGAGAGGGCCTGTGAACAGTTATAGGAAACTTTTGGGAGAATGGTTCTCGAAATCCTGAGAAACTGTGCTGCACTGAGGTTGGAGAACAGCCTGTGAGGCTAAGGTGGGAAAGGTAAGCCTTTCTCCAGGTAGTGTCGGCAGGTACTGGCCAGTCTCCCTGCCCAGCATCTGTACTCTCTAGAGCTCTGGCCTGTGCAGCTCGAGTTGATCTCCTTCCTCAGTCCCTTTGCGTCCCTTCTCAAACACAGCTATTTGTCTCTGTGATGACTGAGCAAAATGATTTCCTGGAGTTAGGGAAGGTGACCTGCAGCTCCAAGTGTAACTGATTCCCTTTCTCCACCCCATTGTCATTATGAAAGTGTTCATGAGGGGCCAAGCACACTCATCTTTACACATAGGTAGCAAGTTTTTGCGTGGGGCTTAGTTGTTAATCTCAAAAACATACACACCATCTCAAGTGTGATGGTGCATGCACTCATCTAGCTCTCAAGAGACTGAGGCAGGAGAGTCACAGATTTGAGTCTAGCCTGGCTCCGTACTAAGTCTGAGACCAAAGTAAGACTATCTCAAAGCAAGCACAATAGACAACCCTGAGTATTCTAAGTTTCAGGCACAGTTCCACACAGCTACCAGTTTATCTGCTTATTCTAAGATGTGCTCAAACACTGGCTTTGTCAGGGTGATCTAGAACATACAGCATATCTGGAATATTAGACCTTGTTTAGTGCCAGCAGAAGGGCATCACAGACAGACCCACAGAACAGTTGATACATTCAGGAACAGTCTGCACATTTCATGAAGACAGTGAGGAGTCAGGAGGAGATGGGCAAGTTACCAAGGGAACTGGATTGCTGAGCAGGGAGTTGGGAGGGGTCTCTTGACAGAGGGCACTTCCCAGTGCCACTGATAATGGTGGAAGATCTGTCTTTTACCCAGTGAGATCACCTCCAAGGGCAGGAAAAGACTTTAAAGCATCAGACACAGGTTATAATCAGCCCCGTCTTGTTTCACTCCTCATCATGACTTTTTCTTCAGAGAAATTGTAGACACACAAATGCTGGACAAACTATTGTATTATTCTTACTAGATAAATAACAATCTATATACTACAGGGTACAGTGCTGCTTTGGAACGTGCCTATTTAGTAGACTAGGTAGTTAACCTGGTTAACATACTTGTCCTTCATGTTCCTGTGTTTAGGTTTGGAGAACATTTAAAATATATGTTAGTGATTAGGGAATTCATGGTATTATCAACTGTGGTCACCGTTCTGGGTATGCATTAAGACTTCCCTAAAATATAACTGAATCTCAGTACCCTCTGACCATCCTTTCCCCTTCATTGCACCCCACTCCAGCCTTGACTTCTAAATTAAACTTCTTTAGATCTGGTATCTTAGTAAGCTCTTACAGTATTTATTTATTTATTTTTTTTTTTTGTGCCTGGCTTATTTCACTTAGACATGTCACCTGAGGTCTGTAAAGTTCAGGTCCCTACATGTTACAAAGGACAGGAGTCCTTGGAAAGAGGGACTCTGACCACATGCAGATGTAACAGCAGCTGCCACACTTTGCCATGTTCTCTGTGCTCTCAAGACAACATCAAGATGCCCCATTCCTAAATACCAGCATGAATTTCCTTCTTTATTTTTGTTTATTTTCATTTTATGTGTATGAGTGTTTGCCTGCATGTGTGTATTGTGCATGCAGTACAAGCAGAGGCCAGAAGATGATGTCAGATTCCAGGAACTGGAGTTACAAGTGGTTTTGAGCTGCCCTGTGGTGCTGGGAACTGAACCTAGGTCCTTTGGAAGACTAGCCAGTGCTCCTAGCTGTTGAGCTGTCTCTAGCCACAGCGTAAATTCCTTAAGAACAAGTCTGTTCCCTCTAGATTGGCCATGCTACTGTCCAGTTTAGGAAAGCTAATTCCTAGGGTCTGACTGCCATGTTCAGACCTCTTCACTTGCCTCCAGAATGACGACTTTAGAGGATCCCATCAAAGGAATACATTGCAGTTGGTTCTGCCTCTGCTCTTTTCAGTTTGCAGTATCCCTACCCTTTTGTTTTATATTACTGTGACATTGACCTTTTGAGTCTAGTCACAGCTTCCTGATTTCAAATGCAAATGTGCAGGTGTTCTTCCTTGATTCAGGCATCAAAGATTTCTCAAGCGCTGTCTGTATCAAGCCCCCTCCCCTTGAATTTTACAAGTGGATGATGCATTACCTGTCATGCAGGTATTGCGTGCTTCTGGCCATGCCCACTCCAAGCACCCTCACATTCTGGGAAGTGGGAGCCAGAGCTAGTTTATATCATAGTCCCACCATGAACTTTCTCAGTGGCCTTCCATTGGTCCCCATCCCCCCAACCTCTCCATTTTCAAAACAAAAGGTGGAATCTTTAGCCTACCCACCCTTTCTATTAAATCTTTTCCTGGTTTTCCCAGAAGTACTGCTTACAAAACATACCTGTAGCTTCTTACCTCTGTTAGCTGCTTCCTGAACCAGCCAATTCTTGGTGCCCATTCCTGCGCTATGATTGGAGTATGGGGCCATTCGTGAGTTTCCACATGCCCTGAAGTGACCACATGCCCTTCTCTGCCCTACAGCTGAGATCCTGGAGCTGGCTGGCAATGCAGCAAGAGACAACAAGAAGGGACGGGTCACTCCCCGGCACATCCTGTTAGCTGTGGCCAACGATGAGGAGCTGAACCAGGTATGGGGCTCTCCAGCCTGCCCCCAAGCAAGCCGGCACACACTCAGACTACCCTTATTCTCCAGCCCGCCCCTAAGCATGCTGGCATGTACTCGGACTACCCTTAGAGGCCTCGGTGGCTGACAAGACCTTGAGCAGCTTTTTGTCTGTTGGGGTTTCCCTGGGAGTGGGGTCGGGAGATGACCAGGGTGCTAGCTCTCCTGGGAGAAATGACAGTGTAAATTGAAACCAAGTGAGGACTCAAGGACTCTATCCTTGTATAGTCTGAGTCCTGTCTCTATGCTTGTAGCTGCCACAGACGTAGGAGCTGAACCATCTCAGAGAGTGATATGTGTGAGCAGGGCTGACTTCTTGAATGAGGCAGGACACTCCTGGAGCAGGGTGGTGTGGCTCACTACCTGTGACTTTGGTTTTCCTGCAAGCTGCTAAAAGGAGTCACCATAGCCAGTGGGGGTGTGTTGCCGAATATCCATCCTGAGTTGCTAGCAAAGAAGCGAGGATCCAAGGGAAAGTTGGAAGCCATCATCACGCCTCCACCAGCCAAAAAGGCCAAGTCTCCATCCCAGAAGAAGCCAGTGGCTAAGAAAACAGGAGGCAAAAAAGGGGCCCGGAAGTCTAAGGTATGGGACCTGGCAGGATGTGTGGGATGGGATAAGTGAGGTCATGGGGACCTCTCAGCCCTTTTCAGAGCTGATCGCCATCAGGAAACTGATGACAGGAACATGTGGGAGCCCTACTCACTGGCTAGCCAGGAGTGTCTTACGGAACCTGGCCACAGTTGGAGGACTGAACCCCTTGGGACTTGGGGATGATGGGTAGTGGGTATCCAGGGAGCAGATAGAGGTGGGTGGTAGCCCAGCCCTACACCTTCTATACCTGGTCTCCCACGTAGATGCAAGAGCCTTTGGAAAGGTTTCCTTGTGCCAGAGATCAGCCACCATACAGTCCTCAGAGTGGCCATCTGCCTGCAGGCTTTGATGCTGAGTTGTACAATCTCTTTGTGTTGCCATGGCGATATGTCCTCCTTTGGGTGTGCTGTAGCAGGAGCACTCCAGACCAGCTGTCGTTCGGAACACTTGCTTCAGTCAAGACAGTCTTCAGGCAGTTCCTCACAGACCTAGCTTCACTGGAAAGTAATGTCCTAGACGCTGATCTGTGGAGAGGAAAACCCTCTCAGTAGCATGACTTAGGGTTACTTTGATGGGAAAGAGCAAAAAAATCCTCATCTGTTCACGTTGTTTTGGAGTTTGTGTTAGTTGGGGAGAAGGTGCTGTCTGTCTCCTCACACACAATTGTGGGTATAAACAACACTGCTATGAAATCAAAATCTAAATAAATACCTTTCCAAGGCCCAGAATTGTTCCACGTTCCTGGAAAGATAACCCTAACCTGAGCAGCTAGTATTTCTAGATACTTGCATTCTGCCTTGCTCAGGAGTTCTGGAAGAGGTGGGGCAGGCAGGGCAGGACTTCACAGAATGCCTTGTTCATTTCTGCTAACTGTAAAGTGAGCAGGTTGGAGGTTCCCTTCCCTCTTTCTGCTTGCAGTCAGGAGGAAGGGCAGGGCAGAGGAAGCAGGACAAGTGCCAGGGTGGCCCTTTGGGATGTCAGAAGAAGCACAGAGAAGCTAAGCCTCCTCTCCCTTAAAAATGGACCCTGGGGCCTGGATGCCCACAGCAAGGCCCTGGAATTAGGTGCTGGCACAGCAGGGTGGACCATGTGTTGAGTTTGGTCCTTACCCTCTTTCATGCACTCAAGTTGTACCATCTGAACAGATCTTGAGATGCCAGGGCCTACAGCGAACCTGATCAAGCCTTGCTCTCTCTCCTTCTGTCATAGGTTGAGTGTCTGGTGTGTGTGTATGATTTGTGTGATGCATATATTTGTGTGATGCATATATTTGTGTGTGTCTGTGATGTGTGTATATGTGTGAATGTATTTGTGTGTGTGGTGTGTGTATGAGTGTATTTTTGTGTGTATGTGATGTGAGTATATTTGTGTAAATGTGTGTATTTTCAAGTGTGTGTGGTGCGAATATACTTTGTGTGTGTGTTGTGTATGAGTGGATTTGTATGTGTGTGGCATGTGTATGAGTGTATATATGTGTGTGTGAATATGAGTGTGTGTGTGTGTGTGGGGGGGGTTCCAGTCTCTAGTAGCTATGTTCCTAATAACCATATGTCAATAATCACTTGAACACTCAACTTCTCCTTTGATTACAAAAGCAGGGAGCCTGTGATGGTGGTCTGTTTTTCTTCCACACAATAAAACACATTGTCTGCTTACTGTACCAGTATTTGGCTGACATTAAACCCTGGGGGAGGCTGAAATTGGAACCATGAACAGCTAATTTTCAAAACATTTGTTTAATGTAAATTGTGTCAGCTCCCAGCAACGATGGAGGACCTGGCATCTCCATGTTGCTGTGGAACATCCTGAAAATCACCTTTCCAGGGGCATGCGCAGCCCACCTCACCTCAGAGACATGCTAAAACACTTGCACTGAAGGAGAGTTGGTGTTTGTCAAGTGTCAACACTTGACATCCAAATCATAATGTCCTCCCTCAATTCTATATAATTGGAAGGTTTTGAAAATCTCCAGTGTGACAGTTGAGGCAGCCACAGTGGGAACAGTCAAGAGGGTACAGAAAACCCTACAACTCAAGTCCAGAGCTCTGGCTATGCCCTAGGCTCTTCCTACTTGGGTGGCCTCAGGAAAGGCTGTTCCCTTTTCTGCCTTGGTCTGCCCTAGCCCATAAAACGACAGGGTCTGTTCCAGCCTACAAGCCAGTGACTCTGGGGATTTTGCATAATATATTTTTGTATAGGTAATGTGTGTAAGTTTGGAGGCAGAAAAAAAAAAAAGGTCTTGCTCCCATCACTGTCTATAATGAATTATTAACTTACTTTTTAGAAAGTCTGTGTGTATAAAAACATATATGTATGGGAAACCCTATTAGCCTAGATGTTAAAACATTAAGTCACTGTTTTGACAATGTAATGTGGTGTCAAAAGTGGAAGGCCTAGGGTCTGTGACCTGGCTATATTCTAATTATGCCATTTGTGTGTTCTTGGCAAGTTCCTTATGATGCTCAGTTTCCCCATCTGTGAAGTGAAGCTACAACAGAGGGAACTGGGGGGGCTCAAAAGAGAATTCATGCAGAGCACTCGAAACAGTCTGTGTCACGGCGGGAGCTGTAGCTGCCCTGACCTGGCCAGTTCTCTCAGCCTGTTGCGTTCTCAAATCCACCCTTTTCCTATGTGAAGACTCCACCCCCAGGTGATGAAGGTGTGCTTACTGCTCACTGCCTGGCAAAAGGCCAGGCTGATTTTGGTGAGTGCCTTTTTTCTGAGGAATAAAGTGCAAATTAAGTGATTGATGGTCTGTTACAGCAGTGGTTCTCAACATGTGGGTTGTGACCCCTTTGGGAGTCACATATCAGATATTTACCTTACAATTCATAACAGTAGCAAAATTGCAGTTATAAAGTAGCAATGAAATAATTTTATGGTTACAGGTCACCACAACGTGAGGAACTGTGTTAAAGGGTCACAGCATTAAGAAGGTTGAGAACCACGGTGTTAAGGGATATCAACAAAAAAGAGTTGATTCTCATGAGGAATTGCCACCCTGACAGTTCACTGACCTTTGACTGATGGAGAGTAGATGAGGCATAGGTGAATTGTCTGGCAGGTCTCCCTCCATCTTATTTAATATTGAGTTCAGCAGTGTCAATGTGACTCCAGACTGACTCTGACCTGCTATTCTTTTTCAGAACAGCCTTCTATATGACCAATACACAGCACTTTTGCATTTATATAAAAATAAGAGTCTGAAAATCTTACAGTCATTTGAGTTACATGGGATTGCTTAGATTTTCTCCCAAGCTTCGATCAGAGAAGAATCTACTCTCTTGTACCCCACTTTATGAGAGAAGAGGCATTTTTCTTCTATAATTGCAGGCAAAGGGCTTTAATTACACATGGTTATGATTTCAATGTGGTGGCTTCTTGCATGCAGACTGCTGGGCTAACCTGGGGCTTCTGCTACTTCACAAAGGCCTAAGTTTTCTGCAGAGTGGATGCTTCTCTGTGCAGCACTTACTGGTTCTCTCATTCAGTCAGGAGTTCACCAGCCTCAGTTCCATTTTCCAAGTGAGAAGTCTTAAGAGAAGGCAAGCAGTTTTCAGTTTGCCCAGGTCACACAGCTAGTGGAGCCAGGGTTCAAGTGCAGAAATTACAAGTTCAAATACTATCACTAGTGCATCCTGTGATCATGGGCCAGCCTCTTGGCAGGAATCCTGTTGTTCTCATGGCAGAGGACTGCAAAGCCACCCACTGCAGGGTGAGTCGGGCCTCCACAGTCTTAACAAATCACTGCTGAAAGCTACAAGCACCATCACAACTCAATCTGGTCACACCAGTGGCTGCTTGCATGGTACATGGGAACTAGGAAGCCTCTCCACAGAAACACACTCTGTGTGGATGTCTGACACCTGTCCACAGACACCTGTCCACAGAAACACACCCTGACAGTGGATCTCTGGCACCTGTCCACAGAAACACACCCTGACAGTGGATCTCTGGCACCTGTCCACAGAAACACACCCTGACAGTGGATCTCTGGCACCTGTCCACAGAAACACACCCTGACAGTAGATGTCTGACACCTGTCCACAGACACCTGTCCACAGAAACACACCCTGACAGTGGATGTCTGGCACCTGTCTACAGAAACACACTCTGTGTGGATGTCTGACACCTGTCCACAGAAACACACCCTCACAGTGGATGTCTGACACCTGTCTACAGAAACACACTCTGTGTGGATGTCTGGCACCTGTCCACAGAAACACACCCTGACAGTGGATCTCTGGCACCTGTCCACGAGGCCTTCTCACCACTTAGAAGGCAGTGTGCTTCTCTCTATCTGCTTACCCCTCAGGGAGACACCTGCATCCCATTCCTGGCCACAGACTGAGCAATCCCCCTGTGAGTGACGCTGTGCTGACTAGAATAGTGGTGTTCAAGCTTTTTGTTTACATACCTCCTAAGAGAATTTTCTAAAAGCTTTGTATACATTTACATTTAAAGTCTGACAGAGTCTTCATAAGAAATTTAAGGTTATTTTTGGTATGTGTGCGCTCTCTCTCTCTCTCTCTGTGTGTGTGTGTGTGTGTGTGTGTGTGTGTGTGTGTGTGTGTGTGTGTGTGCGCGCGCACACGCACGGCACCATTTGAGTATGAAGTCAGAAGACAACCTCTTGGGTTCAAGCTCGGGTCTCCAGGCTTATGTGCTTCATGCCTGTCTCTGCTGAGCCATTTCTCTGGCCTCCTGTGATGTATCTTTACACTTGGTGTTTTAGTGACGTTTGCAGCAGAACACTGTATATTTCAATTCATTTGAAATTGTTTTTGTGATCTTATACTAAGTGATGTACATTTTCCAAGATAACAATAATATAGATTTAATCAAACCAATAAATGCACTCCAGGTTTTAGAGAAAAAAATGAAATTTTATTGGAAAAGCATCTCGTAGGATGAATGATTCCTCCCCAGCTGGTTCAAGGATCCTAAGATGTATGAATTGCTAAGATGAGATGAAGGTCAGCATCCTGTTCTGTAGCACAAGTTGTAAAGACTCTGAAAAATCTTGCTCCCTAGAATGATAAAATGAGAACAAAGAGGTTTGTTACAGCAGCGTCGCTCTGTCCTCTTTTCCTGGTACAAATGGTCAGGTTAGCAGTCTCCCATCAAATTTACAAGTGAGTTACAAGACAGCATGGCCTTCTTAAGCACCCTCTCTCACCAGGTTTCCCTGCTGCTGTTAGCCTGCCACACTCACTACTGAGTCGCAGCTGACACTGGGACATTGCCATTGACAAACTGCAGGTGCTGTTCAGTGGTCTCTTTTAGTTTTGCTGAAACCATGGGGAACAGACCTGTGGATGCTTTGTCAGCCTTTCCTCACTCTCCAAAAGTCTATCCCCAGAGGCTGCGGCTTCCGGTGCGGTTCTTGATTACCTGGCTCTCTTCCATGAGTCAGGTCAGTTAAATTCCAAGTATTAGGAAAATGAACCAGTGAGAATCTGAATATAACTCTGCTGGCTCTCTTTCTTGATAAGTGCTTTTGTCTAGTCTCAAAACCCTGGAGCTGTAGGTTTAGTTTATTTAGTTTATGGAAAGTCAGCTATATCATTGCCAAAGCAGTCTGTACTGCTAAAGCAATCGGCAAAATTAGATGGTTTTTCTAATGCACAGGAGGCTGCTACTAACCAGTGTGGGCCTTGCCCTGAGATTACTGTCCAAGATCATCCTTCTCCATCATCTAGGCGGGTGTCTGTCACTGAGCTATGCCTCAGACACACCTTCTTGATTTTCTCCCACTGAACCTTTCTCAAGATGATTGTACTCTGATAATCTGGGGGAGGGAAAAGAAAAAAGATGAACTGTCTAATTAGAAGTCCCCATCATTCCCACTGTCCTCATCTTATAAAATATCTGAATGTTGACAATCCACATACAAGCTAAATATCCATTTTGTTAGTCTTCACCTTAAAGTATGTGTCCCTGGAGCCATGTGTCCTTTTTACCAGTTACTGGGCAGTGAAAGGAGAGGGTTTAAGGGGGGCCAAGGGTAAAGGGCAGTAGGTTAGAAAGCTGAGAATGGAAGGCCCTGTACCTCTTGGAAGTTCCTCAGGCTCTCCAGGCACACATAGTTTAGTCTGCACGATGCTGGGGAGTGAGTTAAAGTTTGGCGCTGTGGGGGTGGGGACACAGCGGCCCCCATGGTGTTCTCCACAGCAAGTTCTAGGGAGGAGAATGGGAAAGGGCCTCCACTGCTGTCACCTGAAACAGTTTGCTTCCTTCTTTTTGGTTTAAGGCACCATCTCACACTGTAGTTAAAGCTTGCTAAGACTCAACTATGTAGCCCAGGTTGCCTTAAACTAACGGCACTCCTCCTGCCTCAGCTTTCTGAGCACTGGATTACAAGGGTGAGCCTCTAGCAATAAGTCACATGCACATGTCTAAAAAGGGGAGATACCTAAAAACCGTTAGTGAAGAGATATTCTGAATTTATGAAATGATTCTATTCTAAACAATTGGAAATTTAGGTTTGCTTTTAAGATTATTTTCAAGACTAGAAGTAATAAAATACAATTTAAAATGTTTTCATAAAACTCAGGGCTCTCAAAATAAGCCATAACCTCTACTGTGGGACATGCCAGGGGTTTTGTTTCCTGTGCCCTCTGAATTGGTAATGGGTGAAGCCTGGGACTGCCTCCTTAGTAGGAATGACAGAATTGTGTGGCCCCTGCCCAATGGTCCATGTTCTAACTCTCCGATTTGTACAAGAAGAAACAGGGAGAAGTCAGCAAGGCGGCCAGCGCAGACAGTACGACGGAGGGCACGCCTGCCGATGGCTTCACCGTCCTCTCCACCAAGAGCCTCTTCCTTGGCCAGAAGGTAGGCAGACACCACTCAGTCTGCTCCAGGGCCCTGGGAGAGGGCACAGGCTGAGATTCCTGGGTGCCACTCAGCTCAGAGGGTGGACAGACCAACTTTCGGGGGAGTGGCTCTGGAAGTAGCCCCAGGGAGGGGTGAATTCCGATAGAATCACCAAGCTGGGTCAGGGGATTCTGGCAGGTTCCAGGAAGGGGAGATGATAGTGTAGGAGAACAAGAAGCTCCCACTGGGGAGCAGGACCCTTGGGCTTAGCCTAGGTAAGGAGGTGCTCCTGTGGAGTAGGCTGGTCATCAGGTAGCATGGGTTGTGCAAGGGGAGAAATCATATCCAGCAGGCTCTGGTGGGCACGGATCTGGTCCGGGGGCTGGGTGGTTCATACCAGGGGCTTCTTCACTGACCCACCAGGCGACGCCTCAAGCCAGTTGTTTGTTTTAACCATGGGCAATAAATATATTTTCAGCTGTCCCAGTGATGCAGCTTTGCCAGGACGCCATGGTTTTGTAAAAGTTGATTCACTTTTATTGAAAATAAAAATGATGCAAAGGCTTTTAAGACCTGAAGATGAGAGTTGATTAAAAGAGGGGTGGGAATTATCTCAGTTTTTTTTTAATATGTTAAAAAAAATCTTTAAGGACTGAATTTGACCTTGCAGGTCCATTTGCTTAAAGGTGGTGTAAATGGTTTAGAAGCTGCATCATTTTTAGGTCCTCACTGTCAGTTGTATTTTGCATCACAATGACACCATTTTCTTGCTCACTCATTGCCAGTTGTCCCCAGCCCTTCCCTCTTCTGTCACTAATTGCACTCAGGCTCTCATGATGCAATTCCTGCGGTGACTGTTCCGGAATCTAACCATCGCTGTTTACGTTGTGTAACCATTATCTGGTTTTTGTGTGCATTTTTCTAAAGCAGCAGCTCTAGTTGTCATCTTAAGGTCTGGGGCTTTGAAAGTTTACCGTCTCCTCAGCACTAAAGCAAACACCTGGGTCTACTTCCACACCTTTAACAGGTCCCATCACATTGCCTCAGTTGCCGCTGACATGTGAAATCCCTCTGCTGTTTTTAGTCGCTTATCTTCTCCTTCCCTGAGGAATGATTAGCCAGGGCCTGAAGGCCTAGTGAGCAGGGAACATGGCTTAATCCCTGGGGACAGCCACCTCTTTCCTCACCCATCCTGCTCTCAGTCACCTCCACCCCGGCCTCTCCTGGTTCTGCTCCCCTCTGCTGCCATCCCAGAGGCAGCCTCAGCCAGAACTCACACTCTCCTCACTGCAAAAGACACACTTGCAAACAGTATGAAAGTACCAAGCCGTGTAAGTCCCATGTGCCAACCCAGACGCCCTTCCTTCTGTTGCTCTGTTGATTCAGAAAGAGATGAGATCACGTCCACATCTGGGCTGTTGCCTGGAGCCTCGCTAAAGATACCTTGCTTGTGTCTGCAGGGCAGTATGTAGCAGCTCTCCGCAGCTCTGCTCTCTGGGATCCTTCTGGTCTGATTGCAGAATGAGTACCTCAGGGTAAACACTGTAAATCTCTTTAACACTAACTGCCCTCTCAGAGCTGGCAGGGGTGCTCCAGTAATTTGCAGAGAGTCTGATGAGTAGAATGAAGACATCAGGCTAGATCATGAAGCTAGTGTGCCCATTTGAGATCTGGACTTCTGAGAAAGAACGAACCCAGAGTAGAATGGTCAGCCCTAAGAAAAGGCACTGAATGCCGACCCATTTTCCTGGCCACTGAAACACTTCCATCTTTTGGAGATCATGAAACTGCCTTTCTTGCTGAATGTATGTACAGCAGGATGTGCTGACACCCACGCTCCCCAGACGACGTCCCCAGAATCTCTGCAAACAGAAGCTGAGTAACCTGCATCATCTCAGGTCAGCCTGGGCACCCACATGAGAAATTAGGGTGCTCTATCCTTTCAAGAACCCTCTACCCTGTAGCCCGAGGCATTGTAAATGCAATCCAGGACACGCTCCAAAGCAGCACTTCCAGGCCACTTACTGGCTTTGACTGTCAGGTAGCAGGCTAGTGTGTACTGTTATGGGATGGGAGTCTGTGTCACACAAAGCACACTGGGGCCGGGCTCGGCCATTAGTTTGGGTTTCATAGAAAGTTTCTGAAAGTGTTCTTTAGAAGGATAGTTGTGAAACCCTGCTCTGTGCACCTCATGTCCCATCTGTGACACTGAGAGCCGCACTTGAATACAGCAAGCAGGAGAGAAAGGGGACACTGTGCCACCCCAGCCCTGTGAGCCTGGTTGCTAAGCTGCTCACAGGAGGAACCAGTCCAGGGCTTAGGAGCCTGGGCTCTAATTGTTGTTAATGATGCATTTCACATACTAAAGTCTCAGGAGAATCCCCCTTGTGACTGTGATTTCCGTGTTCACACACATTGTTGAATTTTTTTTCTTTTTTTAAGAAAGCAGTGCTGTGATCCCGAATCCACAAATGTTTTGCCTGTGGCGCCATTGAGACCTGGCTTTTCTTTAGCCCCTTAAGGACCTCATGGTTTATTTCAGACAACAGCAGCAACAAAACCCACTTGCAGTGCATGCATCCCTGTCTCTGTCAGCGGTGGTGTTGGTGCTAGAAGCTGTATTCGAGGCAGCTGGGAATTAGGCTGGTGAGTGTGACTGAGTCAGACTCATGGTAACAGTGCTGGAGGCCCTGGCGGCAGGTCCCGGAATCCCCTTTGACCCTTGCTGCTTCTTCTGAGGGTAGGAAGTTGACAAGAGAGGGAGTTCTCTCTCTCCATCCCTCCATTCAGACTACCGCCTGGCCTCTGAAGTAGAGCAGGGAATGCTGACGGCATCATGCAGCATGGCCCACCCTGGCCTCTGGCACTTTCTGGATGCCCATGTCTTTCTGGAGTACTGCTTGGCCAGATGCCCACCACACAGTGCCCCTAGGCCCAAGGCCCTGGGAAGGTTCAGGCTAGAAACATGGGTGATAAGGGACAGCACAGATGTGAAGACAGTGGCCTGCTGTGGCCTCTGGGAAAGATGTTCTATTGAAGACAACTCCTCCCATTCCCCTTCACAGGAAGTGGGCTCTGAGGGCAGGAAAATAATTGTACTAGATGTAAGTTAGGAAAAGTGAGGCTGGCCCAGGCGTCCCTCTTTGTTGTTGTGAACGACACCAAAGTTTGGCAGTTACAGGGAGGCCCAGCACACCATTCAAAAGATCTGTACTAATCACCCGCATCTTAAAATTGAATTTCCAATCCGAGTTTTAAAGGGATTGTACCATTTCCTTCAGCCAGCTAGGTCAGGTCAGGGTATGGAACAGGCTGCTTGCTTTTCTCCGGCATTGACCAACACTCTCCCAACCTCCTCACGTAGGGGAAGCCAGACGGGCTTCCAGCTGCTGGAGCGCAAGCCTGGCCAAGGGCCCAGTTTCTGAGCCTGCATTTCCGTTAGTCCTACCTTACAGGAGAGGAGATGTTCATTTCACCCCAAGAGTTACATATGACGGTGTTTGATGTTCATTGCTAAATGGGACAGAACCACCCTAGGAGAGGCCTGGGTATAGATGTCAGGGAGAGGTACCACAGGGTTGAGAGCAGGACGGTCAGTCAACAGTGGGGGAAGGGACCTTGCAGTTTCCTAGGCTAAGTCCCTTTGTTCCAGCTGTAGCCAACAGGACACACTCCTGCTCTCTTACTGACAGCAGCCAGTGCTCTGTCTCTGCAGCAGCCACGAGGATGCACAGACGCACTGAAGTTCCCACGCCACGGTGTAAAACCAAGTGTTTAATCTTCACTTTATACAGACACTGAACCACTAATGATCTTTCTCCTTCCTGGGAAACCAGACTATTGGGAATTTTCACAATTTTCTGGCAGTCTGATGTGTAATACAAGTCCCTCTCCTCTGCCATATGATCTGTGGTCACATGCTCTTTGACTGAGAGGAGACCTACCCTGACTGATTTCTTGTTTCAGCCCAGGACGTGGTGGTTCAAGTGTGGATAACTAGACTGTGGGGTCCTTTCGGGACTTATGCACACATAGCCCATATGCACTGTGTTTCAGGGTTTTCTTCTCTTGTCTAGAGTCCTTTTCTCTGTTGATGGTCATCTCACTAATGACCTTTGCCACTGGTTCAGCCTGCCCAAGCCAAGTTGATTACCTGGACTTCTTTACAAAGAGTGAGCCAATTCTTCTTTCCCTACCAGTCTCGGCCACATGCTGCAGACCAGAGGATTTTTAATCTTTTCGTGCTTGTGTATATTCTATAACAGCAGCAGAGTCTTATAGCCCAGTGCCATGGTCTGAACACCCATGCTGTGCCCTGACACATAAGCACAGATGGACAGTCTCAACATTAGCCTCATGCTTAGATGTGAGTGAGACCTGCCCGCCCTCTATTAGCTGGAAATTACCAGCACTAAGCAACAGGCCTCCTAAGGTGCACTGGTCCTTACTTTCAGGAACGCTTTCCATCAGTGATGAGGCCAGAAAGGCCCAGGAATTCTCCAAGGGGCTGAGTTCTGTTTGCAGCTGCTTCCTCCCTTCAGCAAAGGTTTCCCCAGAGAGCCCATTCCCCTGGACAGAAGTGTTGCTCCCAGAACAGTCAAGGGATAGCCACTGATGGTCTCACAATGATGCCTCCTGGCTAGTCAAATCAGAGCCTGTGAAAACAGTTGCTTCTCCACTGAACATAACCCCAGATATAACCATACAATTAGAAAAGAAAGTTTCAAGGGTTAAACCTACATGACTTTTCAACATATCTTCCAGTAGATACTTAGATGTGTGCGCCTTCATGCCACACTGAGCAAAGGATTCCTTTCCCATTTTATCCTTTACCAACTTGCCTTTTCACGGTGTGGTTTGTTTGTTTGGTGGTGGCATGGAATATTGGCTTAGTTTGTTTTCATGAGTAGCATTTCCTTGGAATCTGTGCCCACCCTACCTTCCTCCCATTAAGAAGGAGCAGCCAGGGCCTATAGGGTTCAGTGCATCAGCCACCAGGACCAAGAGCCCCTAAAAGGCAACTCGATAAGGAACCCTGATGGCTTCCTCTGCTGCTTTAGGGATGCGACTAGCCCCCAAATCACCATACAGTGCCAAAAGAGAAAGCCCCAGTGTAGAAACTGGGCCCTCCTTCTGTCTTTGTGTCTTTCTGTGGCCGAACAACCACATTCATTTCTACCATTGCTTTCTCCCAGAGGACTTTTAGGCTTTGAGAATCTAGCAGCTTTTAAGGATCAGAAATTTGGAGGTATATTTCTCTTGCATTATAGTTTACCGACATTTTTTTCTTTAAAACAAAATATTTGGCCCCAGAAGTTGAACACCTTGGGGCTCAGTAGCCAGGAGCCACCCTGGCTTGTACCCCACCTATACCCTCCATAGTGAACTTTAGGACAGGGCTTCAGTCCTGCTGCCCCTGCAGGCTCAGGCACTCCCGAAGCCTAGGTCTTGGCAGGTCTGTGGGCTGCTGACGCTACAATTGACGTCACTGAAGAAGGAGCAACTTGATGACAAGACAGAGATTGTGGACATGCAAGCTTAGCCACACCTGAACCTACCGAAAAGCAGGAGCAGGGCCAGGACAGCAGAATCCAGCACCTACTGCTCTCAGTTAGTGACCAAGGGTTGTCATGGCAACAGAGCAGCAGTGGGAGAAAGGTCAGTGGCCCTTCAGAAAGACCCAGTTGATGGGGCAGACACAATGCAAGGTATTTGTAAGCCAGCCATCGGCCTCAGTGCAACCTCACCAGTGTGGTGAAATTATTTTTAAAAAGACACATTGTCTTTCTGGAGAACTACTGGGTTTCTTGCCAGGTGTCCCCAGAACTCCAACATTGTGTGACTAATGGGCGCATAAAATTAAATGTCCCCGAGCAACAGACCATTCTTGCTCTTTGCTATTCCTGAGCAAGATGGAAGGAGGGAGGGACAGCCAGCAGCTACAGTGGTGGAGATAGCCTTAAAGACCTATAAACACTTGCAAGACAATGGCACTTTGTGGGCATATACACAGCCAGGTAGGGTCTCTCTGCTGCCTTAGTGCCCAAGGACAGGACCCTCCTCCTCCCACATTGAGCACCCTGGGTCTGGGTCCTCTACAGGAAAGCTGCCAGCTTTTTCCCAGGCCCACGTGGCTTGTGCTTCCCTTTCACCCTAAGCAACATCTGCAGGTTCTGAGTGCCCTGCCTAGCTTGCTTCTAGCACCCTGTGGCACTGGAGTCTTCTGTTTGAAGTAGATCCACATTACCAACGGCTCCTGTTTCTCTCTGTGCCCAGTGCACTGTGAGCATCACCGCCTCACCCATGTCCAGGTTCACTGCTCTGCAACTTGCCGGCTCTCCTGTTATTTCCCACCTCATGCTTTTCTTTTCAGCTGAACCTTATTCACAGTGAAATCAGTAATTTAGCCGGCTTTGAGGTGGAGGCCATAATCAATCCTACCAATGCTGACATTGACCTTAAAGATGACCTAGGTAATTGGGGATGGGGTTTGGCACCACCAGCTGTCAGATGAGAATTTATGGAACCCAGAATTTAGGCTTTTAATTTGATTGCCTAGACTTAAGCATGGTCAAGGCAAATCCCCAATCCTTGATTAGCATTTGGTTGTCGATCTTAAATACTGACTCTAGGCCACTCCAAATGGAGATGGTCTCATGTCTCATCTGTTGTGATTGGCTGCTTCCCCTGGATTGCGAATACATTGCCATCTAAATTCTCTTCCATAATGATCAGACTGGCTGCTGGTTTCTTGGGAGGGATTTTAAAACGTGTTTTTTGGTTTGTTTTTGTTGTTGTTCATTTTCTTTCCTTTTTATTTTATTTTATTTTTAAGCTAAAAAATCTCAGGTAACTACAAAACAATAGTTTCTCCATTTCAGCTTGGCTAGAATGGCATTCAGAGTGTGTGAAGGAAAGCAAGCTAGATTTTCTGTCGTGGAGCTGTCCTTCATTCAGAAGCAAATCTGTCAGCTCTTGTCCTCACTCAGCCTTTGCTCCCCTGCCATGTGCATTCGCTGTGACTGGAGGAGATGACTCAGAAGGGCAGACTGAGTTTGTCCCCATGCACGGAGAGCGGACATTCAGCAGAAGCTGAAAGGTTCCCTCAGATGCCCACCCCCTCTGTGGTTTCACTCATGAGAGGAACTGTCAGCTCAAGGCATGATCAGCACCCTTCTAGGTACAGTCTTGCCAGGGCACACAGGCTTGTGGATGCCTCCGGGGTCAGTGCCCTCCAACACTGACCACAGGCTGTTCTCTGTGCCTTCTGCTCCCAGCTGCAGCTGCTTTTGTCCTAACCTGGCAGGTCTCTCATCAAGGGCCACTCCTACCCGGGTTGGGATTAGTTCTCCGCCTGCTTTAGCCAGATGCCATCTGCAAAACAAAAGAGCAGAAGCTGTAAATGCTAATGGTCTGTCCAAAGTATGCTGGAAGGATTCGCTGGGAAAAGAGAAGAGCCTGGAAAAATACTTCCACCCATTGGGGGGGGGGGACGGACGGACAGGCAACCTTGTACATGGATCTGGGCTGGTTTCTTGCTGTTACTTGAAGGGAGGCAAAAATGGTAAATGCCAGAGGAGAAATCAAAGCCTCCGAGTTGACTGCTACAGAGCAATGGAGAAACTCATTGTTGTGGTTGGCCTGACAGTCCACCTTTTTTCAAAGCAGATGCCATGTTTCTGTAGTCTTCTCAGTGGGGTGCCAGCATTGGACAGGCTTCTGCAGGGTGAAGTGGGGCATCCGTTGTTTTATTTCTTTTAATCTTTGGAAATGATCTCATGTGTGTTTCTCTTTTTTTTGACTTGTCATTCAAATGTTTAATTTAAACATGTCACATTTGATATTCCTCCTCCTGTCCTCACTCCCATCCACATGTGCGCACACTGCGTGGACTGATTGCCCCTTGGGCTCATATGTTGGAATCGACCAGGTAGGCCAGCCCTGCCATTGGGGCATTAGTAAATGTGCCTGTGCGTGGGTCTCGGTCCAACACAGTTGATCTACATTTGTTTACCTGTTATAGTTGCAAGTTGTTCAGGCTGACATTGCCTCGATCGACAGTGATGCTGTCGTTCACCCGACAAACACTGACTTCTACATCGGTGGTGAAGTAGGTAATGCCGAGCTGGGTGCTGCCGAGTGTGTGTGTGCATGGTCAGTCGGCCGCGCAGACAGCTTGATCCTTTGACAGCTACGCAGGCTGCATTCATTTCACACTTCCAGCCGTCCTGACCTTCCTGGGGCCTTCGTCCCTGGGTTGTGAACTGGAGAAATACAGCTGGCCTCCAGCCAGCGCATCACGCAGCTGCCCCCATAGGCACTTCTGGTTTGGAAACTGGCTTGGCAGCAGCGTTTCTTTCCTCACCTCACGAGGTACAGCTTTGTTGGAGACTGGGTTCCCAGAGGTTTCAGTTACAGGCAGGTAGGGCACTCCTGTGCCCTCATCAGAATAGACACGCAAACTCCTGTGCACAGGGCTCTGTGCCCACCCTGCTTTCTTATGTCAGAAGCATGTTTATTCTTATGAATGGCCTCACAGCTCAGACACACAGAGGGGTCACCCTTTCGAGTGTGTTCCCACATGGAGGGTTTCAGATCGGAGGTGGATTTAAGAAGCCGTTCTTGGTTAGCACTTGAGAAGCACTGTGCTAGACACAGAAAGCACTTGAGTCTCCCCTAAGCTGGCAGCTGTTCCTCAGTGTGGCTGAGGAGAGAGCTAGAGGGATACAGATTGACTGTGTGGGGTCAGGACTCGGCTCTGCCCTGAGGGTACGTCGTGAGGAGGCATTCCCTACCCAGGAGAGGAACTTGACACTTAGCTTCAGTCTCTACCAGTTTTAAGACCTGGCCAAGTCATGTAGGTCTCCATGCCTCATTTTCTCTACTTGGTAATGAGGATTATTGTGTGAAGAATAGGAAGAGCACCTTACGTGGTGTCTTGCTCCTGGACTGTGCTTGCTGGTAGCCTCACTGTTATGTGCATCGATGATCTAACAGAGATGTGCAGGGCCTAAGCACTGTTCTGAGTGTGGACCCCAAGCTGCTTCCGAAGATAATGATAACATTCCCAGTCAGCAGCAAGTCCTGTGCTGATGGAGGGTGGGTTGCGGAGTCCTTGGGCACTAGGTACAGAGAGGTTAGGACTGCACTGCCCAGCTTGGCCCGGTGTCTCCAGCACGGTCTGCTCTCACACTTGATTCAGACATTGCAATTTGCACTGATGATTCTCCTGGGAATTTTGGATTTCAGACATGGATGGAAAAGTGAGCAGTTGGCAAGTGTGCCATGCCAGAATGAAACCAGGCTGCAGGCAGTTAAATCCCCTCCTAAGAAGGCAGCTTAAAGAAAGATGTTTCCTTTCTCAACTCAATAAAAACTTGATGGGAAGGAAGTACTTATTTGGAGAAAAGTCAGTAAATGAATGGCACAGGTCTGGTCTTATTAGCTGGGAATGCCTAAAGCCTGCTCATCCTGTCATCCAGGGTATTGGATTCAGTGGGGACTATGAAGACCCCAGGCAGAGTGTCTCACTCAGACCCAAGGGATGGCTGACTCCTGGTCAGCAGAACTGGCCATAGGAGATGAGATAGAAGTTTGGAGACAGGGTTGCAGCCCACAGGGAGTAACATGTAGAGCGAGCTGTGGCCTCCCCATCTGGGACTGGTCTTGTTGGGTAGTGACAGTTTCGACACTCCACCCAACATACACAGAGATTGCTGTCTTCTGTGGCTCGTCAGAAAGCTGAACAAGGTCATGGAACCATCATGTCACAGCTAGGAAAACCTCAGCAGGAGGAAAGACTACCAGATGGGAATCCAGTCTTCCAAAGCCTACCCACCTCTGTTTTCTGCCTAGAGATCCAGTCCAAACTAGTACTGACCTCAGAGACCTTGTACAATCCCAAAACAATAATAATCCAGATTCATGCATGGCCTCAATTGGTTCCAGCTCCCACCTTGATGTGAGAGAAGGGAAGAGAGGAAGACGCTGGGAGGTCATGGCTGCGCTTGGCACTTTGGGTGTGAATTCCTGAGCCCTGAGACTGCTGGAAGACGGGATTCGAGTGCAGGAATGCTTAGCCCTGTGATTAACTTTACCCATCGAAAGTTCTTTCTAACAGTGAAATAGACCACAGGCTGAGCCTGACATTTGTCCAAGCCTAAATTTTTGCTTAGGCTGTTTTGAACACTGATACTTATGCCTGCTTTCTAAGCATGAAATAATGTTCTTGTTCTCCTGGGAGTAACACATGTTTATGCTTGGGGGCAAATCAGCGATTGCTTTATGATTAACCCTGAAGTGGATCCTAAAAACAAGAGCCTCACATTGAGAGTGTTGACAATATGGTTGAAAATGGGCCTGTTTCTTGTTAAAAAGTACACGTGTGTCTACATGAACATGTGCATACATATGTGTGTGTAGGAGTCAAGTCCTGACTGGGTCGATTGCCTGTGACCTAGGGTTCAATTTTTAAGTTTGAGAAATGCATTAAGTGTATTTCCAGCTTGCAGTTGCACTTCTAATTAAAGCAATATTTAATCATAAGTAAAAGTTTTAAAGTAAACACTCTTCCTAAGATAAAACACCTTTAATTATCAGCAGCCTATTTTCTTAGGAAATGTTTTGTATCTTAAAGGGAATCAGTGATTTTCCTAAGTGAAGTACTGACTTTATTTTCCAACTTGCTCAGTCCTCACCTCAGAGGAGACGTGAGGGACTGTGAGCCTTAGACAGTAACAACAGAGTATCCATCCCCTCTTCACACTCGAACTTCACACTTTAACTCAGGTTAAAAGGAAGACTAGACTAATAAACTAATGGGTTTGGACCCCACACTCCTTTTCCTCAGCCACATGGATATTTCAACTGACCCTCTATCGGGGTCTCCCATCTGGGCCGTATTTTTGAGTGGTAGAGTGGGGACATGAAGCCCGTAGTGGTCCCCTGAGACACATGGCACATTCAGTTGCCACTCTGGTGCTGAAGTTTACTATAAACGTGAAAGTCTTTGGAATGACTTTGAGACACATAAAGTTCAGGGTGCTTTCAGGGAGGAAAAGGCAGGAGAGCATTCTGAGCTGTTGAGGACAGACACAGGGTCTCACCACGAGAATCTCAAGCCCTGTCCTGTCTTAGCTGAGGACTCGTAGGCTGTGGACTGTCCACCACTCTCACGCATGCACTTTGGACTTCTGCAGTACAGTGATGGTTCAGTCCCTGCCAGTAGCCCTGGTCTGTTTCACCTGCAACAGTGCTTCCAGACACTTCCTAGGGTTAGTTCACATCCGAGGAACATGCACGTACACAAGACAGGTTTTGTTAAGACAGTTAGTTCTGTTCTGGGCTGGTACTTTCCAGCCCAGATGCACTTAGGCTTTCCAAGATAAATGGTGAATCTTAAGGGGAGTATTTCATCCTCTTCAAGGAAAAGGACTTTAAAAATGCACAAAACTGAGGAACCAGAGCTTAAGGAAGAATGGACTCTGTTCAGGACGAACCTGACAAGCTGCTGTTGCCACAGCTGAGGTTGCTGCTGGCGGCCCACGTGAGCTGTGGAGCCTAAGTTGTCACAGGTGCTGGTCATCGTGGCTCTCACAAGTGTTCTGGTTCAGAAAGGCCTTTTTAAAGTTGGGTCCTAAGCAGCCAAGTCATCCTTTCCCAAGCGTTGTGCAGTACCAGTTCGTCTTTAAGCTCTGCTTCTGATGTTTTCCTCCTTTCCCTCAAGCAATTCTGAATCATTAATGTAATTAAGAAAATATTGTCTGAGACCATTTTTTTCTTTCTTTTTTCGATTTATTTAATTCACATATGTCACCAAAGCTGCAAAACAGGAACTAAGCATGTAGTGCTGACCCAAAGGTGGCCCAATGGGAACACTTTCTCCTTGGCCTCCTCCCAGGAGTCCTGGCTGCTTGATAGGAGGAGCATGCGCTACTGTTTCACAGACCGCCTTATTTGGGGCACAAGCCCCTCAGCGGACCCATTGGAAGTCAGTGCCACCTGGTTTCTCATGCCAATGGAAATCATGTAGGCCAGGCATGTTTGCCAAGTACAGATGCCACCTTCATATCTCTGGTGTCCCCACCTCAGTCACCCCAAGAGAGGGGCAGCAAAAGAAGCCAGAGAGAACTGTAGTGCCTAGTGGCCACTGTCCACGCACAAATCCTTTCTATGGTTTTCACACTCTGACCAGCCAAAGCATAGGTCCTGTTTTGCAGCTTTGTGAAAGTGTAGCTGCTCAGACCACTTAAAGTATGTAATCAAGTGTCCTGTTGAGTGTCTGTGTGCCACAGACAGGGGGTGGTACTCTGACCCTGCCCTGCCCTTGCCTAGGAAACACACTGGAGAAGAAGGGTGGCAAGGAGTTTGTAGAAGCTGTTCTGGAACTTCGGAAAAAGAACGGGCCCTTGGAAGTAGCTGGAGGTAAGGATAAGAGCCCTTTGCTCCTCCAGTGTGACTTGGACAGTTCGAGGGAGGCACCGAGAGTTGAGGGTATATAGTAGTGCCACTGTGTCTACAAGGTGGAAGACCTGAGAGCTTGGCCACTCAGAACGCAGCCTGCGCATAGTCAGCAGCCGAAGGCTCATGGAAACCACCTTCATATTTAAAAATTGTTCAGTAGCTCCTGTCTGGTGTCTCCATCTCAAACGCAAAGGAATTGCAGCAGCCACATTTGACAGATCTGAGAGCTGGGAAAAATGGAGGGTGAGACTGAGCCACCTGCAAGGCTGCTAGTGAGCCATCCTCTTCGGCCAGCTGTGCTTTTAATGGGAAACATAAACACCTATTGCTCATGTGCCATGACCGCCATTCTTGGTTGGAGAGGGAAGAAAAAGGCTGGGGACATCCATGGGGGATGGGGATCTTAGAGCGTTAGCAGGTTTGAAGAACAGGGCTTCCTAGGTCCGTCAAAGGGGAGGGGCACCTACTCTGCATGAAGACAGACACTCCTCCTCCTCATTTCTTACTCTGCAATCCTGGGTGTCCATTTTGTCAAGGCCTTCTGTTTTAAAAGTAAATCTTGACTAAATGTGGACATCATATGTAATGTCTGCAGAAGTCCTCTCAGGAGAGGCAGCCGGCCTCGCCCAGTGATGAGCTGTCACATGCATCCTGGACTAGTGCCATGCTCCTGTAGCAATGAAGTAGGAACTTTGATTGTGCCATGCCTCTTTCGTTGTCCCATAAGGGGCACGATGGGCAGAGCATCAGTGAAAAGCTCCTGTAGGCAGCCCCACCTCAGGCCAGCCTTGAACAAGGTGGACACAGACGAAGGTGACTACAGCCGTTCCTCCTGTACTCCCATTGCAGGCCCACCAGTGACTCTTGGCCCTTGATAGGGTCTGATGGGAGGCAACCTGGCACAGCCAGGGCTATGACTGTGGTCTTGATTCTAAGCTGTTAGGATTTTGTTGTTGTTACCCAAGCTGGTCTCAAACTTGGACTCAAGTGATGTTTTTATCCCTCCTTTCAAGTGCTGGGATTATACCTGGCTTAGGAAAGTGTCAGGAGAGCGAAACCTACCCCTGCCCAGTTTAGTGCCAACTTCAAATGCTCCTAACCATAGGACTCATGGCAGCACTTTAGCCCAGAGCACGTACACCTAGTGAGCACAGCCCTACAACTGTTAATGGCGCCACGAGACCCTGCAGAGTGGCCTTAATGGTGCCCCTGGGACAGTGCTGATGATTCAACAAAACAGGTTTTGACACTCAAGCAAACGAACTCAAGTGTCTTCCTGGAGCAGCTCCTGAAGTGCGCTGGCTCCAGCTCTACCCCAGGAGACAGGCAGGCTGTTTACAGCTCATGCATGTGCAAAACCTTGAGGCTGTGCCCTTAGATGTCACAAAGGGGAGGAGACAGTCATGGAGATGTGTGTCTGGAAACTGGCCCCTCCTTGAGAAAGGGAAGAGTTGCATCCTAAAGAGCCAGTGTTGTTCTGTCATTGGGGCCAGGATCAAGTCACACAACCAGGCTGCTGCTTCTTCAAAGCCTCCAACCCCAGGCTGTGTGACCCGTGTGTAGGAGGTTAGAGGACCGACACAGTTACTCACTGACATGCCGCGGAACTGATGAGTAAAGCTCACACCTTGCTTCTGAGGTGGAGGGACTCCCTGACATTCCTCTGCAGCACCTGTAATGAGTCAGGTGCCACTGTCCGAGTGGGGAGGTGCCTGAGGAGGGTTCCCAGCTCGGGCTGGGATTCCCAGCTCGGGCTGGTGTTCCCAGGACTTGTAGAATGGAAGTGGCTGCAGTCTTCCTGGGACACAGGCCCGCAGAGGCAGCGAGGGGATCACTAGAGCAGGTGTGGCTTTGGCCTCTTGTGACATGTGCTTCTTCTTGTCCCTTTCAGCTGCTGTTAGTGCAGGCCATGGCCTGCCTGCCAAGTTTGTGATTCACTGTAATAGTCCAGTCTGGGGTGCAGACAAGTGTGAAGAACTTCTGGAAAAGACAGTGAAAAACTGCTTGGCCCTAGCTGACGACAGGAAGCTGAAATCCATCGCCTTCCCCTCCATTGGCAGTGGCAGGTATGGGCACAGGAGTGCAACCCTGTCAGTCATGGTGTTTTCTGCCATCACGGCTCCTGAGCATAGAGCTGTCACCTGAGGCAAGGTCTGCTGAGGCTGCCTTCAGGCCTTGCTTCCTCCTGAAGCACAGTCAAAAGAATGCCAAGGTAAACAGTGGTGTGCTGGCGCTAGAGAGTCTGCTTGGCTGTTATAGCACTTCCTGCTCTTGCAGGGTACCAGTTCCCAGCATCCACCTGCAGTGGCTTACAGCTGCCTGTAACTCAAGCTTCAGAGTAACCTGCTTTTGGCCTCTGCAGGCCCCTATATGCAGGCAGCATATACAGATATACATACACATACATTTTAAAAAATCATTAAAAATGTGGTGTGCTGATGAAACTTAGAAAGATCTAAAACTAAGACTCTAGTGGATTCAATCAGGAGTGGGAATGTGGGGGGGTGGCAGGTGAGGGGGGGGCGGGGGAGGAGCTCTCCAGCAGAAACCTGTAACTATATGATAGTTCAGCTTTGGATGCCATACAGACTTTTGGGCAAAGCCCTTTCTTAGTAAATGTTCTGCTGTTGCAAAGACACACCTTGATCATGGCAACTCATAAAGGAAACATTTCATTGGGGCTGGCTTACACTTCAGAGGTTCAGTCCTTGTGATCATTGTAGGAAGCATGGTGGCATACAGGCAGACAAGGTGCTGGAGAGGTAGCTGAGAGTTCTACATCTGACTAAACAGGCAGCAGGAAGAGAGAGCGCAGCACTGGGCCTGGCCTGAGCATGCATCTGAAACCTCAAAGCCCATCCCCAGTGACACACCTCCTCTAACAAGGCCACACCTAATAGTGCCATTCTTTATGAGCCTGTGGGGGCCATTTTCAAACTTCCACCTTCCACTCCCTGGCCCCCAGAGGCTTGTAACCATATCATAATGCAGAAATGCATTTAGTTCAACTTCAAAAGTCCATGTAGTCTTTCAGTCTCAACCCTGTTTAAAAGTCCAAAGTCTCTTCTGAGCCTCATGGCAATCTCTTAACTGTAATCCTCTGTAAAATCAAAATCAAAAAGCAGGTCACATACTTTTGACATGTAACGGCACAGGATATACATTACCATCCCAGGGGAGGAAAGGGACCATAGTGAGGAAATACTAAACCATTGCAAAACCAAAAACCAGCAGGGCACACTCCAAACTCTGCATCTCCGTGTCTGATGTCAAATCGCTCTTCGGATCTCCAGCTCGTTTTAGCCTTCTTTCCACAACACACTTCTTTCTCTTGGGCTGGTTCTACTCCCTGTTAGCCGCTGTCCTGGACAGGTATCCTACAACTCTGACATCTCCAACACACTGGGGTCTCTAAAGGCAGTCCAGGCTTCACCTTTACAGCTTCACACAATGGCCTCTCTAGGCCTCCGTTCATGGATACCCCTGACACATGCCTGGCCTCTTAGCTGTGGGAAGAGGCAGATACAAGGTGGGGCTGAATGAAAATATTAAAAGACAAGCAGTTGGGGCTAGGCCCTGCCCCAGCTCCTGCTCATCATGTACCCCAGGTGAACTTATGAGTCCCACTCTCAAAACCAGAGGACCAGTACTGGGACAGTCCAGGCCTTCTGCAGCTGAGTGCAGAGGTCGGACTAAGCTATACACCGCTCCTCAACTGAAGTCAAGTCTTGGCTCCACCATGCACCAGCTAACTAATGGCATAGAAACAAACCCTCACTCTGAAAAGTAGGCATAGAAAGTCTCAAGACTCCACTTGAGGAGAGGGGCAGGGCTGCCTCAGAACCTCAGACATTGAATCCTCTCTGCTACCAGCTTAGGAAGGCACTTCAGAGGCTCTAGCTGCCGGGAGCTGAGACCTCACGAAGCCCCAGCTGGGTCTGTACTGGCCAGTAGTGTGTCCGGATGGAAGCCCATCCCAGTTTGAGGCTCCTGTCCCTCCTCTACCCGAGGCAGGATGGGATAAGGTCAGTGACTGGCGGGGCCCTACATTGTGCCATCCTTCCAGGCAGCCTCTGCCCTGCAGGTTAAACGCAGCTCTTGCTAAACATTCCCTTCCACCCTCACAAGAACTGTGGAGGGCAGAGGGCCCTGCTCCCCTTTTTGGGTAGCACTGAGATCGATCTCACACCTTAAACTCCACCATGGTCAGTCTCTGGCTGTTGCTGACCCTGTTTCTCTGGAGCCTTTGGTGCTCCCACTGTGATAGCAGACGGAGCCCGTCCCAGCCATCCCTCCCAGGCCAGGAGCTGTGGCAGATTCTCTGTCTCCCCAGCCTACAGTGTTGACCGAGGTCCCTCAGTTCTCAGTGTTGTCCACACAGGTAGTCTTTCTTGGACCTCTGGATGAAGGACCAAAACTAGGCACCTACAGTGTAGATGAGCTTGGAGGACCCCTGAGCAGAAGAGAATGAAAACTCACACCTGTGTCTGCAGCATGCTCACACCTGCCAGCACCTTCTGCAGGTGCCACGCCAAAGAGGAGCTCAGCCCAACAGGGCTGGAAGTCCCTGGGAAGTGCGGTGGGTGGCTGGGTCCCTTGACTGCACATTTCCACCCCAATTTCTGTCGACACCATACGTAGATGTCATTTTAAGTCAGCCCCAGAAAGCTGAGTGTGATGGCCGGCCTGTAATACCCACTCTTGGAGGACTAGAATGGGAGGGTCGCTGCAGGTTCATGGCCAGCCTGGCTGTAGAGTGAGCCCTACCCTCAGGAACACAAGTGAGCTGAACCTTCCCATGGCCACTCCATTTGCTGTGCAAGTGTCTAGTCACATCACAGAACTTGTCACAGATTTTTTTTTTTTAAGTGTTTCTGGATCAGAGCTTAAACAGCCATACACTATTGCTTCTGCCTCCCATAGAGTATCTGTTCTTTGGCATAATGTTACTGTGCTGTGTGACCTCTGGTAAATGAATCAATCTCTCTGTTCTGGGCCTTCCTTAATAAGCAAGGCCACGGGGTCTACCCTTCTTCACAGATGGCTCTGAGGCTCAGTTAATTAATGCTTCGGACGCGCTTTGATCTTCCCTGATGAAAGGTGCTTCTGAAGAGCAAGGCAATAGCAGCCTTTATTGGAGGTAATAATTTCACGCTCTTTCATATGGCTATTGGGAAATTCTTAATTGAAGCATAAAAGTAATTCTCATAAAAGAACATCTGTTATTACAAACTTATTTACATTTTTCATGGAGTAAAAGTTTTTAAAAATAATCAATGGGAAGCTTTTAAAGGGCGGAATGCCAAGGGCAGCACATGTGCCGGCTTCCCTGGCCACATCTGTCAGGCAGACCTCGGCCACAGCCATCACACAGCTCCCCTTGCTTTCATGGGAAGAATGGGATTATATCAGGCCAGCCAGTAAATCACGGGGGTTAAGAGGGGAAATAAAGTGGCTTGTCTGTGGCATCCAGTGTCTCTGGCATGGAAGTCAAGGTGGGATGCAAACACAGTGAGGTGCTGGGGAGAACTTTTCCCGGAGAGGCTGGTGACAGCCCCCAGAGGTGCTGGCCTGCTCCTGCTGCCTTCTGGGCTTTGGCTGGGGCTAGTGGAGATCCCATTCTTGTAACGCAGGTCTTGGTCACCCCTTGCGCTGTTAGACACCTGGAAGGGACCCCTCTTGGGGCAGCACACTAGTTGGGGGTGGGGCTGCACTACCCCTCCCTTAGGTTTATGAGCATAGAAGGAAAGCTCGTGCCTTTCAAACACCATTTGTGGGTATTCACAGAGCCCCAGGCGCTGTTAGCTGCTTTATCTCTACTGTTAAATCCATGCACAGGTCAAAGAGCGAACTTAGAGGTCAAAGCATGCACCCAAGGTCACACAGCTCATCCTTGGCACAGCTAGAGTTTGTGTCAGCCAGGCTGGACCCCTTGCGTGCCGATGTCTTCTGCATGCCCAGGACCCCTGCCCACATGCCCACTGTGTATAGATTTTTCTGGGACGTGTGGCATACCTCAGTATTGCCTGGGCTGCCAAGGCACAGCAGTGTCCAATACGCAGGCATGGCTTTAGAAAGAAAAACCAGAGCCCACCTTGAAGTTCTCTGGCCTTGCAGGGATTACAAACAAGCTGTTTGGAAGCCTGGGAGGGAGAGGCTAGTCCCCTGCTGGCCTCTAGCTGTGATAAAGGAGCTGCTACCATCCTCTGAACATCTTGGATTACAGTGGTCTTGGCTTCTCTGTAAGAAGTAGCCTGGGGCACCTTCACAGTCAGGCAGCCACTCAAAAGCCACAGAGAATGTGGGAAAATGGTAAAGCCCTGGAGACAGCAGCATGGCACAAGAAACCTAATCCTAGCAGAAATGGTCATGTAGGTAGTGGCCATGTCCCCACATTACCCAGAGCTCCCCACTTCGCCCTCCTCCAAGATACCTGTCTGGTCTCCTCTGTCTTTGAGATGTAGCTGATGGCATATTTTTGGGGGGTCTCCAACTGATCTGCTCCTCACAATGGCCCTTACACCCTTGGAGGTAATGAGGCTTAGTGAGGCTCACAGCAGACTGGGGAGCTGGAACTCACCCCCAGATATGGCCCTTCTGAACCCAGCTTCATATGGACCCAGTTGGGACAAGCATCCCATGTCTGCCTGGCACTAGCCTGGGGAGACTGAGGCCAGATGTGGAGAAAGGGTGCTTCAGACACAGCAGTAGTGACCCAAGGGAGCTCACATGACTCTAGTGTATGCCAGACAAGGCTCAAGATGGGTAAAACGGGTCAGCCCTGCATGAGGAACATGAGGTGCTATGAACACAAGCTACAGGTGAGCTCAGGGAATTCTGGGAGGGGACCACAGGTGGCATCTCCTCATCTTCATCACACCTGAGGAAACCAGTGCCCCATCCTGCTACTCAAGAGCAGTCGAAGCCTGAATCTATCTCCAGAGCAGAAGCTGTGAACCCTCTCAAGTCTGTGCAGCTCGCCTGAGTTAAAGGAGGAGGAAGAGACCTGGCAAGACTTGGAGTGGCCATTCCAATGGGAACTCAGGCAGTACTTGGACCAAGAAGCCCATGCTGTTTGTGCCAACAGCTAGACACAGCCCTCCAGTACAACTGGGCACCATACACTAGTTGGCACCTCTCTGGCAAGCTGAGGCCAGCATTGTCTACAGTGTTTGCAATGACTATGATACCAACAGCAGTCATCCGCTCATAGCTGTCTGAGGGTCTGGGGTAGTCTTTCACCACAGGAACCTTCAGGCTGATCCTGGGAGACCAGTTACCTCTAGTGGGAGCCTGGGCCACACCCTGATGCATAACACATTATCTTGTCCTGCCCTCTGCCTTCATAGGGCTGGGCAAGTCACAGACACAGGGATCATTGTGCAGCCAAGAAGTCTGCAGCTCTCAGCTGCCCTGCCTCTGCCCTGAGGTCAGGGCGTATAGTCAGATCACCTGTGTGCTGTTGGAGGCGCTAGCCAAGGCACTGTGTGGCTACGGCTACCCTCACCTTTTGCAGGGATGGTGTGTGGAATGTCAGCATCTCACACACCCACTTTGTCATCTGTGCTGGCAGCACAGGGGAGGGGCCTGCCTACCTTGCTACTGCTTCCTGCTGTCTGTCCATGGCCTCAGCAGGGCCGCTACTCTAGGGCGTGGCTTCCTAGGACCCACAGGTTCACATGCACCAAGCAGCAGAAGGGTATGCTGGGGTAGGTGCTGCTGGTGTAAACCTCTTCGAGTCCTGCCCTGCTCCCTGCATGTAGAGCATGCTTCCCAAAGAGTGGCCGCAGACCTGAGGGAGGGCAAGCTCCAGATGGAGCCCAGCCAGGAGTACATGAGAATGTGTCCATGATGCCAGAGGCAGCCACAGGTTCAGACATAGGACACAGGAACAGGAAGGGCCCTTCCTATAGCAGTAGTTATATACCCCTTTCAAGGGCCACAGGAGAGAACTAGAAAGCACTTGAGGGTCTGTCGGTAAACACTGAACCATCGAGGAGGGGCCAGCAGTGCACCTAGGAGACTGACCTTGCAATCAGGTAGAGCCTGGGCCTCAGCATCTGTCTGCATCACAGCACTTTCACAGGGTATGCACCAGCTGGAGCTAAGGTTAGAGCTGGAAGCCAAGCACCCAGCTCAGCTGGCTGAGCACACAGGAGGTCAGCTTGTGACCTAGCTAGGGAATTGTTGCAGAGAGTTCCGAGGCCTCCAGCACTGCTCACCTGAGCAGGTATACAGACATAGGCAGGCAGCCTTCACATGCAGAGAACAGCTCCCCCCAGCTCTCAGTTCCCATCCATCCAGGTTATGCCCATGCACTGCGGTCTGCCTGTTCCAGCAAACTGTTCACTGGGCCTGAGTGCGGGCTACAACAGGGACACAGAGAGTCAATCGTGGCCTGCACTGTTGGAACGGGCTCTCCACAACTGAAGGTCAAACTTGCCTCCTCCAGCAGTCCCACCCAGCATGCCCTCTGTGCCCAGCTGACCTTCAGATCTGAGGCAGCCAGCCGCCTTGCGTGCCTCACTGTAGTCCTTATTTCTGTCCTGTCCCTGCCATTCTCTAGCCTAGCTAGACCACCAGGGTCACTCTGGGAGGAAACCAGACTGACTGTCTCTGGAGCTCTGAGCTGTGCTGTGTAGAGGGTCCCTGAGCCCTGTCACACCTCACTATTTCCCAGAGGCTGGGAAGATACCCTGGGGTGACACTTTGCCCTCTGAGAATGAGCTGCATTCCTGAAGTATGTGCGACTGCCCTGGTCTCCTAGGTGATAGCAGGTCACAAGAGAGCTTTTTCCTGTGGCCACGTGACACCTTGAGCACAAACAGCTCTCCAGGTGGTTTGCTGTCAGGGGCACACAGTGCAGGAGGACAGGAGTGCTGCGAACACATCCATCTCAAGTGTGCAGGGCACCCCACCCAGAGAGGACCAGTAGACTGCAGCCAACAGGCATGGACGTGAAAGCTGCTCTAAAATATTAGGTCATTTCCACCAGGTCAGGCCACATACCACCCCTCCACACCACCCCCCATGCACTGTAACTCCCACAGGTGCATATGCAGTATTGACCAGGACAGCCTTAGGTCATTTCCACCAGGTCAGAACGGACACACACACACACACACACACACAACACATACACCCCGTGCACACTGCAACTCCCACAGGTGCATATTGCAGTATTGACCAGGACAGCCTTGGGCACATGTGGACTCATCAGTGCTGAGCTTCCAAGTCCTGAGTTCATAGTCATTTAAGTTCCAAGCTCTGCATGACGTTTTCAGTAGAACCACACGTCAGTGGCAGGATACTGACTTGGAGACTAAAGTGATATCCTGAAGTCAAGAGGCTACTTGGCCCAGAGTTCTGCTCTGCACGATAGTGACTGCCATGCCCTTTGCTATGACATTAGCTGATAGTTTGGAGATGGTCTCTGGACCAACAGCCCTTGGTGCCATGACACCCCATAAGAGTGCCATACAACTGGAAGCCAGAGCTACTCAGAGACCCCCTTGCCATGATGGGCTGACACTGATACTCAGCAGTGGGACTCTAATGCTGGTTCCAGGGACAATGGAAAAAAGAAACAAGCTTATGCACCTCGACCACTTCATGCACATTCAGTTTCCTACTTCTTACTGGCCACCTTCTAGAATGTTCTCTGGGTCATGCCTCCCTGTGAAGATCACATTCTTCCTGTGCCCACGGATGCCTGGCTGTTGCCTGTTATCTTGTGAGTGGATGGTTCTGTCTGGATGATGAGCTACAATAGCCATACTTTTGGTTTGGATGAGTTGCTTGATAAGCATGCAGCCGCCAGCAGGAGTAGAAGACGCAGCCAGCAGTAGAGAGCAAACATCAAAGCAGGCGCTTGTAACACCCAGCAGAAACCTACTCTAGAAGCCTAACAGAGCAAGCAAGTGTAACCAAGGTCATAGCAAGCAGCACAGATACCACAGGAGTCGACAGTGATCTGCTGAGGAGCCCCACCAGAACAGCCTAGCTGTGCTCCCCATTGAGTCCAGAGTTCTGAGCAGTGTCCATGGGTGACCTTCTGATATCTCACTCCCACCACGGGCATTTTTGTAACGGGATAACAGTAACCTCGGGTAGAAATGGTTTGGCTTCTGGTTGCACTCAAGGTCTCTGTGTTTAATGTCACTGGGCTGTTTGCTCTTTCTCCTTACGTCAGTCAGAGCCAGTCTTCCTCAGGACAGGAATTCTAGGGCGACACTTGAGATGACCATGCTCTGAGACGAGGGAGGTCACACACTGGTCAAGAGTTTACTCCCAAGTGCAGCGTGACAGTTCCCTAACCAACGTGTCCCGCAGGGACTTCCTAACACTCCTGCACGAACACCTCAGGGCTCAGCAAACACCATCCCAGAGCGAGGATGCAGGGGAAGCCTGAGGTGGGCTCATTGCGGATGCTCTGAGTGCTGACCACTATCTTCTCGCCTACAGGAATGGGTTCCCGAAGCAGACAGCGGCCCAGCTCATTCTGAAGGCCATCTCCAATTACTTCGTGTCCACTATGTCCTCCTCCATCAAAACCGTGTACTTTGTGCTTTTTGACAGTGAGAGTATAGGCATCTATGTGCAGGAAATGGCCAAGCTGGACGCCAACTAGGCCAGCAACCCCAGAGCCAGCACCGACCCTGTCCCCTGCCTCCAACTGGAAGGAAAATCCCCTTTGCTCTACTGGGAGGTGGGGCTCCTTTCATTTTGTTTCGCTCATCTAGGGAAAATAAGGTTTTGGTTTCCAGTCTGATTGTGTTTGGCTTTCTAAAATGTTCTCTGTTAGCACTGATAGTCGGCATTGTCCTTGTTAAGCACTGCGTTCCAGACCAGTCTGACTTAGTTAACCTGGGGGATTTTATAGTTTTACTTTCATGAATCCTGATCAACACAGCGGTGGGGAGGACGGCCCTTCTCCTGCGTCACAGCAGCAGGCAGCCCTGTTTGTAACGTGTGTTGTGGTGCTTTACTGTATACCCAGTGGCGTTCTTTTTACTATCATTTTTTTCCCCTCAAGAAAAATCATAAAATTTGCAACAGACCTAACTTTTGTTTACTTTTTGTCTTAATGATAGATTTGAAAATGAAAACTGTTAAAAACAGAATTGAATCTGTTGTCCTTAATTATATTTGAAATTTGAAATTTGTGTGAATTGATTTAGTAAAATGTTAAACTGTTGTGACTGGCATGCTTTACATTACTGTGCCTGTGAGCCCCAGGGCAGTCTCCCTAGGATGTGGGTCTCCCCAGGCAGCCTACAGCTCAGAAGGCTCTCGCTAGTCCCTGTACCTTGGCCAGTAGGTTGGACATCTGCTGGCCCGAGGGATGAGTAGAGTACTCAGGTGGAAAGCTTCACATCTTCTGAGTGTGGTCAAGGTGTCAGCCTTATTTCACAGAGAAGGAAGCGGGGGGGGGGGGGATCCTCAAAGCCACACAGACACGGTAAGTGGCAGGTACAGAGCCCATGGCCTCGGGACTCTGCCAAACTCCCTACTACCCTTCTGGCCCGTCTGTCTGACTTATGCCTGGGCTCTGCGGTTAGAACTGAAGTCTCAAGCCCTCTGCTGGTTTGCATTTGTTCACACCTGAAGGAGGGTCCCTGGCAAGAGGGTCCCCAAAGACATTCTGCCACTACCAAGGTCCCAGGACGTCCCACCACTCAAGGGTCTAAAATGCCACGAAACACAAGACACTTTCTGCTTCATGGGCACTTGTGACTTAATCTTAATTTGCCTAAAAGCACAGATGCTGTCTCACATTTCTTTTGGAAGTGTTCGTCCAGAAGAGCAGGTAGAACCATGAAGAAATATGAAGCACCTTACAGAGCGTGGATGTACATCAAAGATCTCTTCTGCCAGGTGTGGTGGCACATGCCTTTAATCACAGTGTGGAGGCAAGGGCTGGCAGAGTGCTGTGAATAAGAGGCTAGCTAGGGCTGTATAGACTATGTCTCAAGAAAAGGGGAGTCTCACAGACAGTCTGAGCAATAGACACATCCACTTCTAACTCAAACCTGAACAATACTTTCCCAACTCTACTCTTCAGAATCTTTTTTAAACCAGATCGTTGCTGGTTTTAGATGGTCTCGTCTGTTGATTAGAATGGGACTTAGGTTTGCACTGATTTTCCAAGGGGATGTATCTTAAAACAGGAGCTTGGACTTTCCAGAAGCCGCTCCATCCTTAAGAGCGTCAGTCCTACATGTAGCTGCTGCAGGGGCACAAGTAGACACACTGTTTGCTGATAGTTTGGGCATTTGCTGTGTGCCAGGCACTGTCGTGAGTCCTTCATAGGCAACATTGCACATGCTGCTTGCTATCACATCAAAAGGCGGGGCCACTTCCCAGCTGGGAACACAGGCTGAGGGTAAGTGACTGGCCTGGGAGGCCACTGCTGAGTGACAAGATGCCTCCTGTGCACAGGCCCTGACACTGATCACTCTGACAGTCCACCTGGCCTTGGTGGCAGCTCTGACTCAGAGAATGAAACCTGGCAGGCACTTATTGAAATGTCCAGAAGGAGCAAAGGTTTAAATGCCTTCTTTGAGACTTAGGTTTCTTAACCTTTGGAGCAATACCAACGAAGCCATGTGTAGTTTTTGAAGACCCTCCACTAGGTGTCGCCCAAAGGATTGGGAAGGACCAGAGAAAAGGGCAGACAGTTTCTGTTCTTTATGGTAACAGCCCAAAAGAATCCATTGCATTTAGCAGGGTTTGCCTGAATTAACAAAATCACCTAAATGGTTCTAAACTTTGGATATCCGATGTACAATGATTCCTGGGATTGTGTGCACTAAAGAAACTTCAGGGAAAAGAGGAAGGTCTAGTTGGCCACCCGAGATTCCCATCAGCTGTAAACCAGCTAGTTGGTTTCTAAAACTGGGTCAAAATGTCTTCTCTGCCACCAGCCTCTTGTTTGAAGGTGGGGGTAGGAGGAGACTCGCTGCTTTTAAGAAATGCATCTATTGGGGCTGGATAGATGGCTCAGCTGTTAAAGGCTAGGCTCACAACCACAAATACAAGAAATGTATCTCCAAGGAACCTCTTAAAACACACATCTGCCTCCACTCAGAAGATCAAGCTTGGGTTAGTGCAATGTGCATATAAATTACTGTGAGTGGACACGTGCAGGTACTAGACGTGCCCTGCAGCCCAGGCCATCCTTCTGCCAAGAGCTTCAGTTAAGTGACAGGAATGCCACAGAACAGAGTCCCCATCTCCATCCAGACTTCAGGGTCATATACTCATATTCCAAAGTGGCCCCAGAAAATAAATTTGCCCCTCACTTGCCCTTGGTGGTGGGAGGCCACCCTGAAAAACCCATGGTTTTCTCAGCAGCCTCTTACACGAGCCCTCAAATGGCCCTGGGGGTCTAATAGATCCCACTGCTCCAGCTGGGACTGAACTAACCACAGCAGCAGTGGACGTCCCTCCATACACATCCTGCTTCTCATATGCCTGTGAGCATGATAAGGGTCTCTACAGGCACAGGGAAATAGAGGGGAAGCATATTCCCAAAGACCACATGGCTATGAAGGGAACTCAGATTTGAACCCAGCTCTGCCTGACTGTACCAGAGCTTCTCCAGGTGGACTCCCTTTTGGTATCGGCCCATTATTTTGCTCTGCACTTAGGCATGGCTTCTTGTCTCTTCACTGGGAGGAACTGGGTGGTCAGCCTTGGGGCCATAAATAGCCTGTTACATGGAAGATGAGTCAAAATGTATACTGAAGGAGCTGGAGAGATGCCCAGTGGTCAAGAACACTGGATGCTCTTCTAGAGGACCTAGGTTTCATCCCCAGCATCCACATGGCAGCTCACCACTGTCCATAACTCTAGTTCTAGGGATACCAACACCCTTCTGGCCTCTGGGTACCAGGCACACACGGTTCACAGACACATGCATGTAAACTTTTAAAATGTGTATTTAAGCAAGCTATTGCTTGACATGGATTTACTGAATACTTTCTATGATAGAGGCCTCTGCTGGGTGGCCTGTCACACAGGCAAGTCTGGCAGTGCCTCTGTCCAGCAATGGATTTGAAAAAGTGAGCTTTGCTTTCTGATATGGGAGGCACAAAAGAGTTTCTTGGACCATGTAACCTAGCCCTAGACTTGGTAGGAAAGTTTGGAATCTCTTGGCCAAGAGCAAAGTGGGACATGGGCAGCTCCCTCAGCTCCAGGCAGGAGGCGCCCTGGGCCCCTCTGCTGAAGACCCAGGCCTGTGCCCATTCCCAACATGGTAGCCACACCTCGCCAACCTCTGCACCCTAGTCTCCGTTTATTTGGCAAATTCCTTTCCATTCCGGGTCAGGTGACTGCTGGGTCACAGCTGCAGCCAGCCCTGACAGACAAATCAGCTTATCCACTAAAGGGTGGGGGGTGGAGGCAGGGGAGAGCAGCACCATGGGTACCAATCTCCCTGCTTCACCCAGAGCCTACACCTCCTGGTCCCAGGGCTCCTAGGCTGTCTGTTCAGCCTTCCTCAGAAGGTGGGGCCCAGCAAGCTTCTCCATTCCTTGTTTGCCATTCAGGCTGCTTGGCAGTCACCCTGGGGTCCTGGAGGCAAAGCCTGGCCTATATCCTCATTAGCAACCATGATGTTTAATTTTCCCTGGCTAACCTTATCTTAGAAGCTGGCCTTGGGGCCACTTTGCAGGGAGGGTACGATCTGCCTGAGGGTGCTGGGGCAGGGGGGAGCCTGGCACCCCCTCCTCAATGAGAAGAAAGGGACAGTTCAATGGCAAGGGGTGGGACCACCTTTTCTTGGGCTTTTCTTCTGTGTATAACTTGACCTGCCATGTTTGCTTCTGGAGGCCCCTCATATCAAAATCATATCACATGACCCTCCCAACAGGTGAGGCAATACACTGCTCATTAATCCCAGGCCCCGACACCCCTTGCACTCCTGGCAAAGGCATGTAAATAGACTGGCCTCTCCCTGACCCCTGGAAAGCAACCGAGCAGGGGCTATACAGTCAGACTCAGGAACTGTTTGAGAAACACTGCTTCCCTCCAGAGAAGACATTGCTCCTCTGCTGCACTCAGTATCTCCATCCTGTGCTCATGTGTGTGCATGTGCATGCGCGCGCGTGCGCGCGCGCGCACACACACACACACACACACACATGCCTACACATACTTGTGTACATACATACATGGGAGGTTCCGGAGCCTTCTGGTTGATCAAGGACAGAATTGAGGGACATACACATAACCATCTTGAGAACAAGAGGAGCAGCAGTGGGAACAACCTCCCACCAAACAGCTCCGATTTCTGAGGTGCCCTCCTGGACCTGTTTTGCTCTGTGAATGGCCACAACTGTCTGCAGAGTTGCCATCAGAATCCCTTGAATTTCAGACAAGTCTCCTGAGACTAAACAGAGTCGGCTGGGATCTCCAGCCCACAGCGGTCATGCGTTATGATGACTTCCATGCATTTGATGTCAACCTGGCTATGTTCTAGTGTATACACGGGAGGTCCCATGTGTCCTAGCCAAGAGGTCCCCTGATTGCCTTCCTGAGCAAAGAGGAAGCTGCCCCAGTGTCAGAGGTTCAAAGTCATTACTTGTCTTCAGGTTTACATCTGTGCTGTGAGGGGAAAAGCATACAGTACCAGAACGACGCTCTCCAAATCTTGTGTCTAGCACGTGAAACCACAGTACTAACTACAGTACAGAATACCTCGGCTTAGAACTCGCAGAAAGCCAGTGTGCCTTGCTGGCAGGAAGGAGTCCTCTCTTCCCCTGAGCCCTTGGGCTGGTGACTTTTATCTCAGCACCATCAGATGATACGTTGTCCCCACACACACTCCCAACACACCAGAAAGGCCTAACGGGCAAGAGATGCATTTCCTTCCGACCCTCGCTGGTGGCACATCCCCAGCTGGCCACCATGGCTTGCCCAGCCAGACCCCAGATGAGACACTCAGGAACATTTGCCTGTGCACCCCTGTCCAAGCTGCCCGGGAAAGTTAATATTGCTGCACTTCGAGACAACAAGGCTTCCTGAGCTTAGGAGAATAAATTAGAGTTGAGTTAAAGTAGGCTCAGCTGTGGCAGATGGGCAAATTGATTTGCTTCTCAGCTGGGAGATTAAATTCCACTACCCCCAAACGGCCGCAGGGTAATGAGCTGTCAGTCAAACGGTCCAAGACAGGCCCTTCGCATAGTTGAAACCGGGCAGCTCCTCATTAGGCCCCACAGAGGTCTTGGCTATAAGGTCTCTCACCTTGAAGTCCTCTGGTTGCATACACTAAAGGAAACACCACAGGGACAAGTGCCGTATGAACTTAAAGACTTCCACTCAGTTCAAGTGTTTGTACTGTTTGCCCACTGTCCCTAAGAGTGCTCTGGGAGTTAATGATGGGCCAGTCCAAATGGATGATTCCGTTAGTGTCACATCCAAGGGATATCACTTTCCAAAGGCCAACTCTGGAACTCTCTTCTGCTTCCTAGTGTCTCTCCAGTGCACAAACCATCATGCTTACTGGGCCCCTTCCAGCACACAGCACACATGTACACACACTGCCACTGAAGTCCTCACAGGGTCCCAAGACATAGGTTCAGTGTCTGTTTTATAATTGTATAAACTGAGACCATAGAATTAGGGAGCTGCCTTCACCTGAGGCCTGCCAAGGAAAAGGGCTGGATCTTTCCCCATATCTCTCCAAATCTCTCCAGACATACCACTCTGTGCTTGACCTGACTCCAGAGGGGCCACATGTCTTGCTCCTCCAGCCTGTTGCATGCACCAACTCTTCAAGGGATACCACAACCTTTGCTTATTTATAGTCCTGCTCAACCCTGAGTGTCTTCACTCCTTGGACATGCCCTACATCCTCCAGGAATGCTGCCCTTCTGGAAGGATGTCTTTTCTCAGTCCACTCTACATGCCCCCTGGCCGCAGCAACCTGATTGCCAGACAGCTGGCCCTTTCCTGTGCAGCTGCCTGCTCCACTGGACTCTCAACTATGTCTGTGCACACGGTCCCTGACTTCTGTGGGCCATGCCTGGTAGTAGGCTCTGAGGACACAATACTGAGTAAGCAAGGAGACTCTGCCCTCCACAAAGACACGGCCCTGCACATGACACATCCTCCATGCCTTGTCCAAAGGGCCTGAGCATGATGGGGCTATATAAATCACTGTCAGTATGCAAAGGCCAAGCAGTGAGCATAGAGCCTGCCTCAGAGAATGCCAGGGTAGCTTGGGTGAATGTGGACTCCCTCAGGCTTATACCTAAGGACATTCCTGACACTCCAGCCCAGTTCTGACACTCGAGCTTTAGCACAGTCTGGTGGTGGAGGCTAGCCCCTCTGGCCATACTGCATGCTACAGCCTGGATCTCCCAGCCTCTGGTGCCTCTGCTTGATCTGGCCTCAGATTTGGAAAGGATTTGAGCACAGCCCTAACAGGGAGATGACGGGGAATGCTTGCAGAAAGGACCGTGCACTGTGGCAGTAGAGAGCCTTGGCTCATGTGCCAATGAGCTGGGTAGATCCATTTTACAAGACAGGGCCCTGGCCTCAGAGAACTGTCCTTGCTGGGCCACTTGCAGCCTGTCCTGGTGATTGTATACATGTTTGTGTCAGGAGGCTCTTCAGAGGTCTCGATGTGACAGGAGGGTCGGGTCCTGCAGCTGGCTTCACAGTATCTGGCTCCTCATATTTTTGTTTCGTTTGTTTCTCTCTTTCTTTTCTTATCCAAAAGAGGGACCCGTGGCCCTCAGTATAGCAAGATTGCCCAGGTAGGTCTCCATGTGCTCTTGGCAGGAAGTGTGTCCCACCTCTGCCTCCCTGACCATCACACCACTGAGCACTGTCACCATGGCAGCAGGGCCTTTGAGAGCCTACCATAGGACTCAGTTGCCACCTCTATTCCTAGGTTGGAAACAACATCACCAGCACAGGGACATGACGATGCCCTGTGTGAACACAGTATAGACAGAGGAGCCCTCAGACAACACCACAACCCCTAACAAGTCTGCATGCCATTCCTTGTTGCTCTGTCTTCTGGGTAACGCATTCGGATCAGAGAGGTAAAACAATTGGTGTAGGCCATAGAGCAGAGACCTGGTCTAACCAGGATTCAATGCAGGAAAGACAAATTCTGAATTAGCTCTTATTTGTTCTGGGATAATACGTTCCATTGGCCTTGGAAAGCTGGGATCCCATTTTACAGATGAGGACACGCAAGGAGAAGGCGAGCTCTCAGTACCATGCCTGAGGCTGCAGAGCGAGTGAATAAGCACCATCGTCTGCATGCTCTGAGTCTCCTGAGTGGAGAGAGACAGGATACTGCAGCAGAGCCCAGGCTGACAGGAACTGCCCCTGTGCTCTGCTCCTCCTCAGGTTGGGGATCTGGCTGGGGCCTTCCCGTAATTAGTAGACTCTTGTTAAGACCCAGTCGCGCCACACTTGGGCCAGCACTTGTTTTTGTTCCCATGTGGAGGCCCTTGCAGGAAGACCAGACCCATGTGCGCAGCCCCATAAATCCAGTCGGCGTCGCTCATTACAACGTTCCGCTTCAGGACTCCGCCAGCCTCAGCCTGCGAGGGCTTCTCAGGCCATAGGGCCTCCCAGCAGCCAGGCCCAGCTCTCTGTGCTGCTCACAGGCTCAGACATGAGCTCATCCAGCACACAGCGTGTGAGGAAGTGGCCGGGCGGCTCTCTGGAAACACGGGGACAATGTGCCTATTAAGGCCTTTTCAGCTCCCGCCCCACAGAGCAGGACCACCCCACTCTGCACCCTGCCCAACTCAGGGTAGTGCTTCGAGAAGCCATTTCTCAGAGATGTGCCCAGGGGTGTGGCCTGTGCTCTCAGCAAATGTCACAGGATGTCACTGAGCATCAGAGACAAAACAGTGGCAGAGATCTAGGCTCAGAAATGGAAAGCTTCCAAAGCTGCCCTGACTCTCGGGGGGAATGGCCCACTCTGCAGGTCATCACTCCTCAAGGCCACCATCGCCATGGCTACAAACAGGAAGCTCTTTCCCACCTTGGTCCCCCCTCCCCAGGGGACCCTGCAATAAACAGATGACTGGACAAGGACACATGTCTCCTCACTGGGAAGTCTGGGAAGGTGGACGGACACAGAAGAACCCCAAGTAAGAGGGATGGTGTCCTGTGGCCTGTGACCTCCAGTCCCTGTGTCCTGCCTGGCTGATCTTTTGGTTTGTGTTCCGAGGAACTCCTAGGAGAGTGGAGACCTAAGCTACCACTGTGAGAGCTTGTGAAAAGTCACCTCCCCTCTTGTGTAGGGTTGGTGGTCCAGGGCTAGTCACAAATGGCCTAGAAGTAAGAACTGCTTTCATTCCTTAATCACCACATAGGGTAGAAGCTGTGTGCTGGTCAGAGTTCACACCCAGACTAGCTATGACCAGGTTTTGGGGAGCAGCTTCCTCATCCATGTGGTTATTCCAACCATGGGCTAATTAGGAGTCACCTTTATTGTATGAGGCCAAAAGGACTGAACACTTTGGAGACCCTCTCCATGTGGCACTGTCATGGCTCAGAGCAGCCAAGCAATGTCTAGCTTGAAAAAGAACATTCTAAAATAATATTGGCTAATATGGCAGACACTAATTACAAGTGGTTAAATTTAAACTAATTAAGATTAAATGAAGTCACTAATTCATTTCCTCACCCATGCTAGCCACATTTCAAGCATGTGATGGCCACACATACATAGTCAGTGGGTGCCATGGTTTGATGGCATTGAGGACAGAACATCTCTGGTATAACAGAATTATACTGAGCAGCTCGATTCTAGAACACCAAGTCCACAGCGCCTACCAGAATAACGTTCTGAGTTTTCTGTGTCATTTGATTCAGAAAATGGAACAAATGTCCCAGTCAGGTCATCCCCAAGAGCAAATGATGCTGAGCTACTAAATGTGAGAACCAGAACAGAGAGCACAGCAATGTTCACACAACAAACATTGCTGTGCTCTAGGAACACAGAAATTCCTGACACCCACCATCATGTAGAACTCCTGAAAAGGGCTTCCCTGTTAGTGGCACACCTCCCCTGTCCAGACCCAGGAGGCCACAGGACCCAGGTGCAGTGGCCAAGCCAGGCTTGGCTGCAAAGCTGGCAGGCGTTCTGAATGGATTTGCACAGTGTGAATGTATTTCCTTCTCTGCATTATTCCACTCCTCTGGGAGCCAAGGTCCCCTCAAGTTCTTCATGTAGATGCCATCCATGCCTTGGAGCTGGGAGGGGGCACCCTGAGTCAGTGCTCACCCAGGTCCCCAGATGACCTGCTCCTCTGCAGTCCACCTGGGTCAGTCCCCATGCAGAGATGGTGAACTCAGTCAGCTCTCTGCTACAGCCCTCTTCAGGGGTCAGGTTCGTGGAGCTGGGATGGGCATAAGTGTCAGGTGATGCCCAGTGCATGTGTCTGAGGCTAGGGGTGCCTCATGTTCCTGTTTCAAGCCACAGCCAGGGCACACAGCAGGGAAGAAGGCAGAGCAGGGGGCCCAGTGCCTCAATTTGTTAGCCATCTTCAGCTGTTTATTAAGCAGAGCACTGGCTTCAGGGCCATGTATGCCTGGTAGTCCTGAGGGGACTGTCAGCAGCCACTTCCTCTGGGTCACGGAAACCTCCTCCATTCCAGCTCCCTTCCTCTGACTTGTGTCCTTATAACAAACACGAGTCCAGCACTCAGAGCAGTGACCACGCCCAAGATGACAGGTGGAGAAACTAAGGCTGGAAGAGCTCTGGCAGTTGCCAACCCTCTGTACTACCTTGGGGCTTGTCGCCTGCTCCCTCAGCTGTCCAAGAACAAGGCACCTGGTGCCATCTGTGGCTCCTGAAGTCAAATGAGGAGTCCTCTTCTCCGTTCCAGGCCTCTCAGTGTCCCTTCTTACTGTAGGCCGCCCAGGGACTAAGTCACCCGGCAGGATGACCGCTGAGAACTGTCACTCTGTTAGAAGACATTTCCTCTCCCACAGACACCAGCTTGTTTAGCGACTCAGAACCACCGGCCCTGTAATGGGTCCAAGAAATGGTCCTGGACCACAGAGCTCCCACTCACACCCAGGGGTCACCGAGGACTCACCAGGAACAGCCTGCCAGTCTCGGGGCAGTCTCCCAGCTGGGCTCCTCTGGCCACTGGCATGAGCCCATTGTGATGGAAAGGCCCAGGCATGCACCCAGGCTCTGGCCTGAATCAGCACACTGGAACAGCCCAGGCTCTGCAAAGGGCAGAGGGAGACACAGCACCTCCCTGAGGCCTCATCCTACATTTGTCTTGCGGAAGCCCTAGGACTCCGGTTTAAGAGCCTTTTTATAGACTCCTATAAAGGAGAAAGTGAACTTTTACCATGTTTGCACTCTACTAAGTCAATACACATAAAAAGGATAACAGCTGAGCTTCCTCTGCCCACTCGCAGCCCAGCCAGCCAAGGGCAGTAGGTGCCACCAGTTCCTGTGGGCACCTCAAGGCAGCTCTTTGTCACCCCAGGCTGGAAGATGGCCTATATTTTAGAAAGTAGAGGGTGGGCACTGATGAAGTTGGAGGCCCTACCCTGGCTGGGTGAAAGTGGGGGGTTGGGTGATTCCTGTCTCCACTGAGCAAGATGCCCCCCCCCAAATGCATGGCTTTCATGACTTAAAGATGGAGAGGAGGGGAGAGCAGGAAGCTGTAGTTTTACTAGGAATTCTCCACCATCCTCCTTTAGCCCCAACACGCACGCTGCCCTTCCATTTAAAGAGAGCTTCCTTTTTGCTTTGAACTTACCCCTTAAATCGAAGCAGCCCTGTGCTGGCCCTTCAGGTTGGAGGTCCACCTCCAAAGATGCTTGCCTACCTGCCTGGGAGGAACAGGGGGACTGCTTGGGGCACTGCTCACCTTGGGGGTTGTCCTGGAGGATGCAACCTGCCTTCCTGGCAGCCCATCGGAGTCAAGGGAATCAGGATTTGATGCCTGAGACCTAGTAACATCTCAGAGGTGGGGTTGTAGCTGTTAGTGCAGAGCCATCCACCCACTCACTCATCTGTCCTAGGCAGCTCCTATGTGCAAGTCACAAGAATGATGTCATCATGTCAGTGGTAGCCAGGCTGGGCTTCCAGCTCTAGGTTCTACTAACTGTGATTTGGGGTCTATTTCTTAATCTCTCTGAGTCTATAACTTACCCATACACAGACACACCCCCAGCCACTGTGAAATAGCTGTAAAGATTAAATGACATGATAGATGTGTCTGGAATGGAATGGGTCCTCAATACACAGTAGCTCAGAGCACCAACACCTCTCTAAAGAAGCGCCATGGTTTAGATCTTGTTCTCCAAAAGCCCACACTCAGAGGGCTCCCCTAGCATGAAGCCATTGGTAGTGGATGGTAATGTTAACAGGGGGCCCCAGTGGGAAGGAAGTCTTCGGGTCACTGGGGAGTAAGCTATAGTGTCTTGGTCTCTTCCTCTCTTTTGCTTCCCAGTGTCCCCTGTTTGTAAGGGTTCTGCCCCACTGTGAAGTGCAGCCTCAGCATAGGCACACAAGCAATGTGATTAGCAAACACAGACTGAAACCCCCAGAGCTGGCAGCCAAAATAAAGCCTTTCTCTTCCTCAGTTAGCAGTCAGTCGCAGGCATTGGTTACACTCATGGAAAGGTTCCCTGGCTTGAGAAAGAGCCAGGCTCCTAAGCAAATGAGAAAGTGCGGGGTGATCTTACCTTGATCACGATTAGTGCTGGTTCTCCTGAGGAGGCAGGGTCACTATGATGTTCTTAGGCCTCGGGGGAGTCAGTCTAATACATGACTGCTTTTCCATCTGCTCCAGAAGATAAACACCTTCTTACCTGGGTAGTTAGCTGCACCAGGCTCCCTAGAGGCCAGGGCATCCAAAGCTGCCTAACTAGGGAGGGCCAGCAGGGGTAGGCATCCCAGACAGGGCCACCTAGCATCCCTCTTGCAAGCTAGCATCTCTCTGCTGCATCCCAACTGGGAAATCTCTGGGAAGTTGATATCCCTTTTCAAATTCTAAGAATTATCTGCTAGAGGTCTTTGTGAATTTCATATATCCTGAGGGAATCTGTGCAATAGTTTCATCTTGTTTCTGAATGGGGCAAAACCCCATCAGTGTTGGTCATCTAAACAAGCTGGGGGGAGCTGCAGAGTAGCCCTGTCAGTTAAGTTCTTACCTTACAAGTGAAATCATCACCATCCACATAAAAAGCCATGTACAGTGCACACCTCTGCAAACTCAGTTCCCAGGGCGGTGAAGACAGGTGGATCAACAGAGTCCACTGGCCAGGCTGTCCAGCCAATCAGCAAACAGGTGGAAAGCAATAGAGTAAGACATCTCATGTTGACCTTTGGCCTCCACACCCATGTATGCATGCACATATGTGCACACACAAATATAAGAAAAAAAAAGTTAAAGGCTGAGTCCAGTCCCAAACCAATGAACAAGTCAGACATAAATGGAGTCACAGAGACTGTGTGGGGAAAAGGAGGGAAACAGAGATACAGAGGACAGAATGATGCTCAGAAGCAGTCACCAGACTCCTGGCAATGCCAGGGAGGCAGGTGGCTTCTCAATCCCTCTGCTTTTCAGTTTTTCCCTCCCCCTCCTTGATAACAGCCCTGAAATTGGACTCAGTGGGTTATAAGAAAATAAGGATATGAAATTTGAAGAGTGGGAAGGATGAGGGTGGATCTGGGAAGAGTTAGAAAGAAGGCAGGGGTGAACGTGATGAAAATACATTGTGCACATTTATGAAAATACCCAAAGAACTAATAAGGTTTCATATATATATATATGTGTGTGTGTGTGTGTGTGTGTGTGTGTGTGTGTGTGTGTGTGTGTGTGTGTGCATATATATGTACATATATACATATGTGCCAGGGAAGATGAGCTCTGAGCTGGGCCTGGAATGAGCTCCCTCTCTAGGGATATCCATGGAAACCAATACATTGTTTATTGAAGACAGCTGCAAGGCATGTGCCTTTGTGAGTATTATTCTATCAGAGGAAACCTTGGGGGCTCCAAACTGGCCTCTCAATGACATGAGAGTCCAGGGCTCAAAAAGGAAGGGGCAATTTCTGAAAATGTCAGCTAATTCTCTTAGAGAAAAGACTAGATCACTTACCTCTTAGCCTGGCTTCTACCACAGGGCCTGGGACAGATGGATTCACAGGAAGCAGGTTGCTCTTCAAGCCCATTTGACTGAGGACGAGGAAGGCAAGGGAGCCTCCGGAAGTCCAGCACAGGATGTGCAAGCCGAGCCTCCTGGGCTTACGACAGCTGTACTTTGGGGAAAAAACAAAAACTGCCACCCTGTGATGCAGGCTTGTTTCTGGGCCTCTCCTAGAAGCACAGGCCCTTGCTATCATTCCCAAGAGAACATTCAGCCTAAGCCCCAACCAGGTCCACCAAGAAAGGGCACACCTGATTCTGTCCAAGCTTCCTAACCCCTTCTCACTATTGGAATGGCCTTTGAAAGCAGATACAAAAAAAATCTCCCCTTTTCCATGGCTGTCCAAGGCTTCTCTGAAGATAGTGGCCAACACAAATACCACCCGAAAAATGAGACAAGGAAGTTAACACTCAGCTTTAGGATGGTAAGTATCTACTTGTGGGTGGTGGGCCAAACTTCACAGAGCAACTTCCCAGACCAGGGTCATCCATCCTAAGCCCAGGGACACCACAGGGAAAGTGTTCCCCGATGATAGTTGTTCCAGGATTTTGTCCCTCATAGCACCTTGCTCCCAGGTCCTGAGAAAGCTGGACAGGCAGAGGTTAGGGTCTCATGAAAGCTGGACCCATGCACAAATGGAGAAACTCTGGCCATGTGTGACTGACCAGTGCAGAAACAGTGTGGGTCTCAGAGCTGAGGGCTGGGCCTGGAAGCAAGGCTGAGGTGATTGCTCAGCTCATCAACAAGCATGGTTTGCTAATTTCTATTCAGAGAATCATCTGGTGTCTCCCTGGATGACAGCCCTTGAGTCCCCTCTAAAGTGGTTGCTTATGGACAATCTGCCTTGTAGATAGTCTGGCCTTTCCATTCATGACCACTCAGCAGCATCTGAGCTCGTGTGTGACCTAAGGATGCCAATTCTCCTGTAACCTGTAAACTGCAGTGTAGGAGAAACTGCTCTAGGAAGATACCAGATGCCCTCTGACCAAGTGAGATGGTGGCTTGTAATGTAGGATCCAACTCTCAGGTTACTTTTCTTGTTCAGGACATTTCAGAGGACAAGATAGACCCTGGTCCTTGAAGAGCCAAGAGGTTTCACAACTGGAAAGCCCAATTCTGCTTCTCACAGAACAGCCTCAGAGCCAGGTCTACTGTCTGACAAACCCTTGCCAGGGCATCTGAGCCACTGCAGACAGAGGCAGTGAGTGAGATGATGTAGGACCAGTATGACACTACTGACAGTGTAAAGTGACGAGTCTCAGCCAGCAGTAGAGGCAGCGGAGGCAGTCACTTGAGTCTGTAGAAAAAAACCTTTAAAAAAGCAAAAATGCAGCTTTGCACCATTCAGAACAGGGACCGACTGCCACATGAGCGGGTAGGTTCTAGATTATTGCAGAGAGCAGAGGCCAGCATGTCATAACAAGCAAATACATTTTTAAACATCCAACAGTTTTAATTAACTGTACTCAACTAATTACCTTATCAGTTTTGAACAGACTTCCCTCATCCATCACTCCTTGCATATGACCAGTCAGCATTCTACAATAAGGAGCCCTCTCTTCTACCATGAGGGACTGACTGCTAGTTAATGGCCCTTAACCCATCACCATGACAATGCGTTTTGATGCTCAGACATCCCAGCCTGGACCAGGGGGAAGCTCTTCAAGTCACTCAACTCCCCTTTTTACAAGACCTCATCCATCTTTAAGCCCTTTCTTCATGCCTTCCATAATGAGATGCCTTGAACTGTTCATAATGAGGGTTCAACTGTTCCTGCCCAGGCTTTTCCAAAGAGCCCTGTTGCTTTTGTGGAAAATGCTCTCTCTCTCTCTCTCTCTCTCTCTCTCTCTCTCTCTCTCTCTCTCTCTCGTGTGTGTGTGTGTGTGTGTGTGTGTGTGTGTGTGTGTGTGTGTGTGTGTGTAGGCCAGAGGGCAGTGTTGGGTGTCTGTCTTTATTTATGTATTGGTATTTTGAGACAGAGTCTTACTACTACACAGACCAGGTTGTCATAGAGATCAAGCTGCCTCTGCCTCCTGAGTGCTGGGATCAAAGGTGAGCACAAGGTCTCCAGGCAGAGTCTTTCTAAACTAGAGCTCTCTGATTCAGCAAGGCTACCTGACTAGTGAGCTCCAGGCTGCTCCTGCTCTATGTCCCCGCCCTATGATTACTCAAAAGCACTGTACCCAGCTTTTCACATGGGTGCTAATGATTCAAATTCAGGTCCCCACACTTGCATGGCAAGCACTCTACTTACAATGTCATATCCCTGCTCCATAACTAGATTCTTAAATGTACCTGGCTGCTGCCCCATACAGTTACCTACTGCCTGGCCTTATTGTGGGGTTGGATTGCTTAAATGCGGTTTCTTAAAGCAGTGGTTCTCAACCTTCCTAATGCTGTGACCCTTTAGTACAGTTCCCCATGTTGTGGTGACTCCAACCATAAAATTATTTTCATCACTTCTTCAAAACTGTAGTTTTGCTACTGTTATGAATCATAATGCAAATATCTATGTTTTTAGTCTTAGTCTTAGGCAGCCCCTGTAAAAGAGTCATTTGATTGCCCATTTGAGAACCTGTGTTTTAAAACTCAAGTGAATTATAAACTGCTTACTGTGATATTAACGAACATGAAAATTGTAAATGAACGCATTGAATTGTGTAGCCTTACCCCAGGTTAGCTCTGGACGCCTTCTATCTCCTCCACATTGCCCCAATGTTCTTCCATAACCCTCTCCACTCCGGGCAGTCACAGATCCCTCACCATCTCTGTGGACCTGCCTTTGTGGGAAATTCCACATAAGAGACATTGCATTAGCTGTGCTTTCTCTCTGACTTAATTCAGGCAGCACGTTTTCAAAGTTCATCCATGTTGTGACACTGGTAAGTAGCCCCTTTGTTTTTACTGTGACATCACACTGTGCTTAATGGATGTCATGCTTCATTTATCCAGGAATCAGCTGTCAGCTGATGGACACTTGGCTTGTCAGTTGGTGACTATTATATATATATATATCACTGCTATGAATAATCTCATACAAGCCTTCTCAGAGTAAACATTCTTGTTTATCTTGGGTAATATGGTTGGCAAAGTAATGGGCATGTGTTGGCTGCTCATTAATTGACCTTAAGAAAGCAAGATGATGTGGATTGTTTTATATTATGCCCATGCTCTAATCCCCAGAACCTGTGAATATGATACTGTAAGGAAAGAAGGAATTAAGATCTCCATATACTGCAGGTTACTAATCAGCTACCTGTAAGGAAGTGAGATTATATGGACTATCTGAGGAGGCCCAGTATAATCACAAGGATCCTTAAAGGGGAGCGTAGAAGAGAAAGGCAGTATGATGGAGCATAAGGAGTCCTCGACCTACCGGGGCTGGCTTTGAAGTTGGAAAGGGTGGCAAGGAGCCAAAGGACTCAGGGTGGCATCTAGAAGCTGGCAGAGAAAATGAAAAAGCTCTTCCCTGAAGCCTCAGAAAGGAATATAGCCTGCTCACTCACCTTGATCCAAGAAGACCCTATAGGACCCTGCAGGTCACAACTGTAAGATAATACATTTTTATTGCCTAAAGCCACTCTCTTGGTAGTAATTTGTAATAGTAAGAATTGAGAAAATCAACACAGGTAGGTGTCTAAGGGTGGATGCTGGATTAGACTGGAAATTTAGGTTTGACTTTTTCAGAAATAGACTTTTTTAAGTGGCTGTACCATTTCACAGTCTTACCAGAAAAGTGTGTGTTTAGCTCCTTCTAGAGCCTTGGGACAATTGCGTTTTACTGTTTTGTTAATTTTATTATTGAGTTTCAGGGGAGAGAATTTTCCAAGCTTCTCATCCCACTGTTCCAGGGCAGAATAGCTTGTTGACTGAGTCATTGAGAGAGGAAAGACTCAAAGAAAAGCCAAATGTTTCTTACTGATTTACAGGCACTGTTGGAAGGTGAGAGACTCTGGGGATCCATCTCCAGCTGGTGATTTGGAGTAAATTATCTCACTTTCTTCTGCTTATTCACTATAAAACAGTGTTAACTCCAGGATTTGCCTCCTAGCTGTGTGCTGGAGATAAGACGGTACAGGTGCCAAAGCCGTTAGCTGTCTATAGACCTGTGATGGGCAGGCCAGAGAGAACAAACTAACTTCTGCCAGCTCTGACCCACCGAAGGAGACAGAGGAGGGGGGGCTGAGGATTACAAAGAGCTTGGGTTCTTGAAATGTTTAAACACTTGTCTTATTTGACATGTACATTATTTTGTATATTAATTTTCAAAATGAGTTTTGTTGTGACCCCATCATGCATGTATATAATGTACTTAACTCACATTTACCCCCATGATTCTCTCTTATTCTCCCTTTCCCAATCCTTTACCCTAAAAGTTGCCTTTTATATCCATGTTTCTCCCTTCCCTGCCACCTAGAGCCACATGAAAGAAGCATGTGACATCTGTCTGTCTGAGTCCAGTTGATTTCATTTAACATGGTAACTTTCAGTTCTATCTAGTTTCATCAACAATATAATTTTACTCTTTGTTATGGAAGAATAGTTCCCCATTGTGTAGCTATCCCACATTTTTCATTGATGAACACATGGACTGATTCCCTCAACTGGCTATCATGCATAATGTTGCTATAAGTGAAGATGCTGCTGTATCTGGTACACGACTGTTTCCTTTAGGAATGTACCCAGGAAGAGCATAGCTGGGTTATATGGTATTTCTTTTTTTTTTCTTTTTCTTTCTTCTTCTTCTTCTTCTTTTTTTTTTTAAATTTTTAGGAATGTTATACTGGTTTCCATAGTGCCTGGACTAACAGTGTAAAAGTGGCCCTTTCCCATCATGCTCTCCGTTTGTTATTGCATTCCTTATATCCTCCCTGGATGATGCAGAATGCCAACCTACCTCTGATACATATTTTCCTCACAGCTAAAGACACCAAACAAGTCTTTCATGTACAAATGAGCCACCACATGTACATCTTTTGAAAATCATGTGTTCAGCCCATTTGCCCATTCATTAGCTGGCACATTCACTCACTGGGAGCTTGATGCTTGAAGTTCCTTATACATTTTAGGTATCAATACTCTGTCAGATGACAAGATTTCCTCTCGTTCTAAAGGCTGCCTCTCTTCTGTTGTTTCCATTTTAATTGGTTGTAGTCTCACTTGACATGTTTTGCTATTATTTCCTGAGCTACTGGAGTCTTCCTTAGAAAGTCGTTGTCTGTGCCTACATCTTAAAATGCAGAAACCTAAAAGCTAAGCACTGAATCCCATAAATCACACCTTGCCAGTGAAAGCCACATGCCACCATCTTTCTTTATTGGGCTGGGACTGCAGACTTGACCACAGTCAGCACTTACTTCCACAGTCTTCAAAGTGGCCCCCTGGGAGATGGACTGAGAAGCATGCTATCTGGAAGACTGGAAAACTGAGGCACAAATTTGCCAAGTGGCTCACTCATGGCTCTACAGAAAGAAATGCTGCTAATGTTGTTTATTTTGTGTGAATATGTATGTACATGTTCATGTGTGTGCAGGTGTTCACCCACCTGTGTGTATGTGCATGCATGGTGGAGGCCTGAGGCAAGCCCCCCAGACCCTCTTGATTACAAGCATGTGTTGCCATGCCCAGCTTTTCATGGGGGTGCTGGGGATCTTAACTCAGGTCCTTTTGCTTGCAAGCACTTTAACAACAGCCATCTATCTCCCCAGCCCTCCAAACCTTTTTCCTTTTACAGTGTCACTGGTTGTCACCCCTAGACATGGTTTCCACCCACTGGTGTGGAAAGATTATGGTTCATCCAATCCGATGTTACTAAGGTGTTCAACAACCGCAAGCACATGCAGATCTCATTACCCTACTTCTCACCTTACTGGGCACAGATAGCCACGCGTGGCTTGGTGAAGAGTTGATTCTCTGTCACAGAAAGGAAGCCATGCTTAGGCTAAACTGGCATCTGTTCTGAGCCCAGTACTGTTTTTAACGCTTTTGTAAAAATGGAATAAGTCGAGGCATCCAAGGTCAATACACCTTTCCTTGTTTCCTGCCCCCAGCTCACAGTGAAGGCCTTGCCCATGGATTCACAGTCCTGCCCACAGCTCCTGTCCTCAACCTTGCCAAGACAAATCCTTCCTGAGGGGTGGCCTCCTCCCACATCCCCCACCCCCAAGTCAGGAAAGTCTCTAGTGGCCTCATAGTTCAAGGCCTGTCACTTCCCTCCATTCTACCACAAGGAAGCAGGAATGGGAGGTGGGCTGGCTTGCCTGCCAGACAACTGACAGGTAATCACAGATCTTTTCAAATATTTATTTTTATTTCGTTTTCATTGGTGTTTTGCCTGTATGTATGTCTGTATTAGGGCAGCAGACCCCCTGGAACTAGAGTTACAGACAGTTGTGAGCTGCCGTGTGGGTTCTAGGAATTGAACCTGGGTCCTTTCGAAAAACAGTCAGTGCTCTTAACCACTGAGCCATCTCTCCAGGCCCTAAACCCAGTATACTGAGACTCAAGACTCTTTGAATGCCTCATTCCTCTGCACAGCAGCCTTTGCCGTGGAGACCCCCCCCCCCTCCAGCTTAGCCTTGCTCTGCTCCACCTGACACAAAGCATGCAGTGCACAGGCTAGATGCCTGTGTCGCCCAGGGGAGGGTGTGCAGTGCACAGGCTAGATGCCTGTGTCGTCTAGGGGAGGGTGTGCAGTGCACAGGCTAGATGCCTGTGTCGCCCAGGGGAGAGGTGTGCAGTGCACAGGCTAGATGCGCTGTGTCAGGGAGGGTGTGCAGGCACAGGAGATGCTGTGTGCTAGGGAGGGTGCAGTGCACAGGCTAGATGCCTGTGTCGCCCAGGGGGGAGAGGGTGTGCACAGGCAGTCTGCTGCCACAAGATCTGCTGATCTACTGCAGCTCAAAACCACAAGCTGATGTTTGCGATGTGACAGTCCTTTTACTGAAAAGCAAGGGGTGATTCACTCTGTTACAGTTTGGGATGTTGCTACTCTGGAGAAATCTAATCCATTAAGTGAGCCATACCTGTTCTCCTGAGCCACACCTCTAAACTCTGAGAGGGCAAGGTAGAAGAAAGGGGGATGTGGAGAGAACATGGAAGCAATGTGAAATCACATCAGACCCTGTTTCAAACCCAACATGAGTAGCCATGCCTATGGTCTGTCATGACCCCTCTTTCCTGCCCCCAGGCCTCACAAAGTTGAGTGGAGGTACTGAGACAATGCCCTCTCAAGGCCCCTCCCCCTGCTGTGTGGCAAGCAGTGGGAAGAGCAGCCCCCTCCCCAGCTCTCTGGCCACAGCAGTACCTCAAGCAGGGAGCATGTCCCCAGGACACAAGGGAGGGCTAGGATGTGTGCCCTGTTCATGACTTCAGGAAACTGTCTCCTCTAATCACAGAATGAGATCCCTAGGGGTACTTGGCAATCAGGGCTGCTCCCCACATCCCTCAGGGCCAGGCAAGGCAGTGAGGTTGAGAAAGGCAGTAGACAAATATTCCAATCCCACTTTTGAAGGCCAGCCAGCCTTAATCATTCATTCATTCATTCATTCATTCATTCATTCATTCCTTTGTAGCCTATTCGGTGACAGCAGCCAGGTAGGAATTGGTGACTAGTATTTATTGTGAGATATTTAATTACACTGTGTCAAGGTAAGTCACTGTGATGGGTTTAACAAAAAGCTAAATGGCCAATAGCTAGGCAGGAGGTGTAGCAGGGACTTCTGGACAGAGAGAGCTTGGAAGAAGAAAGGGAAGACACCAACCAGACACAGAGAAAGCAGGATATGCAGGGTGGGAGAGGTAAAAGCCATGGGACAAGTGGCAGGACACAGACGAATAGAACTGGGTTAATTAAGTTATAAGAGCTAGTTAGAAACAAGCCTGAGTTAAGGCCAGCTTTCATAATTAATAATAAGTCTCTGTGTCATGATTTGGGGGCTAGTGGTACAAAGACCTGACTATAAGCATTGCCCCAGCACTCTACAGTTTCCAAATTAATTTTACCTTACTTCTCTTTGGTGACTCTCATGACATCAAAGCAGGGTTAATATTCTGCCAGTTCCCCAGATGAGCATACTGATGTCAGGAATGATTTGCCCTGAACAAGGAAGTGGCCAAGTCATGCTAAAACCGAGAATAGAAGTACGTAGATGGACTACATGTGCTATCTAGAGACCTAGATCCTCTTGGGACAAGATAGGTGTGCTAAAGTGCAGTGTATCAGAAAAATTTCGTGGCCATACATATCTATAATCCCAGCACTCTGAAAGCTAAGGCAGGAGGATTGTGAATTCAACATCAGCCTGACTCAGAACAACCACCAGAAGCATGTCTCTGCTATGTACGTACTGCAGGGCGTTGGTAGTCAGGGTGCCCCTTCCAGCCTTACACTACTACAACACCACTGCTGCCCCCTGTCCGCTGTGGTACTTCACTGTGTGCCTAACCAACCTCATTTGCACACAGCAAGCATCACCACATCATCCAGAGGACTCCAGTGCATGTTCCACGGAACACTTTAGGATGTTTCTAGGCAGCTGGCCTGGCACACTGTGATGGTTCAGGATTCTACACTAGACTGACCAGAGTCCCCAGGCTAGTGAACCAGTTTCCTCCCTGCCTGGCCTCCCAGGAAGAGAAGATCAAGATAGAAGGAGGAGGGGAAGGAGGAGGCGTCCGAAGGGATCTGTGGCTACCTCATGCCCAGGCATTCCCAGTTCTCTCCTTTGTCTACACCCCTGTAACTGAGAGGCCTGTCTAGACTGAGTGGCTACTAGAAGTAATCCCAGGAAAATCTCCCTGAAACCTGATCGCTCTCCTTATCGAGGGGCAGGCAGATTAGCCTGACTGATTGAACAATGGATGAGATGTCTTAACAGGGTCTCTATGTGTCTCTGGTGCAGAAGAGGCTCCAAGAGCACAGGACCCACCTAGTGGGGGAATCTGTCCTTTGGGGTCAGCACTGTGCAGGTGAGAGGTTTGGGAGGATCCACTTCCTCTAGGGTGTCAACTCTAACCTAACCACCAGGGTCCCTCCTGGGGCTTGAGGGCACCACAGTATAAGTGCACAAGTTCCCGTTACACACAGAAAGGTTGTCCAGCCTGGGCAACTCACTCAAGGTCACGTGAAGAGTAGGGAGTCTGGAGCCAGCTTGTCCGTTTGACAGAAGCCCCAAGCTCCTCTCCACATTCCTGTCTTGCCCTTGGTGGTCACAGAGCTGGGGTCAGCTAGCCAACTGTGGGCCTTGTCTGGGGCTCAGATGACATTCTAACATCACCCAAACTGCGTCATCTCCATCACCAATTCGAGGACCAGCCCTCACCCCTGCCTTGTTCTCTGAGGGCTTCTAAGGGTAAGATCAACCTGTGCCTGAGATGCAGATCACATTCCTCAACTACCAAAACTCAGAATTGATTTTCTATTCATCTAAAGCAAGAGGCTAGCAGCAATACACAGGAGGATTGCTCTCTACCTGGTACTTGGGGAGATGCTTATATACTGGAATGGGGACTGGGGGATCACTGTTCTGAATACCTGTGAGCTGCTCTGATGCTCTGCTAGGGCTTCAGGTCACAGATGAGGAAACTGAGGCTCCAGAAGAACCCATCAAGGAAATTAGACAGCTCTTCCCTTAGGATGCACCTGAGGGGTTTCCATGGAAACACTGTCAGCTCATTAACTAGAGTGGGTAGCACTGATCTCCCCTAATACCTCTGAGAGGTTTTGCAACCTGAACACCCAGCCAGGGTCCTAATTCATCTCAGCAAGTGGCATCAAATGTGTTTCTGTCTCTGTGATCTCAAATTGGATAATCCTTGTCCTCCTGGCTTTCCATTGGCCAGAGTAACACCTGGCATGTCATAGCGAGCCCTTTGCTTGTGTGTGATATGGTTCTGATAGCTTCAGCTGTCCGTACGGTACCCCAGCACCTCTGCAGACTGTCCAGAGTGAAGCAAATTCTCAGCTCAGGATCTAGCCCACCCTGTCCCAGACTGTAGTTGTTTGGGTCGTCTGTTGCCTCCGTTTCCACAGTCCACTCAGCTTACAGAAGGCATAGGCAGTGCCTTCATCTCTAGCCAATGGCCACCTTCTTCATGTGTTTTTATGGCCAGGCAAGGATAGCAACTGAGCCCGGCCCTCCCATAGGGATGGGGACCAAGCCAATGGGAGAAGGTCTGAGATAGTCCTGACTCTGTCATGAGGCAGGGAAGGTGGGGCAGAGGAGAGAGAGTCAGGCAGTAGCTTGGTGTTAAGAGCAAAGGAGGCAAAGAAAGCTGGTTGCACACCCAATTTCCCTGGGCAGTGGTGAGACAGACCCTGGTCACAATGCCATCATCAACTCAACTCAGAGGACATAGAGTGTGGCTGGCTGGGACGTTTGAGGTCAGACTCAGATGACACTGCTGTGCAGCTGAGGAAAGGGAGCCATTGATGGCACAGGGCTGAGTGCCCAGGTCATTGTGGGGACAGAGCAGCAGGTGGACTGGGATGGGGCAGAAAGAACGGAGCCATCCATCCAAGAGAGCAAGCTCTAGGATCCATTTTCCTTACCCTTTATAAGCTGTGTGGCCTTGGGTAGAATACTTAACCTTTCTGAGGTGTTTTTCTGCTGAGTTGAAAAGAGACCATAACAGCAGACCTGTCGTGAGGATTAAACTTGATAATGCATGAAAAGCATTTGGCAGGGTGCCTGGCACACAGTAAATGCTCAATAAATGTTTGCTCAGAAAAACAAAAAGGCGAAGGCTGATTCTAGGGGCCCTTCCCTCCCCCAGTCCTCTCAATCAATAAAAGCAACCCTTTTATCTAAATCCCCGGGTCTAAGCGGAAACCAAACACAGCAGCTGCAGCCCTGCCTTCTAAGACCTACACCCCCTGCCCCGGCTGCTCCAGCTCGGCCCTTGCTGCTGTGGCCCAGGAAAGAAGGCTGGCGCTGTGACCTGGCCATGAACCTCCCCCAGCTCCCACACACACACACACAAAAGCCATTGCTTTGTCTTACCAATGCTCTGCTCAGCCCTGACTCCCTGCCCCATCAGGAGCCCACGGACCTGGGCAGATCCTGACAGAGTGGCACACCTGCCTGGGGTTGCTGCCTGGCCCAAACGTTGAAGGCTAAAACAACTCGTTCTTCATACTCATTACTTTGGGTGGTATTTTTTGTGCTTGGTACTGACTCCTGCATGAAGAAGGGAAATTCAATCCAGTGTAAAATATGCTTCACAGAAGACAGGGTAACACAAGCTTTTCATATGCTGGGAACTTTCTGTTGGCCTTTTCACAAGAAAATTGTGGAGTCTTTCAGGTGGACTTGGAGGCACATATACCCAGACTCTCCATGGTGGCTACAGAGAATTACCCTGCTGACCACATGTTGGATGGAGGTGTGGGGTTTCCAGTGTGCTCATCAGCTGCTATGTGCCACAGTCACAGGCAGGCTGGACACCACCTCAGATCTAAAGGAAAAAAGAGGCTGCGCTCCTGCTTGCCTCTGGATCACAGTGCATCTGCCTTGCTGTGCGGCAGATATACCACAGGCCAGGAAGATCCTAGGCTGCAACCCCCTTTTTACCACTTAAAAATCTGCAAGGCTTTCTTGATCTGACCCTCAGCTATAGGGTTAAACTGGGTCTCTGCCAGCTGCAAGAGGGGAACTAAATATGACAGCTGAGCCTGTGTCCAGCACGCCATAAATATCTGTCCCTTCCACAAGTGTCCATTGCAGAAGACAGCACAGCTGAGCCACCCTCATCCCCAAAGTAGGCCAGTGAATCCATTATCTAGAGAGAGCGAAGTCATTTTTAAAATTACTATTACTAGATCATTAAGATAACAGGGATTTTTAAAAAGCATCCACGGATATTATCTAAATAAGCTTCAAGTTTCCTGGGTGTGCAATAAACAGATAAGCATGGAGCCTAGTGGCCCTGGATGAGAACTAAGCCCTGGCCCTGTTTCCAGAAGATGGAAGGGTGCTCCTGTTCTTGCAGTGTTCTGTCTCACAGTAACTGTTCCTTACTGGGAAAACCACATGGAAAAATCCATGGAAAGGTGCAAAGTTCATGTCAAAGTGGAAGGAGGCATAAATCCTTCATGAATGTGTATCTTTCACTTTTAAAACTAGAGGACACAGCTCAGCGGTTAAGAGCACAGCTTCTCTTCCAGAGGACCCGGCTTTGGTTCCCAGCACCTACATGGTGGCTCACCACTACCTGTAACTCCAGTCCCATGGGATCCACATTCTCTTCTGGTCTCTGTCGGAACCAGGCACACATGTGGTACATGCATGCACACACGCTTGCACACATACAAACATACACACACATACATGCAAAACACACATACACATAAAGTAAATTTTTTAAAAAAATTTTAACTTTAAAAAAGTAAAATGAAGAGGCTTTTCAAAATTGGCTTGTGTTTCCAGTTTCTAGTGCAGACTATCTAAAACTATAATACCAAGTTATAAACTCATTCTAATAATGTACTAAAACTTCTTGCTGACAGGTCTTGGTTGGTAGAATTCTCTTTCAAATGTAAAGTGAAATGTTCCCACTTTGTCTCCAGCATTTGTTTTTTGATAAGCACAGACATACCTGGGATCCAACGCAGGCAGACAAGAGCAGGAACACTGTTTCCACAAGTTTTCTGAGCCCCTCCACAACCAATTCCTTCACTCCAGACAGTGGTTCTGTCTGTTCCAGAGACCCATGTGGAAGCATCCTCCTTCTGCTCAGCATGCGGGGAGATGTACCCTGGATGCTGTGTTTATCAGTAGTTCGCTGGTGTGTGGGCTTTGGTTTGTTATTTTATTGCCAAGTGCTATTTCACTGTGCAAATGTACCACAATCCATCCATTCACTGACTGATGAAACTCGGGTCATTCCAAGTTTGAGGCTCTGATGAATGAAGCTGCTATTAATACTCACGTAAAAGTCTCTTGGTGAACATATGTTTCCATTTCTCTTGAATAAATACCCGGGAATGGAATATGGCAAGTGTGTGCTTTACTCTGAAGGAAACTGCCAGCTCCTTTCCCAGAGGGGCTGCCCAATTTTACACTTCAACAAACAGTGTGTGACAGTCCCATTACTCCACCCACCAGCACTTGGGATCACTAGCTTTTGTTTTATTTTTTTTTTTTTACGTTTGAAATATATTCTCCCACAGATTTATTGAGGTATAAATCACAGGCAATAACATTTGCTGGTTTTAAAGACACAGTTTGATTAACTTCAGTACTTGTATATAGTTATGTAACCATAACCACAATTAATATACAGATACACAGTCAGCCTTTTCATTGTCCCCCAAAAGTTCCCTCTGCATGCTCTCTGCAGTTAGGGAAGTCTAATGGCCTTTGACCCTGCCCCCGCTTTCCTCCCCACCCCGACCCGCACCAATCTCCTACAATCTTCCTTTCACAGAATTTCACAGAAATGGGGCCATACAATGAGTGGGTTTTTCACTCAGTGTTTTTTGAGATCCAGCCATTTTGTTGTGTGCAGGACTATTTCTTTTATCAATCAATATTTGACAGTGTAAGTCCATCACAATTTGTTTATCTCTTTGTCGCTGGGTGGTTACTGTGCTGTTCCCAGCTTAGAACTCTTATAAATAATGCTTGTAAGGCTATATGAGTCTTTTCCATTATCCTTGGGTAAATAAAGATTCCCGGGAGAGTCCTTGTTCCCCTCTGAGCTTCATAGTTATTTACGGTCTGTATTCCTACCAGCATTCTGGTTTCCTGAACTCTCACCCATTAAGCTATGCTTACAGCATTCTAGAACTTCTCCAGTTTGCAGCTCCAAGTGTCTCTAAACTGGCCCCATAATCAGTTCCACAGGCCTAGGAACCACACTGTCAGGTTCCATCCCAGTGGCAACCCCCATCCTGGCGCCACTTTAAAAATGTAAGTTGCTTTTCTTGTCAACGGGACCCAACACCTGACAGATAGATATACCTTAAGTGGGAGAGGCGGCTTCAGAGAGTGTAGTCCATGGCTACTTGGGCCCCATGTTGCCTGGGAAACATGGCAGGAACATTTTATGAGGATGCTTTTTGCCCGATGGCAGGCAGGAGATGGAGGAACGAGACAGGAAGGTGTCCCCAAGAGCCCCCAGGGACTCACTGCCTCCAGCTAGGCTCTGTCTGTCTCAGTAGACTTCCACAACCTCCCTGAGGAGTGCCTCCTCCATCTGGAGATGACCTGTCCAAGCTATGAGCCTACGGGAAACACCGTTTATTCAAAACAATAATATCAACTTGAAGAAAAGGAAAAGTTTACTTGGGCACATGGCTTCACGGGTCTGAAGGCACAGCTGCTCAGCCTGTTGCTTCCAGGCTTGTGGCAGGCAGTGTATCCTTTAGAGAGCACAGAACAGAGGAAACTCAACATCCCATAATGACTGGGAAGTGAAGACAAAGAAAAGGGTGGCCAACCCAATATTCCCACGTAAGAGCAGACTCCAGCCAGCTAAGTTTCTCTAACCACACTCCACCTCTTACAGGTTCTGCTGTTCTGAAACTTCAGCACACAATCTCAGACCAGGAGAAATGTCCCAGAGTTAGAACCATCCACTCATACCATGTCTGGCCCCTGAATGGCACCACTAACCAATTGTGCCTAGCGGAAACTTACCAGGATGTTCACCAGCTTATGTAAGGTGCACATTCATCCATAGAGCATGTGGGGGGAGGTCACTGCCCAAGAAGACACATCCCACAGGACCTTTTACTAGGAACCTGTCTATGCCCCAAACAGAACAAGCTGAGGTAGGAAGGAGGAAAGAGGGCTTAGTACTTTCCTGGATGGCACTTGCCTAGATAGTGTTCTGGTAGATTGCTGACCCTCACCACCAACAGGACCCAGATTCTGCCCATCCTTAGGCAGAGTCCAAAGAGAGTGGTGAGATTACCCCTCAGGACGTGGAGCCTAGACCTATCCCCACCACTAACCAGCTGGCATTATTTTCTGAAATAAAGCTAGGAGAGTGCCCTTCATCCTGTCCATCTATGACTAAGAAACTGTGCAACTGCATCAGACACACCAAGGGGTCCAGAAGCATTTGCTCTTAGAAGCGTTAGCACCATCTTCATCTTCTTCTTCCTCTTCCTGCCCCATCTCCCCACCCCCTTTCTCTAGTCTACCTGTGTGGCTTTTCCTGGAGAGACACCTTAAGACATCTGTTCACTCCAAAAATGGCTCCAGTGATGGACCAAATACCCAACTCCACCTACATTTACCTTAGTGAACCTGTGAGTTTACTGGGGTGACTTAGAGGCAGTAAGGGTAAGGAGCTACTTAGAGGAACATGGATGACTGACGGGCAGATGCATCATAGGAAAGTTGGTGACAATTGTAATGGCCACAAGAACAAAGTCAGAGTCTTTACAAAGCACTCAGCATTCCTTGTGGCCTGGGATTTTAATAAAAAAAAAAAAAAAAAAAAAAACGGTTGTAGATGTTTTGTGTATGTGTGTGTGTGTTGCGCCACTTGCATACCTGGTGCTCATGGAGGCCAGAAGTGGTCTTCAGATCTCCTGGAACTGGAGTTACAGATGGTTGTGAGCTGCCATGTGGGTGCTGGGAATCAAGGTCATCTAGAAGTAGAGCCAGGGCTCTCTCCAGCCTCGCAGTCTGCAGCCCTAGTTATGACCTGTCTTTGGAAGCTAACCCTCACCTCTCCCACATCTGCCCTGCCTGGAAAAGAGCCTGAGTTTGTAGCCAGTGGTACCTGGCAAGCATTGGTTTAATGTGATCATAACTTGGGTGGTCAGAGAAATGAAAACACATTTTAGACCAGATTTTCGGCACATTTTAAATTCTTGCCACTGGTCCTCAGCAATGCCAAAGAACATCTGAACCATAAGGAATGTGCCATGGAATCCCATGCCCAAGGAGGAGCATGTGCTGAGCATTGGCCAGTCCTACAGTAGCAGCAACAAGGGCACTAAAGCCCTAAAAGGAACCAGTCCTTTCAGGTTGTCCTTCTCTTTCTGTGGCCACTAGAATAGGTTCCCTCATACAAGAGTATCAGTAGGTAAAACAAATGAACAAGGACTCTCCAGGTCTGAGGACCACAAAAGAGGGGGCCTTGGAAGCTGGAGTGATCAGAAAAACCAACCCCTTATCCCATGTATAAGCCAACAACCTCCTAAGCAAGACCCATGCTGCACATGCACAGAACCTACTCAGACCAAGAGCTGGCCACAGAATGCAAGGCTGAACCTGCAGCTTGAACCTAACTGGTAATGGCCTGCAAAACAATTAACGTTACCTAGAATATTTCACAGAACCCATGGTTTCACAACTTACCATATAGTATCCCAAGTTCAAAATTACCCAACATAGAAAATATCTAGAAAAATCTGACAATTATCAGAGGGAAAGACCATCACTGGGCATCAACCCCAAGATGACTCAGATGCTTGATTTCTCACACTAAGATTTTTAAATGTAGCTACAGAATCACCCACCATAAAATAAACATAAATAGTCTCAGACTGAACAGAAAACAGATGTGTAAATATATAAAAACAACAATGAAGAAGAAAATGCAGATTTCATAACTAGCAAATTGAACATCTGAAATTTCAGATCACAGGATAGGTTCACTAGCAAGGAGATTACAGAAGCAGGAATGGTCAAAATGAACATGGAGTTTTAAAAGAATTATCCAAGTTAAACAATAGAAAGTTTAAGGACAAATGAACAGGATTTCAGAGAGCTGTGATAATTTCAGAAGGTCTAACACCCATGTCATTTCAAGTCCCTGAGGGAAAAGACAGTAGTACAAGAGGGAAAAATACTTGAAGCATTTTCAGTTTGAAACTTTGGTAAAGAATATAAAGCTGCCTTTTCATCAAGATGGCGCCAAAGGCGAAGAAGGAAGCTCCTGCCCCTCCCAAAGCCGAAGCCAAAGCGAAGGCCTTGAAAGCCAAGAAGGCAGTGCTGAAAGGCGTCCACAGCCACAAAAAGAAGATCCGCACATCACCCACGTTCTGGTGGCCCAAGACCCTGCGGCTCTGGAGGCAGCCCAAATATCCTCGAAAGAGCGCACCCAGGAGAAACAAGCTTGACCACTATGCCATCATCAAGTTCCCCCTGACCACCGAGTCAGCCATGAAGAAGATAGAAGACAACAACACACTTGTGTTCATTGTGGACAAGGCCAACAAGCACCAGATCAAACAGGCTGTCAAGCAACTCTATGACATTGATGTGGCCAAAGTCAACACCCTCATAAGGCCTGATGGAGAGAAGAAGGCATATGTTCACTTGGCTCCTGACTATGATGCTCTGGATGTTGCCAACAAAATTGGGATCATCTAAACTGAGTCCAGCTGGCTAATTCTAAATATACTTTTTCACCATAAAAAAAGAATATAAAACTATGAATAAATAAGCTAAACAGAGTTCAAGTTGAGTAAAGTTAAAGAAATCACATCTAGACACACAAAAACCAAACTATTCAAAACTGGAGATATTAGTGGAAAAAAAAAAAAAAACAACAACCTAAGAGCAGGTAGACAGTGCATGGTCAACCCATGTGCATCCACTCAACTGGTTTTTGACAGTTGGGAAAAGACCAACTCAATAGATGGTGTTGGAAAGCTGAATGACCACATGCAGAAGAATGAAAATGGGCCCTTCTCCCACATCAGATCCAAAACCAACTCAAAATGGATCAGACTTCAGTGCAGAGCATGAAACTCTAAAACAGCTAGAAGAAAAGGTCAGGCAGAAGCTCCGCACGGTGGTCAGGATCACCTTTTGGCTATGACCTCAAAATCAAGGGCAGGAAACCAAATAACATCAAAACAAACAAAAACCCTACACAGCAAAAGAAACAATTTACAAAATGAAGAGATAACCCACAGAATGGGAGAAAAATCTTTGTAAATCACCTCTAATAAGAGGCGCGCGCGCACACACACACACACACACACAGACACACATACACACACACAACACAACACTGTGTGATTTTCTCCGGGAGCCATGTAAATAAATGTCTTCACCCCAGATAGGACACTCACCACAGACCAAGGAAACAGCCCCACCTGTCTAGCCTGATGGACCAGTGACTAACTGGGTGACTGACAGGATGGAAGCAAGCAATGACGGACGCGAGGGAGGACAACTGGAGGCTAGAGCAGTCTCCCTGCACCTCGAGCAGGTGTGCACCACTTATACCTCCTCAGGGAGGGGCTTGTGAGTCCTCCCCACTTCCACAAGGGAATGTTAGTAGGTTCAGTTCTGTGAGGGTCTCATGTGGGTACTCAGGGATGCTCTTGTTCAAATGGCAATGACCACATCATGCCTGGGACAGAGCTCTATAACATACATTCAAGGAATGCAAACTCAGTAACAAGAAGAGAACGTGAGCGGGGCAGTGGTGGCACACACCTTTAATCCCAGCACTCAGGAGGCAGAGGCAGGCAGATCTCTGTGAGTTTGAGACCAGCCTGGTCTACAGAGCGAGTTCCAGGACAGCCAGAGCTACACAGAGAAACCCTGTCTTGAAAAAACAAACAAAAACAGAGAGAGAACTTGATTTTTTTTTTTAATTGGCAAAGACCTGAGCAGCTATTTCTCAAATGAAGGCATTCAAATGATCAGTAAGTATGTGCAAACTGCTCAGGATTGAGATGGTCAGTTCTCCCAACTAGGTCCTTGCCTTACCCTCTCTAAAAACCAAGTGGATAGATGGGGAAGAGAGTGTACAGACAGGAAGTACTTTATTGTCAGTTTGGGATTAACAACTTTAAATGATAAAAACAAACTTTAAACAGTTGCCGTGTGGGATGTGACAATGCAGCTGAAGAGATTTGAACTCCAGTCAGCAGCGGGACAAGAGTCAAGAGCCACTACAGCTCCAATAGTACCACAGCTCTCGAGGGTCTCTGAGGCTGCAGGTCAGGAAGATGGGAGAGTGGAAGAAGCTCTCGCAGCTGCAGGTCAAATCCTGGAGGCTAGCTCAAGCCTTCTCTCTGCCCAGGGTAGAAGCCTCAGGTGCAGGGTGATACTGATGAATCTGACCCTGGCACATCTTGAGGGTGGTCTTTCTACTCCTTCTCCGTCAAGCTCAGTGGTGGTTCTGTGCTTTGAAGTCCACTGCATCTGAATGTATAGGGGGCCAGCTAGGCCCTGATTGGTTGAATGTGGGTATGCAAATAAGGTGAAAAAATGAGACCAATCAGGAAAGAGCTGTCAAACCTGGTTTAAAGGAAAGGGAGAGAACTCTCAGTAGGCCAGGAGTAGCCAGGAGCTCACAATCAGGTCTGGCTTTGTGCTTTCTGCCTCTGCAGTGGCAAGGGAAGAGATATTTGCTTGGTTCCCATGTGTTCCACAGTTGGCTCTGGGCACCTCCTTTGCCCTCACAGCTTGAACAAGCTGGCTGTCAGAAAGTTCTGCGTTGGAAGAGGAACTCCTTTCCCTATCAGTGTTTACTAATCACCAGGGATTAATGATTTAAATTAAAACAACAGTGAGACAATTGCCAAAATACAGAGTCAACCTAGGTGTCCATCAGTGGATGGATGGATAAAGAAGTGGTGTGTTACATATGCAATAGAAAATAGTCAGTCTTAAGAAGCGTGAGGACCCTGCCATTGCGACAGCAAAGGTAAACCTAGACGACCATGCCAAGTTAGACAAGCTAAACATAGAAAGTCAAACACTCCATGTGTGTGACCCAAAGAAGCTGGCCTCTGAAAGTAGAATGATGCATACCAGAGGTTGGATCTGGGAAGGGATGGATGGAGAGGGCTTGATAAAAAGGCACAGTGCTTCAGCTAAATAAGAAATAGGTTTTGAGGGGCTAGAAAATGACTGTGTTGGTAAAATGTTTGCTGTATGACCATGAGAACCTGAGTTTGCAGATCCATCACCCATGTAAAAAGAAAACAAACAAACAAAAATCCAGGCATGGCAGCACACATCTGTAACTCCAGCACAGGAGTGTGGAGACTGGTGGACCCCTGAGCTCCTTAGCAGTCATCCTAGTCAAATTAAGGCGCACCAGGTTTCAGTGAGAGTCCTTGTCTCAAGAAACAAGGTGGAGGAGCTGGAGAGATGGCTCGGTAGTTAAGAGCATATATTATTCCTGCAGAGAACCCAATTCTATTTCCCAGCACCACATCAGGGGCTCACAATAACCTGTAATGGCAGCTCCAGAGGGGCTCTGGCCTTTGGAGGTACCTGCACTCAATGTGTACATGAGGGAAAGAAGGAGGGAGGGAGGGAGAGAGAGGGGGAGGGAGGGAGAAACCCTGTCTCGAAAAATGAACAAACAACAACAACAACAACAAACAAAACAAAACAAAAAAAAAAAAAAAAGGAAAAAGGATCCTGGAGCATTTTGTGGTACCAAAATGTAAAGAAGCATTAAATGACTGGGGGCTGTGGCTGCAGGCCTGTGGCTGCTCAGATGGCCTGCACTTGATCCCTAGTGGAGCGTGCTCTCTACTATGGTGATAAAACACTGGCTAGAAGCAACTTGAGGAGGAAAGCATTTATTTGACCTCACAGCTTACAGTCTATCATGAAGGAAAGTTAGGTTGTTAACTCAAGACAGAAATCTAGAGGCAGGGACTGAAGCGGAGATCATGTGCAGGAACACTGCTTACTGGCTTGCTCCCTGTGGCCTGCTCATTCTGATTTCTCCCCCCCCCACACACACACATAACATTTTTATTGAGAACATCACATCATGCACCCCGATCACAATCCCTTCCCAGTCCTTCTATGTATACCCCACCTTGTGATCCCCCAAAGAAGATAACGATGATGATGATGATTATGATGATGATGATGATGACAATAATAAAAGAGTCTACTTTGTGTTATCTATACATTCACTGGAGTATGGTCAAATTCTTAGTGGTCTGCCCCTCAAATAGAACAGAGTCCTTCCCTTCCCACACCTCTGCCAGAAGCCATCAACTGTGGCGAGCTACTCCTCAGTACCTCTGTCACACTTTTTAAGAGTTCTCTTTGGTGGCTTCCTATTAGGTTGTTACTTTTGGGGGTGTTGAGGGAGGTGGTAAGGGTTGTCACAAAAGCCTTCCAAATCCCTCCCTCTCAACTGTGCATCTGTAACCACCTCCAAATCACAGCAAAAGCAGCCTCCTTGCTCTTCAGAGTCAGCAGGATCATGGGCCTCCACATGGTCTTTGGTGACAACACAGATCACAGACCCCCTGTTGCGGTAAGAACACAGACCCAGACAAGGTCCTCAGCAGCAGTGTGGCAGTGCCAGCCACTCAGATCAGTATGGCCCTGCTGCAGCACAGCCCACGGACATCTGCCTGGCCTTTGGTGGTAACTCAGACCACTGACATCAACGCAGACCCTGAATGCAGTAGGGCTTTGGGCCCAGACATGGTCCTTGTTGGCAGTAAAGACCCAGATATCACCGTTGCCTCAGGTAGCAGTGCATCAATATGGCCCCCAGCAGCAGCACAGCCTATGGATATCAGGCTGCAGCATAGACCTCAGATATCTGCCTGGCCCTCAGTGGTAACATGTGCCACAGCCATCATCCCAGCCCCCAGCAGATAAGAGGCCCAACAGGGCGAAGGCCTCAGCTGCTGGCTCTTGTGCCCCACAACCACCCATTCTGATTTCTTATACCACCCAGGACCACCTGCCCAGGAATGACATTGCTCTTAGTGGGTGGGACCTTCTCACATCAATCATTAAGAAAATGACTTGCCTACAGGTAATCTGATGGAGGCATTTTCTCAATCGAGGTTTCTTCTTCCCAGATGACCCTAGCTTGTGTCAAGTTGACAAAACACCAATAACCACAATCTCCAACCCCCCTCTCCTGAAATAAATAAATAAAAGATAAATCCATGTAAGGGTCATAGGGTCACAAAAACCAGCCTCAAAGAATTCTCAATGGCCAAAGCAAACACTATTTGAGCATCAAAACACATTTAAACAGATAATCTATAGAATAAACATATGGGGGTCAATACTGACATAATAAAAGGAGAACATGAGAAAGTGAGGTAGAGGGACAAGTCTTTACAGAGTAATTGCAACCACTACAACCAAAAGGAATAAGGTATCAGTGGCCCGTCACAGTGACTGCTGCAGACACAATCCACAATACCAGGATTAGAGAAATGCTTAAAAACAGTGGGGATTTGCCTAATCTCAAAATAACTCCTCCAAGGTACTTATTACAGATGGAAACTTTCAGCAGAGAATGCTGTCAAGACCACGCAAGTGGGTGGAGCATGTTAAATGCTACAAGCAATGAGACAAACAGGTGGCGAACTAAGAAGGGCCTAGCACTTAGAGGGAACCCTTGCCTCAATGTTCAATCTCCACCTAATCATGAGAAAACAGCCCCAGCTCAAGAGACAAACCACAGAATAGCCCATCTAATATCACAAAAGCCAAGTGAGGAACTGAAGTAGACAGGAGGAGACCAAGGAAGTGTGACAGCAAAAATTCTCCTGACTTTCCTGGGAAAGCCTGTACAGCCAGAATAAAGGCTGTTGTTAAGTTCATAGTATTGGAGCAATGCTCATTTCCCAGTTCTAAGAATTATACTATGGCCATGGGGATGAAAGTAAGGAAGACAAAGTCTCACTACCAACTCTACAACTTTCTTGTAAGTCAAAGTTACTTATTTCAAAGTTTAATTACATGCATGTATAGGTGTGTATATGTGCATATGAGTGCAGTGCCTGTAAAGGCCGGAAGAGGGCACTTTATCCCCTGGAGATGGAGTTACAGTTACAGACTAGGTTTGCTGGTCAGTGAGCCTCTGCTTCAACAGCACTAGAGTTTCAAGCACTTGCTATCATATTTAGGTTTTCACTTGGCTCAAACTCAGCTCTTTGTGCTTGTATGGCAAGCACATCACTGTGTGAGCTTTCTCCCCAAGCCCTGGATTTGGACTCTTGATAATACTGGAATGGCTAAGACTTTGGACTATGTGGATGGGATATATTTTGCATTGAGAGAAGGACATGAATCCTGGGCAGGATGCTATGGTTTGAACATATCTAAATGTGTCTTCCAAAGATTCATGTGTTGGAAGACTGGTCCCCAAAGGCAACCTTGGCAGTGATGTGCCTTTAAGAAGTAGCACACATGGGGAAACACTTGGGTCACTTAGGTAAGGGGAGCTTGGCAGTCTCCCTCTGGCATCCAGTTTTGAGATGTGATCTATTCCTCACACACATGCTGCCACCATGAGGTGATGCACCAAGAGGGCTTTGGCCAGAGAGAAGCCCATGCCAGTGTGATGCCTTGGGGCCTCTGGTCTGTATGAATTTAGCTTGCCCTTGGGTATTAACTCCAGTAACAAAGAATAGATTGATGCAATCGCCAAAGCTAACAAGGGCGTCAAGTCAACTCCCTGGGTGAAAAGCAGAGCTTTTTTAGAGGATGAGTGCCATATACAAAGTAGTAAATCTGAATCCCTTCTTCATATTAGGCACCAAACCTAACTTGAAATGGGTCAAAAATCTAGATGTAAGACTAAAAACTGCACAGCCCTTGAAAGAAACTTTCAACACACATCTCTATGACTTTTGTTTGGGTGATGATTTCTTGTTTCTTAAATATGATTCTATAGATACAAAAAAAAGGAATAAACTGGACACTACCAAAATGTTTAATTCATACTTTAAAGAACATTACCAAGAAATTAAAAGTCAACCCACAGATTTGGGAAGAAAGTTTGCAAATCATATATTAGAAGACACAAAGAACTGGGCCAACTTGATAATAAAATAAATAACCCAATTTTTAAAAACAGGCCAAATATGTAAATAAATACCTCCAGAGAAAATGATAGATGGATGGCCAACACACACATGAAAAGATGCTTGCTACAATTAGCTATCAGAGAAAAGCAACTCCAAGCCATGACATGCTTCTTAGTCCCACTGGGACAGAAGCAATTAAAAAAAAAAAAAAAGGACAGGTGGTGGTGCACGCCTTTAATCCCAGCACTCGGGAGGGAGGGAGGAGGATCTCTGTGAGTTCGAGTCCAGCCTGGTCTACAGAGTGAGTTCCAGGACAGGCACCAAAGCTACACAGAAAAACCCTGTCTCCAAAAACAAAAAAACCAACCAACCAAACAAACAAAGACAGACAACACTTGCTAAGGTGGAGGAGACGAAGAAAGAAAACGGCAGAGCTATTGTGGAAACAATTCGGTAGTTGCAAAGAAAGTTAAATACAAAATTATCACACAACCCCAAATCCTACTCCCAGATATAACTCAGGAGACATGGGAACCTGATATTCAGAGGGCTGTCATTCAGAGCAGCAAAGATGGTGGAGGAATAGTACAAGATAAGCAAAACACAGCATATCTATACTATGTAGTAGTACATATCCATAAAAAGAAACAAGGAATTTTGTCTGCATTTTATTCCACGATTTAAATAAGGATGATCACAAAAATAGTATACTAAATAAGAAGTTAGATAGAAAGGGACCCATAACTCATGAGTCTGCTTATATAACATGTTCAGAATAAGAATCCACAGGGGAAGGGAGCAGGTTAGTGGTTTTCAGGGGCTGGAGAAGAGGTTGGAGAGGGTGATGCTCATAGGTCTGAGGCTTCTTTGGAGCCGGAAGAAAAGGGTCTAGAGTCAGATAGCAGCAACAGTGTCACAGCCTTGCAAATGTACTAAAGCCACTGGTTTGTACATTGTTTTGAAGGTGGTGAAATTTATGGTATATGAACTATCTTAATAATAAAATGAAAACCACAGACCAATATTTGTCATAAAAAGACAATAAACACACTTTAAAATATTAGCAAATGGAACACAATACTATATAAAAAGCCTAATAAACCCATGTGAGGTTTACATGAAAATCAATATAATTTACCGTATCAACAGAATAAAGGCTTGCAACTGCTTAATCATCTCAATGGACTCATATTGGCAAGATTCAATGCTAGTTGCCATGAAAAAAAAAAAACTATACAATGTAGTGGGTAGCCATTCCAGCTTTGACCTGGAAGTTCCAACCCCCATTGAGGCTTCAGTAACAGTCACACCTACAAGGAAGGGCTGAGAGAGGACACTGAAGACCCAAGATCCAGATGCACAGCTCTCTTGGTTCCTAGACCCTGGACACTGGAGATAGACCGAGCAGAGTTCTCCAGAGAACACTGCCAGACTGCGCCACACCTTTCCCAGACCCTGTTACCTATCCCTTCACTTGTAAGTTACCCCACAAAATAAACCTCCCTTTTAAATACGTGGAGTGGCCTTAATAATTACACCAATATCACAACACATCTGGAAAGAAAAGACAAGGAACAAATATTGTCACAGTTTCCAGGCAGGAATCTGAATGTGGCTTTAGTGGTGGATGAGACTCAAGTGTCACGTTAGCAGTGAGTGGAAACTGCTTTCAACTACCTCTGAAGATTAAAGGAGCAGTGGACGCCCTTCTGAGTCATTTCATGATGTCACTGGATTAGTTCCCTGTAAGCTACTGAACTCCGCTGACCATTGACAGGAACTCAGTTGTTCTGCAATGTGGACAGCTTTGCAAGCTAGCCAAAGAGATCGGGCCCCAAGATGGAAGTCTCAATCTTTGATAAACTGAGTTTTGATTTGATATTGATACCCCATCACTTTTGCTGTATTCTGTTCATTGAAGCAGGACAGGAAGTCCATCCAACAGCAAAGGAAAAGAGCTCACGCAGCAGCGTGCAAACAGGAAGTGAGGCCTCTGTGAGCTACCTTAACGACTGCCTGCTCCCACGGGCACATGCAGGAAGCTACAGCTAATGGCACTGATGTTATGTTTAGTAGCTGAATAATGAGAGCTCCCTCCCCAAGGCAGAGAACAGCAGACAGACACAAACTCCCCCTGGCTCTACTTGGAGAGACTCTACAGTGCAACAGACAATAAATAACACATGAAGGCCAACAAACAAAAGGTGAGGCCAAAATTGTTTATATGACAAATTCTAAAGAATGTACATACACCAAATACACACCCTCCACTCCTAGTACTAAGAAGGGAAATTCTACTACAGAATAAAAATCAAAATGCCAAAATCTGTTACATTGCTACATCCTGATAGCAAGCAATCAAAAATACTTAAAACATAATACTTCATGTTATCATTTATAGTACTTTATGTGTGTATATAACATATAGTAAATACTGAATGGGAAAACAATACAATTTACAACACAAAATATCTAGAAATCTAGCAGAAGATATGAAAGGCTTGTGTATGGAAATGAGAATTACAATGTTGACAGAAACTAAAGTGTAGTGGATAGCCATCCTAGCCTTGGCCTGGAAGTTCCAACCCCCAGTGAGGCTTCAACAGTCAGGACAAATCTCTCACCCACCAGGCCCATAGACGCTCAGACCCAACCAAGTAAACACACAAAAACTTATATTGCTTATAAACTGTATGGCCATGGTAGGCTGCTTGCTATCTAGTTGTTACTAATCTGTGATGGCAAAAAGAAAAATGGTTGCTGACTCCAGGTGAGTGAGGAAGAAGCCTCCAGGGGTGGTCATGGGCCTGCTTGTGTTTGGTGCTGGGGTTGGTCCTGTGTGTGTTTTTCTCAAGATTAATCAGGCTACACATTTAAGAGTGCACACAGTAGAAAACTTTACTTCAATTTTGTAAGAGAAACTCTCACACCAACTGCTGAGTAGAGACAAGACAGGGGCATGGCTGTGAGAAAACATCCAGAGCTGTGGCTGTGATGCAGGGAAGAATGGACATGATGTGACCACAGTGGAGTCTGGGTCAGGTTTGAAGTAGTAGTCCCGTCTAGGACATCTTCTCTTAGGGTGTCACTATAAATCTTCTCCTGATACTCCCGGTGTATGCCACTAGCCCATTACAAAAACTACAGCACAAATGTGCTTGGGCACCAGCTCCACACCCACCCTGTGCCTGTACCACCCCATGCCCATCCAAGGTGCGAATCATCTCCTTTCAGAGGTGGTGTGTGTGTGTGTGTGTGTGTGTGTGTGTGTGTGTGTGTGTTTTGTTTGTTTGTTTGTTTTGTTTTTTCCCTAAATATTCATTTCTTTATTATGTACACAGTGTTCTGCCTACATGCCAGAAGAAGGCACCAGATCTCATTACAGATGGTTGTGAGCCACCATGTGGTTGCTGGGAATTGAACTCAGAACCTCTGGAAGAGTACCCAGGACTCTTAACTTCTGAGCCATCTCTCCAGCCCAGAGGTGGTTTTTAATAAAATGGAATCCAGTCTATATGCTATGATGCCTTCTTCCATGTATTAGTTATATCTACATATGTATCTGTATCTATCTCCTGAGGGTTTTTTTATGAGGATGAAATATTGTTTATTTCTAGTTTTAAATAGGATACTGCCTGCTGTGCCACAGGTACTAACAAAATATCATCTTCCTTTTGGGTCAAAAATGCCACAAAGTCAAATGCTGTTCATAGAAGGTTGTGGTGTGTGCACATTTGCTCAGCTGGGAAACACCAACAGAGCTCACAAAATTTTAGATAATATAAGTCTGGCTTCATTAGAACATACAAATGCCAAAGCTTCTAATGAAATTCAGATTTGTGAAGGGTTCAACTTTGTGTTTTTTTAAAAAAAAACATACTTTTAAATAAAATCTTAGGAAAAGACTTATGCAAAAAAGCTAATAAAAACTGATTTGAACAGTATATCATGAAGCAAAATTATGATCTAGCAAAAGCAACAGAGGAAGACTGATAAAGTTAGGCTCTAGCCTACTGACAATATATTAGGGTTTTAAATGTAGGGAAAGTGTGCTTAGCAAAGGGAAAAGGTTCTTTGTTCGCCTCAAAGCATGAACCACTGTAGGAGTTCACTAAGGAGGTCAGTGTTCCTGTGATGGGCCCTGGGTGAGCTGCCATCTTTAGGTCAAATGGTAGCAGACCACTTGTCCCCAGAAGCCAAGCAGAGCAACAGTCTCTCTCTCTCTCTCTCTCTCTCTCTCTCTCTCTCTCTCTCTCTCTCTCTCACACACACACACACACACACACACACACACACACACACACACACACTCACACGGCAGAGCATGCTGTGGAATGCCAGGCTGAAGGGAGCAATGGCCCTCAAGGAAGGGGGTATTGGCTTTCAGTTAGAGAGGGAATGAGCAAACATATACAAAGCCCCACTCTACCCAAAGCCACTGTCCAACCACAGTTCCCAGGGACAGGGAGAATTCAACAGCAGGAATATGAGAAGCTGGACAACCGCTGACAGACAAAGAAGATCTGAAAAACCAAGTTCTAAACCAACAGTAATGAAGGGAGAGAATCAGGGGTCCACACCTACAACATCTCTGTGGTGTGCATTTACAAAGAAGAGGGCTGTTTTAGACTCGTAAAGACTGCCCAACTGTTAAATATCTTTGTCCCCTAAGGTCACCACAGCAGTAGGAGACTCAAAGAATAGGTTCTGGAGAATCTGAGGAAGTCTTGAGATCGCCAAGTCCAGCAGAAGGTAGAAGAAACAGAACAAAACATAAAGATTATGAGAAACAAAACATATTGTCCTGGAATTAACTGTGTTGTCTCCCCTTCCCCAAACATATCAAAGACCTACCTTGGGTAGGATTATATGTGGAGATAGAGCCTTCAAAGGGGTGGTTAAGATGAAAGGACGCTATGAAGGAGGAGCCCTCTGCAATGAGATTTATCTCCTTATAGGAGAAGATAACCACAGAAGTGGGGCTCTGTCCACGTGTGCATGGAGCAAGGTCACGGAGCACACCATGATCATGTGCTCTCTTCAGGGCAAGAAGAGAGGCTTCACCTTGGACCATTTACACCAGTGCTCCATCTTGGACTTCTAGCCACCAGAATGTCAGGATGTATGTGGTCTCAGCCGAGACCGTAGTGGAGAATGATCTCCGAACAGTTGAGTGACTGACCTAGGAAGCACTAGGCAGCCTGAGAAGGTCCTAGGAGGGAGCCCTTCAGGAAGACAAAGCTGACAGAGCCAAGACTGTAAATACAAGTTTGAGATGAATTTAATTCTACTGAGAGTTGGGTGTTGAATTAGTGACACACACATAATCTGCACAGAGTTGCAAAGGTCCAAATCCTGGGAGGAAATGTGGGTCAGGATTGATGTCATTACAGCTCCACTGTGAACAGTGTTTTGAAAATCAGTGCAGTGTAATTACTGGCCTAAGTGCTGGCCTGAGAGACAAATGCTGTAGCTGTTTAACAATGAGATGGGATGTGTGGTGATGACAGGCAGTGAGGAGGAGCAGCTAATTCTAACTCCATCTTCCCTAGTGAGAAGTCAGCAGACGATGTGAGGATGAAGTTTAGATAGATAAATAACATGCATGTTGTTGATACTGGGAAAAGTATGTAAAAGGCTGAACTAGTAAAGTAGGTACCTCTGGGAGGCTGGGAAGAGAAAAAGGCAGAAGATGTCCAGTGTGTGTGTGTGTGTGTGTGTGTGTGTGTGTGTGTGTGTGTGTGTTATGAGTGTGTGTGTATGTGTGTGTGTGTAGGGGTGTGTGTGTGGGGGTGTGTTATGAGTGTGTGTGTGTGTAGGGGTGTGTGTGGGGGTGTGTGTTATGAGTGTGTGTGTGTGTGTGTAGGGGTGTGTGGGGGGGTGTTATGAGTGTGTGTGGGTGTGTGTGGGTGTGTGTGGGTGTGTTATGAGTGTGTATGTGGGTGTGTGTTATGAGTGTGTGTGTGTGTTATGAGTGTGTGTGTGTTATGAGTGTGTGTGTGTGTGTTATGAGTGTGTGTGTGTGTGTATGTATGTGTATGGTATGAGTATGTGTGGTACAAGGGTATAAGTGAGCATGTGGTGTGTATGCTTGTAGCATGTGTATGTGAGAGTGTAAGTGTGTGGTATGTGGGTGTGAGTGTAGATGTTACGTGAATGTGTGTTTAAGTATGAGTGTGTGTGTGGTGTGTATGAGTGTATGTAAGTAAGTGTGTATATGTGTATGTAGGTGAGAGTGTGTGGTGAGTGTGTTTAAGTGTGAGTGTGTATGGTTTGTGGGCATGTCTGAGTATGTGTTGTGTGTGTGTTTGTGTGTGTGTGCACATGTATATGTGGGGGAGGGAGAGAGGAAGGGAATGAGGGAGAGAGACACTTCTTGAACTATTAGACTCTTTAGGGATAAAGGTAACTAATTTTTAAAATAAAATCCAAGATAAAAAACCACTAAGAGAAGAAGGAGACGAGCTGGGTGAGCCCAGCTTTGCAGCCTCTGGAGCTGAGTTACTAGAGCCCTCCTCAGGTGGGCCAGTCTGCTGCACGTGCTGCTTGTTCTGAAGGCTCCTACTTCTAGGGCTGCAGCCCTGGCCGGAGGCCCTGGCCCTCCTGGAGAGGCAGGGTATGAGCAAGAGACTGCATGTGAAAACTCTCTGGGTACCTCTCGCTGACTCTGGAGGCCTGCTCATCTGCTTATAGGGCTTCTAGGCAAACTTACCCCAGGAGAACCTGACCCCTCTCCCCAGGACACCCTCTCCTCAATGCTGGAGTAAGTTTGGTTCTGCAGGTACACTGTGACCCTCAGCCCTCATCCTGTGGGCCATGCATTATGATTCTACGGGGAAATCAGGAACATAGAGCCAAGAGTCTATTCCTCTAGCTCTTGGACGACAAGGCCCTCTGACTTGCTGGATGGCTCAGACCAAACCTCTTGATGCTACTTCAAGTTAATCAAAGCACATCAAGGCCCCAGTTACTGCTGGGACCATCTAAAGGTGTGGTTCTGAACCTTCCCATCAAAGTGGCTTCAATCCAAGATTTACTTCATCACAATGCTCTTTAGTTTGTCCTTTTCCTTCTTAAATTTGAACAACCCATTTCTCAGTTTCCTCACTATTTAAAATCTTGAGGGACTAATCTCACCTCATGACAGCAAGTTTCACTATTTTGTCACCTGAGTAGGCCACCTGCAGGGGTGCTTTGGTCAATTGGTCAGACCGTTCTCTGCGGTGGCTCCTTAGTGTAGTTCTCCTTAGGAAACTCATGCATGGGCTTGGTAGCCACTCTGGCATTTCCAGCCACATATATGCCCGAGGAGTTGGTCATGCACAGGCTTGGCACCACTCTATGGCATTTGCAGCCACATATGTGCCTGAGGGGTTGGTCTGATTCTGGGCTGCCATCAAAGTCAAAACCCACAGTGAACACAAGGGTCCCATGTGGTCTGAGCCCATTGCTTTGTGTTACGACTGCTTCAGACTCATGATGTAACGATGAGGTACTCCACAGTGGCTTTGTCATGCCACATGGGTCCTATGGGTGACCACCTACGGGTCAGTGCTGAGGTGCACAAAGGTCATGTAGATGATGTCACCCAAAGCACAGGTCTGCACTGTATTTTCATCCTGTAGTCTAGAGACTGTTTTTCCCATGCCAAGAACAACAGTGGTCCACGCTCTTTGTATGACTGTGCTTGGATTCTGATAAAAATGCATCATTAAATGTAAAAATATTCATCAGTCTGCACTGCAAAACCTCTATCTTCCAATGTTAACAGAAACTCTTTGAAAATATAGATTTGAGTTACCTCTTGTCTGTTCATTAGCTGCTCATTTTCTTCGAAAAACTTCTTGGAGATATAGACCCAGGCTCATCTGATTTCAGAGTTCCATAAAGACGTGTGACTGACAAGTTAGGGAATGAAGGACAGGTTGCTCACTCCAAATTGAATATGTCTTGATGGTGCTCTGGTAACAGAAACCTGCAGCCTAGTAGTCCGGCCCTGGAGGATATGCCATGTCTGCTCTGCTCCCAGCACCTAGGAAGGTCCCTGACACAAAGCAGGTGTTCAATACATGGTGGCAGTGTGAAGGGATGAAAGAATGGACAACTGTCTTCCCACTGCCTGTGAGCATCCTCAAAGGAGAGGACCACACCCGGCTTCACCTTCCAGAGCCAACTCACAGTGTTACCCAGAGGGAAAAAGCAACAGTGCTGTGTGTTGGCTACAGTGTGCCCCTCCCCAGTCAAATTCTTCCCCACCAGCTTCAGCCTAGTCAAATGGGAGAAGGTCTACAGACCCTGGGAAATGTTCTGCTCAGTGCTTGCACACGACCCCAAGGAAAGCCAGCTAAAGACTGGAACTCATTCATCTGCTTCCCAAGACAGCTGTATGCCATATGCACAGTTAATATCTCCACAGATGATGAAAGGTACAGAGGGGTTAAGAAGCCATTCAAGGACACATTAGCAGAGATAAAATTTTAACCCAAGCAGATCACTGGGCTCTTGTGGCCAGAACACAACCTTTCTGTATATATGCCTGAATGGAACCTGTTCCCTCTCAGACCCTACCCTGGCCACAGCTCTCAGAAAGTCCTCCCCAGGTCCTGGTTCTCAGGTCTTCTGCTGAACCTGCATTTGCTCCTGTTCTGTTTGCCACAACAGGGATGGCATGGCCTTGTTGTTTGGCTACTCAACATAGAGCCTGCCTTCCAAGCTCTGACCCAGCAACCTATACACACTATATACACTTAGGCCCTTCTGCATGTAGGCACACTTCCCCTGGTTCTGTGCAGACATGAGTTCACACTGTCTGTGTGACCTTAGACCAGCTCTTTAACCTTACTTGGCTCTAAGGCAGGGACAATAAGGAGATCTTCCTCACATCCAAAGGACTGGCTGAGAATGCATCATTTTTCCAGACCTATGCTGCTGCAGGAGCACAAATGCCCAGGGTGCCTACTCTGTGGGGACAGTGCTAAGGAAGCCCAGGAGCCTGTCTGTACTATTCCTCTATGCTCGCTCCCATCCATGGCTGCCCCTCACCTCACTGAAAGCCCACGGGCCTTTACCAGATGAGTGCTAGTTCCCAGCTAAGCCTTAAGTTCAAGGGCAACACAAGTCGGTCCCTGCTCCCACACCCAGTTGACTGTTGAGAAGGGGAGCCATGAGAGAGAAATTGTATGAAGATGTCCCCCCTCCACACACCCCAAGAACCTTCCCTGCTATCTGTCCTGCTGGTCCCCAGTGAGCCTCATCTGTCAAGAGTGACAACAGCGACCTCCTCGCAGCCACTCTGGGCATCCCTCACCCACTCTCCCTCCATCCCCTTTCCAGAGCTCCACCGAGCTCGCTCCTAATTAGCCTGGCAAAGCTCAGTCATCACAGGGAAGTCCTTGAAGTTGGAGATTTCCACAAAGCTAAACCACTAAATCCCAGGGCCGCCAGCCTGTCTTCACAGCTTCCCCAGTCTGCCAGAAATCCCGCCCACTCCCACACAGAAACGGCAGTCCTGGGGTTCAGTGTCTCCCCATCTCAGGCCACCTTATCAAGGCGGGTCCAGCCATCCTTTATCTGCCTGCCTCTCTAAGTGCCTCCATCACCCTGATAGGCCTCATAAAAGCTGGTAAAAGACACAGCTGCCTAGTTTTGACATCACTGACTTCAAAGGCCTCAAATTAGGTGGGGCCGGTCTGGCTGCTGTGGCTGAGTTCAGAGCAATGTTTGGTGCTCCTGGAATGACCCCCTTGGCCTGGGGATCAGTGCAGGAGCCCTCGAGCTTATCGATAAATACATAGAAATGGTTATGAGCATGGGCTCTGGAGCCAAGCACTCCCGTTCATGTCCTAGTCTGCCAACTTCTGGCCATCCAGAGACCGTTGGGGTTCAGCCTCCATACCCCTCTTCTACAGTGGCAGGAGTCTGCCCCAGGGGGGTGGGCTTCTACTATTCAGCAGGCATGGGTTTGTGTTGGGCAGAAAAGAGGATCTGGAGTTGGAGATCCTGGCTGCAGAGCCATGCATATTTTCACACAAATGTGCTTCATATATTTAAAACATTGAAAATGGGATAATTTATCTCTGTGTTCTTTTGAAGTCAGATTTCACCTCCACCCAGAACAGAATATCAAGAGTAAGGCACTCGGGCCCTTCCCAGGCTCTGGCTGAAAGGCCAAGCAAACCAAGAGTTGGTCACCTCCTGCCACCAGCCCAATCCAGTCCTGGGACCCAACAGCCCACTATCTAGATGCTGAATACACTGGGTATGGGCGGTAACACCCCCAAAGGCATCTGTAACACTCACTGGCCTGTCCCACGGGCCCCCTGGAGTCAAGCTGTGCCCAACTCCTGACTACCAGGAGCAGCTCCTCAGGCCCCACTCCCTCTGCCTCTAGTAGCCCTGGACAAAACAGTAAGTGCAGAAAGGTGGACAAGGAAGGGGACATTAGGTCACCCTTAGCTTTCCTGAGTTTCACAGAGCAGAATTAAGATGCCTTTTGGGCTCACTGCCCAGAGATAAAATAGGGGATGAAAATATGCATTTGTTTCTAAGGCTCTTGCAATCCCAGATGAAAAGCCCACCTTGATTGTAACTTACTGTGATTCGAGCTGTTCTGAGGCAGGCCCTCCTCCCCACAACCCCACAACCTGCTCAAGTTTTAGGCAAGAGGTTCCACAGTCACCTTGGGGGAAAAAGGGACCCCTATCCCAACAGAAACTGAATACACTAAACTAGAATTATCCCCTATTGGCATCAGGGAATCATAAATAACCCAGTGGCCCCAGCTGACTCACCAGAGCTAGTATTGTGTCAGCATTTCTATATAAACCAGGGCTTGCTAGGGGATTAGCTCACAGCCATAAAAAATTCTGCTGTAGGCTAAAGCTTGGCCTAAGGGAAATCTTAGCCCAGGAATAGATATGCAAAGAAAGCCAGGTGCCACAGCTCCCAAGCCTCCTAGGACAAGGGTGCCTGTCACCAGGGTTCTCTTAAGTAGAAGTCATTTAGGTGATTTAGAACATTGTCTGCAGGTGTCATAATACAAGACTGGTTCTTTAATTGTTGTTGTTGTTGTTGTTGTTGTTGTTGTTTTTAGCTAAAAGATATTTGCTGCTTTGAGAATGTGGAAAAGGTCTGAGCTGTGATCCTAAGCCTTCCCCCGTCCCTGAGCTGGAAAAGGCCTGCGCTGAGCATGTCTGATCCAAAGCCTTCCCTTCCCTGGTGTACAGCAAGAGAAGAGATGCTGAGCTGGGCAGGGCCCAGGGCTCATGCCACTGATACCTTGCACCTGTTGGGACAGTAGCTCTGCCTATCTCACAGGTAACATTCTAAGAGCCAGGGCCTACCTAGTCATGTGTACCACCGGCAGGCAGTGGAGAAAGGATACCATCTAGTAGATAAAACTAGGCCCTTCTGCACACTGCATAAAATAATTATATGACAATTATACTCCATATATGTGCATGTGTATATATAATATATATATATATATAAATATAACCATTCTTATAGTTATACAAAACATTAGGAGAAAATTAAGAGAATGTGTATATAAGCAGGGAGAGAAGCTTTCTGAATCATAAAAACTAGAAGTCCTCAAAAGAAAGGGGCTGGAATATTTTAAAATTTAATTGGTCCTAAATTTTTTTTTCAAGACAAGGTTTCTCTGTGTAGCTTTGTGCCTTTTCCTGGAACTCACTTGGTAGCCCAGGCTGGCCTTGAACTCACAGAGATCCGCCTAGCTCTGCCTCCCAAGTGCTAGGATGACAGCATGCGCCACCACCACCTGGCTTGGTCCTAAATTTTTAAGAAGCTATTTTTGTCACACTCAAAGTTAAACAACATATGGGAGAAAAGTATTTGTCACACATATACATGCCAAAGGTTTTGCATTCTGCTGTGATAAAGGATTTGCGCCATCCCCTCCCCAAATCACCAAGAAAAAATGGAAGAAATAGACAAGAGGCATTGAGGGCAGTTTAAAGATGAGGAAATAGACACTGACAAGAATGAAAATATACAGAACGCTACCAGTATCCAGGGGAAGAGGAATCAGAACAACAAAATTGAACCAGTAGACTGACAGTGTTAAAACAGATGAGTCCCCAGCTCCATTGAGGATGTGGGCGAAAGAGCTCTCATTGGTTGCTAAGGAGTGATAAGAATATAGCTAGTGGCATCTAGTAAAAGAACAAGTCCTGGAGTGGCTGGGGAAGGTGCAGCTGCTGTGCAGCAGAGTATGCTCCATGGACCATGTGCTGTTATGGATGCCTGAAGGACTTGAACCGCAGGTTGGGAGGACAGGAAATGCTGGGCTGGATTAAGTGCCTCATGAGGATGGTGTTTCAGTTGGAGTCAGCATGCAGTTGGTCTGGAAAACTATATAGCTCATCTCAAAGTATCATAAGGAAAATTGGTACCAACTTATTTCTGATTCAGAGTTCAAGAGTTCAATTTTAGCTTACCAGCCATGCAACAGAATGGAGCCCCATCCACTCACCCGGCAGAGGATGTGGTGGCATCTTTTGCTGATATTGGTAGCCATAGAAGGAGAGTGCTCAATCAACTCAGGGCAGAGGTCAGGTTCAAGTCCCCTGCTGCTCAAGGATGGCCTTCCTTGCTTTGAGAAGCCCCGAACAGGCACATTTCCTTCCCAAACTTGTCTCAAGATGGGCCTCCTCAAAGATGACCCTAGCCAGTGAGGAGGCCTTTCAGAAGAATGAGCTCCCCCCACACACACCCACTGATGCTCCACTGAAGTACGTCTGTTCTCAATCTGATTAAAAAACAAAGACAGCAAAACTCAATGCTGGAAAGACTTTGACCAAGAGCCACCCAAAGACACCTGACGTGCCATGAACGGTGTGAAGCTAAGGTCGGTCAACAGGTCAGAGGAGGACGTGGGTATTACTGACCCTGCTGCCCTCGGAGCAGAGGCCCTGAAGAAGAAGTTTGCTTATCAGCATGGGCACTACAGCCAAGGTGAAGTGGAAAGAGGAAATCCGAAGCCAGAGTCAGAGGCCGTCTCAGAGCCCACCCGGTTTGGCCCGCATATATTGAAGTCTATAGGGAAAAAGAAGGCTTTCGTTGAAAATGTTCCCAACTCCTAGCCAGGCAGTGGTGGCGTGTGCCTTTAATCCCAGCACTCGGGAGGCAGAGCCAGGCGCATCTCTGTGGGTTCGAGGCCAGCCTGGTCTACAAAGCAAGTTCCAGGAAAGGCTCAAAGCTACACAGAGAAACCCTGTCTTGAAAAACCAAAAACAAAAACAAAAACAAAACAAAACAAAAAAACCAATGTTCCCAACTCCTAGTGGACAGTGTGCCCAGCAAGGATGACATCTTCGTTTGTGTTTCTACTTTTCTCACTGTTAAGTTAGTTGTTTCTTTGGAAACCCCAAACTTACAGAGAAGCCTAAGTAAGAAGGCAAATCTAACCCTGGATTTCACTGCAGAGGAGTTTCTAATGTTAAATTTCCCCTGCAGGCTTTTCTTTATATTTAAATATAACTAAGTAAAACTCAATCTAATAAAATTTTCATTATGACAATGAAAAAAAAAAAAGTTAAAAATCTATGTAGTGTCCCATTTAGTCATATGTTCCATATACAGGAGAAGAGGAAAACACTAAAATCAAATCATATCCATCAATTGATGTGTAAACTATATTGTTCTTGTGCCACTGGATATAAATTATGAAGCAGTCAGGAAGGAGGGATGAATGGCAGTTTCTATTGGCTAACAAAATGCCATGGTGGACTTTCCCCCTTGAGAAAGTCCTATATCACTCCTATCCTAGAGTGTATTCTCCTTGAACGTGTCCTGTTAGGCATTCTCTTTTATATCACAGTACTGCAGCAGCATTGCTATGGTCCTGAGGTTGGAATTTGCCCACATCCCTAACTGAGGTTTTCTTTAGAAACTCTCTCACTCATTTCATCCAATGATAGTGTTAAAGAGTAGTGTCAAGACAGAAAGATGTGCTTGAGTGCAACATCACAAAAAGAGAGGGAGGAAAGGGTGAGGGAAGGGAGGAGAGGGGGAGGGAGAGGGAGGGAAAGGCAGAGGGGAGGGGAAGGTGAAGAGGAGGGAGGGGGAGGGAGGAAAACATGAGAATGTGGCTCAGTGGGTGAAGTGCTTGCTGCACAAGACTGAGGACCTGAATTTGGATCTACAGACACCATGTAAAAGCTGGACATGGTGGTGCGGGCCTGAAGCCTGGCCTGCGGGCAAAGACAGCTGGGTCTGGGGGCTTGCTGACTAGCCATTCCAACTTAGAGGAGTAAACTCCATGTTCAGTGAAGATTGCTCTCAAAAAATAAGGTGAAAAAATGATCAAAGAAGACAGCCACTGTCAACCTCTGACCTCTACATGTGCCCACGTGGGCAAACACCCGCCAACCTCTGACCTCTACATGTGCCCACAGGGACAAACACCTGTCCCACTCCCCACGTATACATTTTTAGGTTTGTTCACGACTTCCTGAAGAAAGCTAAGGGTGAAATAACTATGTTGACTGGTTCTGACAGTCTTAAGGGTGGGAAGGGAAGCAGATGAAGGGATTCACTTACAAACTATTCCTTCCTTCTTTCCCTCCTTCTTTCCTTCCTGTTTTCTTTCTTAAGACAGGGTCTCAACTAATGTAGCCTTGGCTGGCCTAGAACTCTTTGTATAGACCAGGCTGGCCTCCTGTCTCTGCCTCCAAAGTACTGGGATTAAAAACATGTGCCACCATGCTCTGTGACCTTTTCTTTATAGATTTCTATGCTGCTTGCTTTTTAAAATATAAAACATATTATTTTATAACATTTCAGCAGAAAAATCTTTAATTACCCCCAAATATAAAGTTTATTGGAAAAGGGGAAATGGTTACAGACACTCAGGACATGCTTAACCACTAAACAGACTAATCAATGGCCACTGAGATGTGGTTCAAGAACAGCATAGCCCTTTACCCAGGAGCTTATAGATGAGTGGGGGTGCAACAAAATACCCAACATCCTTAGAGACCAGATAGGAAATCCGCACAGGTGGCAGGCAGATACGATCTGAACATCCGAGGACTTCCTGGTGAGGCCTCCCTGGCAGGACAGGGCCAGTGCCAGGAGAGACCGCAGCGTGAACAGGGTGCTCAATGTGAAGACACCTGGGAAGGAGTGATGGAGACTGAGAAAGGAGGCATTGGCAGCAGTCCACAGCAACACTTCCGCCTGCGGAAGCGTCTAGTCTTCGGAGGGTGTGGAGGCAAAGGGGGAGTTAGCTCGTCTCTTGCTCTCTACTTTGACCCTGGGGCTGAGCAGCTTGGGATATGGGCATTACCAGACTGATAAACAATGGTTTGCCTTGAAAGTCCAGGAGAACACAACACCCATACAATCCTTTCCAGGCAGCGTTTGGACTAAGAGGCCAGTGAATATGTCCATTTCCACAGGGAAGAAAGCAACTGACTTGCAAGTTACTGTTATCGAAGGCACAGAAAGCAATCTGTTTCACCTGTGGTTTCTGCAGACTGAAGACTGTGTGTTTCCCACAGACCCTTCCCTAGTCAAAGGAATGTATGTCTGGAGCTCAGACAAGTCTTGATAAGGCTCACATTCTAGACACTTGGGCACAGTAGAGCCAGCTCTGAGAAGAGACACACCCTTGCCTTCAAGTCCCCTCTCCCAGCCCTCAGAATGTTCATTCTTGTTGAGAAAGTGGACAGGCCTGCTCAGTGTGGCTCACAAGAACCCCCAGAAGACTCGTGTCCCGCTCCTGCCCACTTTCAGTCCACACCTACAGGGATTCACTTTGTTCTGCTCAGCTTACAGACTGTCCTAGAAGGATGTATAAAGGCAGACTCCAAAGACATAAGAAGGCCTTACAATCCAACCCTCAATCTAGCTGCACACCTAACTCAGCCCTCAGCCCTTAAAGCAGGTGTGACCTCTTTCATGGCCTCACAGCTGCCTCCCAACCTTCCTTCTCCCGAAGAACCCACAAATAACCACAGCTTCTTCTGGAACAAAGCCCAAAGGGCCTAGCTTTCTTCCTTAGCATCATCAACATCCTTAGTTTTATGAAATCTTTGCTTTCTGCTCACAAGAGCTCAAGACCCCCCTTTATTTGTCCCACAGACCTTCAGTGAACACCCCTTATATGCCAGGGTTGGGGTGCAGCAGTGAGGGAAACAGACACAGCCCAGCTCTGGTGGGATTTAATTTTTAGCATAACAGGCAAAATCAAGTTCATTCATAAATACCTAGTTTAAGTGCTGTTAGACCTAGCAAGGCTGTGTGGGCCAGGATGGGTAGCTGTGGGATTGACAGGGTGTTCTGTGAGGTTCCTTCCTGTGGGATGGTTATGGCTCTTAAATGTTGCAGACTAGAGTGAAGAGTTTATCTGTAATGGTGTTATTTCTCACCCTGTTCACTTTTATTACAGTTCCATTCTCTCTGCACATGAGACTCTAACTTCAACAAAAGCATATTTGGGTAATCCAATATAAACTAAATTTAAACTTTGACCTCCAACAATAAAATTGCTCCTTTCCCTCTCTGAAGAACCAAAATGCAGATGAAGGGCCTGCTAGCTTCACTTTCTGGGTTTCTGACTTCTAACCTGATTCTAAGCATCGCTCAGAACTATCTGGGGACAGGTTGGGCCTGTGGTAGGCAGCTAGCCCAGGGCCCTTCTCATTCAGGAGAGAAATCACACACTCCTGGTTCTTGAAGCCTAGTTTCTGCTGTGTGATACTGCTGCTTAGGGCCAAGTTTCAGCTGAAAACACAAAATCCAACCACTGCCTTCCACTGTACGAAAATCTGTGCTGACTCCCATTTTGCAAGAACTGCTTTAATCCCCGCTGTGGGTCAAGGTTAAGTGTGGGCTTACTCCAATCTGCCCCACGTCATGTTCTAATTCCTATAGGTTATCTGACTTGGAAACAAAGGCAGGCAATTGCAGGTCCACGTGGGGCTGTCTGAAACCAAGACCACTGCCTTCCTCTGCGCCTCCAGCCGCCACGCCTCGCCTGCTATTGCTCATCTGCCATTTCCTGGATTCTGAGCACGGCCTTCACGTTGCTCAGGCTTTCTATCTACAAAATTAAAGCCTTGCTTTGACTATTTTTTTTTTTAAAGAGAGAAATTAAATGTCACAGTCTGGACCAGAATAAGCAACCAAGCGTTCAGATTCAGGGGTGCCCTGCATTAATAACCGTTCACCGAGGAAGCATTTCCTGTTTATACATGGAGCTAATGAGAATCCATCATGCCTGTCAAATACACTGAACACCAAATTCAAATGTCAAAGCAAATGTAAGAGGTCACACATTTCCTTTGCTAACTAAAAGTGTAATTCATAAATATTATTGCTACCAAACTCTCCATCTACATCATTTGTTTAGAAATATGCACATGTAATATAAATTGTGATTAAGTTAAATGGGTATATTATTTCCTGTTTTAAGGGCTAACAGCAGCATGAATTATGCTTTACTGCAAAGAAGGCTTGAGTCATCAGCAGCTCTGCCTGAACGCAGCCCCACGTTTTACACCCCGGGTTGGGTTTTGCACATCCATTCATAAATACTTTACATTATCCGGCTCTGCTGATAACTTTCACTTCTTCGGCTGCTGTATAAAACAGCTCTTACTGGCGCAGAGGTCAGCTGAATGGATGTAAGCTCTGGACCTCACTACATTTAACAATAAAAGTGAAACCAAAACAGCTTTACAAAAGCTGGGGTCTTCAATTCCATCTGCAAGTCCAACTCCAGAATCCAAAATTAGACTGAGTAGTGAGACACGGCAGTTAGAAGCAAGCACATGAGCACCAGGAAGGAGCCATAGCATTAGGGAGCAGCATTTCATTCCGTTTTGTCTACCATTAATTCATCCACTGTGCTCGGTTTGTTTTTTTTAATGTGTACACGTCACTATTCACACTGTTTTAGAATGTGATGCTTTCCAGGGGACACAGGAAAGCAGAACAGAGGTGGGTTTTCATCTGAAACCCAAGAGTGACAAGTAGGGCATGCCGGAAAATGGATGGGGACATGGAGGACCAGCATCAAAGCTGACCGTTGCTGGTAATGCTCTGGCAGTTCAAGAAAGGAGTGCAGACTCACTCCCCAGTCAATGAAAATTCCCACCAGTGACCCCCCCCCCCCCCCGCGCCAAAAAATATAAACACATGGGGAAGCCCTGCTCTCCCAGGCCGAGTCTGAGGGAGCTGCTCCTACCGGCAGGCTGGGAGCTTAGCCCAAGCCTCAGTACATCAGAGTCAAGCCAGGCCCACAGACAGGCAAGCCAGAGACCTCTTGATACTATATCCAGGGACTCTTGAGCTGAGCCAGCGGGAGGAGGAGAGAGGGTGGGCAAGAGGGTCCCGACTAAGTCTGACTCATCATTGGTTCTGATTCCTTGCAAACCTTCCAAAGGGAGCCTGCTGGACACCATTATGGCAGACGATTGTGCAACACAAGCGACTTTGATGTCACAGATCAGGGAGAAGGCTAAGCTGGGCTTCTGTGAGAGATAACCAAGACAACTCCCAGCTTTTGAAGTCGGGTGATGATCATCTCAGGGACTCCAGCTTCAGAAGAGACAGTTGACAGTCAACAGTGGTGCTTGTGTTTGTGGACATCACCATGACAGCTGCCGCCAAGCCCAGGGCAGGGGTGGCCCCCTTCTCTCTTGCCCAATGACTTCCCTGAAGGCTTATGCTGAAGGAGCTGATGTCAGCTTGTGAACAGGTGCTCCTGCAGCATAAAACTCCCACTGAATGTTTCCAGTTTGGTTTCTTCCAATAGATTTTTCATGGCATTTTTCCCCATTGTAAGATAATTTGGGGGATGGAGAGATGGCTCTGCAGTTAAGAATACTTCTTCTTGCAGAAAACTTGGGTTAAGTTCCCAGCTCCCACATGGTGATTCACAACCATCTATAACTCCAGTTCCAGGGGATTGGACACCCTTTCTGGCCTCCATAGGCACTGCGCATACCAGATGCATACATGCACATAGATGTAGGCAAACACTTGTACACATAAAATAAACTTAAGTCATTTTTTAAAAGCTAATGTTCCATCATTGAGTAATCTGAAATTATATACCATCACATTTGTTACCTGTGATTTGAAGGTCAGTGAAAGAAAATGACCTTTACACCACATTTTTTTTATTATAGGACTTTACATAAGATGAATGCACTGCTTTTGACTGTCTGCTTGCTTTTGCAGTGTTGGGGACAGGACACATGGCCTTGTGTATGCTAGGCAAGGGCTCTGTCACTGGCCTGTGTCTCTGGTCCTCTGCTCAGTTTTAATGAACATATGAAAACACAAGATAACATCCCACACCAGCTTCCCAATCTCCCTAAAAATCAGCCCTGATTTGATTTCTGCCACCACAAATTTCCCCGTTTTAGCCTTTCTTATAGGTAACTTAACGATGCACTTTTTGAAATTCAGTTTCATTTACTCACATGCTTAGCATTCATCCATGGCATTGCATATCCTGCATATTCTGCCAAATGTGTTGGCATGCTGCTGCCCAACCGGACAAGTTTATGCAGTCTTCACGGATGGACACCTGACTTTTGCTTTTTTGTTCTATTGTTGATTTGGGAAGGTTTTTATTTGTTGTGCTGGAGATCAAACCCAAAGCCTTGGCCACACTAGGCAACTGCTCTATCGCTCAATTACAGCCCCAGCCCCATGAGTTTTGAAGGTAAGGTTTTTTGGTGTGTGTGTGTGTGTGTGTGTGTGTGTGTGTGTGTGTGTGTGTGTAGCCCAGACTAGCCTAGAAGTTACTATGCAGTCCCAGGTTGGCCTTAAACTCTCAGTCCCTCTTCTTTCTGCCTTCTAAGTGCTAGGATGATAAGCACGTAGCACCATGCTTGGCCCACTTTCAGAATGTTGTGAATATTTTTATTCAAGGATTTTTATGGAAACTGACTTTTATTTCTCTGAGGTTAATATCTGGGATTAGAATTTCTGGGTCACAGGATATGTCTATATTTTTAACTTTTAAGAAAATGCCAGTTTCCCTGGGTTGTCATACCACTTTATACTCCAACCAGTAATGCATTGGCATTCAGTTCTTCCAAACCCTGCCCCGCCTCCAGCATCATTTCCTCACCTCAGCCAAGGTCATGCCAGTGTCCAGTGGTGACTCACTGTAATTGGACTTCCTGCTCTAAAGATGTCAGACGCCTTTTCATGTGCTGCTGTGTCCATGCTTTTTCTGAAGGGTCCCTGTGTTGGTCTTCAGAGTGGTAGTGTTATAGATGGGAGAACCTATAAGAAGTAGATCCAAGTGGGACATAGTTAAGTCCCAGAGCCTTGTCCTCAGGTGGGCTCCGTACTGGCCTCACTGAGTGAGTGGGCTGTGCTCTGGGAGTGAGTTTTTGTAAAGAACCAAATCTGACGTCCTCTCTGACTTCCTGTCTTCTCCTACGCACTCTCCCACATGTACGTTCCTGCCGTGATGATGCTCTCTCATTATCTGACATCACCAAAGGGGCCCTCACCAGATACTGCATCAGTGGGACTTCCTGTTGTGTCTCCAGCCTCCCAGACTGTGAGCTGCCAAGGCCTCGTTCCCTCAGAAGGACCTGGCTTCAGATGTGCGCTGACCAGCCATTTGTACTTCTTCTTTGATGGAGTTTTAATTCCAGTCATTTCACTCACTTTTAATGGGATGATTGTCGTTTTTTTAATTTTTAAAATCCATCATATATTCTAAAGGAAGTCTTTTGTCAGACATGCCTGTTGGCAAGTTTGTGGCTTAGCTATGAATGTTCTTAACAGAGTCCGTTGAGCAGGGATATCTAACTGTGACCATTTATCCAGCTGTTTCAGCTGGCTAGAACTTCCCGTAACCTCTCTAGGAAGTCTTCTACCATTCCAAGGTCAAAATTATCCTGTCTTCCCTAATAATTTTATTATCTTAGGTCAGTGCAATGACTCACACTAAACTGACTTTATATACGGTCAGAAGTGGGAACATATATTAATACCCATTTGTTTAATAGAGATTCAGCTGTATTCATACCATTTATTAAAGTTATTCTTTCACTATTGAATTCACTAGGTACCCTTGTCAAAGTCACATGACTGTATATATGTGAGTCTATGTGTAAAGTGTTGTATTCCTTTATCTATTTATGTGCCCTGTCACCAGCCCCACACTATCTTGATGACTGCAGCAGTATAGTCCTTCCGGACAGGTCTTCTGTGTTTGACCTACTGTTTTCAATACCATTTCAACTACTCCAGTTCCTTCACCTTAGGAAAACAATATTTAAAATCATTATCAAAGAAAATACCTTGGAGTATCATTTAAGATAGATCAGTTTGGGAGAACTGACATCTGACCTAGTTGGCTTTCTGTTGCTGTGATAAAACACTGACCAAGCTGGGCAGTGGTGGCGCATGCCTTTAATCCCAGCACTCGGGAGGCAGAGGCAGGCAGATCTCTGTGAGTTTGAGGCCAGCCTGGTCTACCAAGTGAGTTCCAGGAAAGGTGCAAAGCTACACAGAGAAACCCTTGAAAAAAAGAAAAAACAAAAAACAAAAAAAAGTGACCAAACCACAGCATGGGGAGGAAAGGGCTTACATTTTCAAGTTCAAGTTGCAGGTCCATCGTTGAGGAAAGCCGAAGCAGAGCTAAAATATGGCGGAAACCATGGAGCAGCACTGCTCACTGGCTTGCTCCCCATGGCTGCCCAGCCTGCTTTCTTAAACCACCCAGGACCTGCTGCCCAGGGATAGCTCCTTGCCGAGAGGGCTGGGCCCTCCCCTACCAATCACCCATCAAGAAAACAATCTGGAGACTTGCTCAATGGACACTCTGATGAAGACAACTCTTCAGCTGGGATTCCCCCCCAGATGTGTCTAGGTTTATATCAGGGTGACAAAATCCAATAGCTAATTAAGTCAAGCATTCCGAGTCAAGGACACTGTGCAGCTCTTTTATTTCTCTGGTTTTCTCTCAGAAATAATTTATAGTTCCAGTCACATATCTTCTATTAGGTTTGATCCCTAAGCACTTTAATTTTTATTTTTAATAAATGTTATTTTAAAGCTCACATTTAATGTTCATTGCTAATATACTGAATTATAGCTGATATGTTGTCTTTTAATTATCATTGAATTTAAAGCATTTTCTAATTCCTTCTGTGACTTCTTCTTTGACCCAAGATGTTACCTTTGGTGTGTGTTATTGAACTACCAAACATTAGAATAATTTCCTAGGCATTTCATCACCACTGGTTTCTACCTTAATTCCATTGTGTTCAGAAAATATATTTATGCATTCAGTCTTTTAAAATGCTGAGATTTATTTATGGGCTACTCCGTGTTTTGTTTTCAGTAACACTGGGGAAACGTGTGCTGTTTATTGAGTGGTGTGGCTTCTAACTGTCAAATAGCTCAAGTTATTGGCAGTGTTGTTTAAACATTACCAAGTCAGCATCAGTTTTTAGTGCCACAACAAACACCTGAGAGAAACAGTTTAAAATAATAACAATATATTTTGGCTCATGGTCTCAGAGACCTCAGTCTGAGACTGACTTGGATCCATTGCTTCCGGTCTAAAGCCAGGAAGAATGTCATAGACATCACAGTATGGCAGCCACAGGAGAGGGAGAAGGGAGGAAGAAGAGGGAAGCGAGAGAGGGAGAGGCAAAGGACTAGAAAAACCCTTCAAAGGCACATGCCCATGACCTACTTCCTACAACTAGGTCCCAACTACCATACTTCCACCACCTCACAAGCCATTCAAAGATTGAATCCACTGTGGATTAAACCATGATTAAGTGAGAGCCCGTGTGAGCTACAGTCTCTGGAGATGCCCTCAGATGCACCCAGAAGTTTCCTTCCTAACCCCCTGGGTGGCTCTCAATCTAGTCAGGTTGACAGAGTTAGTCATCACGCTTTCACATGCTAATCTTTCAGACTGTTAGACGCAGAGAGAGAAGTTCTTTAGCTGTGACTAAAAATATGTACAGTCCCTTCAGTTCTGCAAATTTTTGCTTTATTTTGGCTCTTAGGTATAGATTTATTGATTGATTAAACCTTAAATATAATCATAAAATGCTCCCTTTTTATCACCCTGAAGTCTACACTTTATAGTCTACACTATATAGCTCTATCCATTTTATTGTGCTATGTATTTTTAAAAATCTTTTACTTTCTACTCTGTATCTTTATGTTTGAAGTATTCTTTCTTATAAAGCATATATAGTTGGGTCTTGCATCTTTAGTCTCTGCTTTTAACTGGGATGGTTATTGATGAATTTACTTGTATATTTTAGTTTATATATACCAAATTTGAGATCTATCTTTCTATGTTCCTTTTTTTTTTTTTTTAACTGTTTAAGAATTCCATGTATGCAACTGATGAATTCCTTCTCCTCCTCCCCTTTTCTTTATGCTCTTTGGTTTCTTGTTCCATACATCCTGCATCTTGGAGAAGAATTTTGTTTCATCGACTGTATTAACGTTTTAGTTCTACCTCTCTGAAGTATATTTCTAGAAATTTCTCTAGAGACTATATTCTTTATCTTTAATTCATCACAACTTACATAGAAACATATATATGAAAATCAAAAGTATTCTATTTCTACACTAGCCATTCAGATACTTCATGAAAGTAAACATTGTCATATATGTTACATCTATTTATATCACCAAATCACTTTTCTCACCTCTGTCGCCAAACACCTGACAAGAAGCAACTTAAGGAAGGCTAGCTCTTAGTTTGAAAAGTTGCAACCCATCATGGCTGGAAAGGTGTGGTGGAGGCAGCTCCGTGTCAGCTGCTTGCTCACAACTCAGCACACCAGAAAGTGGCACCAGTGTATAAGCCATAAGGCCCACCCCACTGACCCACTTCCTCCAGCTAGACCGCACCAAAGACTCCAGTGCTCACAAACAGCACCACCTGCTGGGGACCAAGTGTTCTAACACATGTGCCTGTGGGGGGTGCTTTATATCCAACATGACATTGATGGTCCTCATTTGTGGAACTACTTCCTAGCAGACCAAGTTTCCCTCTGAAATCACTGCTGGCCTGCTCCTAGAAGTCCTCATATCATGTCCTCATCACCAGAGACATTTCTGTCACTTTGTCTTCTTAAAATGTATTCTATTCCATTTCTTAGTATCTTCAGTGGATACCAAGTATCAGCTTGCCAGGGTTGTCCATCTGTTTGTCTCTTACCATGCTAAAGGTGGTGTGTCATTGTCTGCTAACTTCTGCTATATCTGATGAGAAGTTACTATTATTATTTTTGTTTGTTTTTGGTTTTGTTTTGTTTTTCGAGACAGAGTTTCTCTGTGTAGCTTTGCGCCTTTCCTGGAACTCACTTGGTAGCCCAGGCTGGCCTCAAACTCAGAGGTCTGCCTGGCTCTGCCTCCTGAGTGCTGGGATTAAAGGCGTATGCCACCACCACCCAGCTTACTTTTATCCTTATAATTGTTCACCTCTGATTTTTCTTCCCTTCCCTTTTCTTTAAATTTTCTAATTTAAAGATTTTTTTTTAATTTAAAGAAAAATAAGGACTTTCTCTCCTCAGTTTTTTTTTTTTTTTTTCATCTATTTGGTGATGATCCTGTTAGGGATTCTTTGTGTTCCTTGAGCTGAGTGGTTTTTGGTTTTTTTCCTTAGTTTTACATTTTTTCCTCTGACCTCATCACTTATTTCCTCTGCCTTTTTCTCTCACCTTCTATAACTCTGAATACATGTTTGTTAGACCAATTGCTATGACCTTTCTTGCTTGTGTCCTACCTATTTTGCTTCCTACCGCTATGATAAACATCATGATCCAAAGCAAAAGATTTAGTTTATCTTACAACTCCTTGGTCATAATCCATCACTGGAGGAGTTCAAGACAAGGCCTCCAGGCAGGAACCTGGTAGCAAGGACTGAAACAGAGACCGTGGAGGAATATTGCTCATTGGCTTGCTCAGATAACTTTTTCATACAGCCCAGGCCCACACACCTAGAGAATGTTACCACCCATAGTAGGCTGGACCTTATATATCAATTAGCAATTAAGAAAATGCCCTACAGATATGTCCAAAGGCCAATCTGATGAACCCAGTTCCTCAGGTGAGGTGTCCTCTTCCCACAAGTGTCAGACTGACCACCAATACCTGCCATTCAAGTTTGGTTTTACTTTTTGTTTCAGCTTGAATCTTTTCCACCGCTACTTTCAACCATCAAGTTCCAGTCTCCCAAGTCCACCAACAAAATGTTCATGTTTGTTATTCTGTCTTGTAGTCCCAGTGTTCCTACTTAGCATTTCGTCTAGTTCTCACAACTCTGCTGTTCATATTTGTTACCTGTCTTTTCATTAGGTCCTTAGATAAATGCCAAAAGATGTTATGGACAGGGACTGTGTATGGTCATAATGTCTGACAATTGGTGTTTACACCAATTTCCATGTGATTATTTCACATCTTAACAATCATATCTTTCTTTGTTTGAGATGCATGTGCTTGGTAAGTTTATACTGAATGTCACATATTATGTTTATAAAATATAGTAGAGAGGAAGCAAAATGCATACTAAAATGGAGAGCTCTATCAGCCTGTTCATGCATGAAGATAAATTATTGTCTGGTTTCTATTGATTGGGATTTGGACTTTGTTGTTTTAGCTACACTCAGTGGTGATCACAACCCCACACTCACTGGTAAGCCAAGTATGACAGTTTCTCTTCATTTTCCTATACCACTGTGTAGCTTGAATGAGAAATGGCCCCCACAGGCTTTTATGTTTCAACATTTGGTGCCCAGTTGATAGCACTGTCAGGGACTGTTATGAAACCTTCGGGAGGTGGAGCCTTGTTGAAGGAAGTATGTCACCAAGCGGTGGGCTTTAAGACTTCATTATTCTACCCTTGTTCCTTGGCTCTTCTACATCCATTACATCTGCAGCTGCTTGCTCTTCAATTCCTCCTCCTCCCTTCCCTCTTCTTCCTCTCCCCTTCCTCCTCTGGCTGCTCTACCCAAGATAAAACAACCATGCTTCTTGGGAGAGCCAACTGTTCAGTTTTAACTAAATTACCTTATATCTTCAAGGCTGCTCTGTGATAGATTGTACATGATTTTGTAAATTGACTTTTTATTTTCAGTTATTAGGGTAGGAACATCATTATCTTATAGATTTTACATTCTAGGTAGAGTTATTCACTAAGTATGAATATCAATAAGTAATAATTTGTCTTTTAGTTTGTGGTCACAGGATTGTTAATGTTTGTCTTTTACACATTATTTCTTTACTAATGAAACTGAAATGAAATTTTCCCCTTCCCTGAGAGTCTCATAACGGTTTGCACATGGAGCTATTCACAGGATGGAAGGAGTTCACATACTATCAACACAGTAATAAGCTCAGAACTGTAACTACAAAGCAATAGCCACTGTGGGTTAGACACACAGCAGACAAAGCAAGTTGTGGTTTATACGTGTGTGATTTTCCCACAACTCATTGAACCACATGCTGGCTATTAGGTGAGGAAATTCATGCTTAGAGAAGCAAAATGACTTGCCTAAGCCACAGGGCTACTACCTGGGGAATGGAAGACTTGACCCCAAGCAGTCTTGAAACTACATTGAATTTACATGTCTTAGGGAGGTGGGTGAGCATTTCAATTTCCTTAATCTGGGTTGTCTTCCAGTAATGATCAGGCATCCAAATTTGGACTGGCTTATGTGTCTCTCCATGTATCCAAGGCCTGAGTAATGCATACACCCCCATCCCCACACACCTCATCCCCACCCCCACATGCTTCTTTCATGAGGAATGTCACCTCCCATATTGTGTACCCAGGTGTGCTGACATTATTCTGTACTTCAGAAGAAGCCTCTCCCCAGGGTATCCACCAGACTCAGGACCAAGGCCGGGTAAGGGTACACAGTGGGGAAGCCATGAAATGCCTGTAAGCAGGGCCAGGATGATGGCAAGAAGAAAGGCCGACTTCCCAGAAAAGCTCCACACGTGCCCTGTCTGCAGAAGAGCTGCTATACACTATGGGTCATCGGCTAACAGATCTGAAGAACAAGCCTGTGGTCTGGAGAGAAACGTCACCCTACTCCACTTGGAATTCAGCAGCAGTTTTTCCCAGACGCATGGCCTCAAATGGAGCTTGGCCTTCTTAAAACAACCCTAATCGTTCAAAGCAAGATTCTCTTCAATCATTTGTAAAAAGACAAACAGTGCTAGTTGGGGACCAGAGATCAAACGCACCTAAATCTCCGCTGTCAGTGGGCAGCTTCTTCCTGAGTCTGAGAATGTGCCTGGTCCTGCTGCCTGGTTGGCCTGGCCACCCCTTCATTGTGAACCTGGGATCCTGGAAGAGAAAAAAAAAAATGTGTTTTTACTTACACAAGTCTCTATCTCAGGCAGATGTATGGGATGATAACCAACAGTCCAATCAGCTCCTGCTCCGATGGCTGCCACAGGCTATTTCGGAATTCATCCCTGGGATGGCTGCGGTTGCTTTCTTTAAAGAGGGATCAAACATTGAAACGCATCCAAGAGCTCTGCTGTGTAACCCGAGAGCAGATGATGTTCATTAATAGGAAAGGCACAAGGTTCTTCCCTTATGTTCTTAAGATTCCCTCAACATTCCCCAGGGAGAAGTGGGCCCCTTGGATGCAAGCACTCCTTTTATAGGACGGCTTGTGCCATAGGCTAGCCCTTCCAGGATTACAAATTTAGGTCACATGAATAGAAGTTCACCTGTAGGAACAAGACAAAATGAGGCTTTTCTTGCTTCCATTTGGGTAACCTGCAAAGGAACAGTATATTCTGGGCTCTTATGGTTAAGGTGGGCTTATAACATTTAGAGAAAGGCCATTGCTGGGTGCTGCAGATGTGGGTGGAGTCCAGGACACTTGACATGCATAGGGCCATGTGTGCATGCCTGCTTGTGTGTTTATTTCTGCTGCTGCTAACCAGCACTCTTCCCCTCACGCTTTCCTCGGGTATTCTCATGTCACGTGTTGATATCTCGGCTCTATTAGTCTCCTGAGGTCAGACTAGAGGTTACCACACAGCACCCAACATGCCCAGGAAATATTTGTTGAATGAACCAATAAATAAGTAGACAATCAAAAGGAGGCGGGGAGACCCCAGATGCCAGCGTCCACCCACCCTATCTCCACAGGGTGAAGGGACCATCCCACCCCTTCACTGATGTAAGCAATGAAATTTCAACTCCCAGTGGGATACCAGGGGCTGGAGGAGCAAACATTTTATGGGTCTGCTAGCGAGGCAGGTTCACAAACAGCACTCCTAATAACAAGGCAGAAACAGTGGGCTGTGACCCTGTGGGGCGTGGATGAACTGCTCAGCGGCCTCTACCTCTGCTTCCTTTGCCCGCCGCATGCCTGTTCTTGCTTCCTGTCTTTTACTGTGGTAAAGTACTCTGTCAAAAAGCAACTGGCGGAGGAAAGGATTTATGTGGCTCCTTTCAAGCCACAGTTTGTCACTGAGGGGAATCAGGGTGGAAACTCAAGCAGGAGCAAAGTAGAAACCATGGAGAAACAGTGCTTGCTGGCTAGGTCTCTGACTTTCTCACAGGCTTATCTTTGGATAGCTTTTATATACTTCCCAGGACCACCTGCCAGGGAATGGTGCTGCCAACAGTGGGCTGAGCTTTCCTATGCCAACTATCCATCAAGACAACCCCCACAGACACGCCCACAGGTCTAGGTTAAGCAGCCTTCCCATTAAGATTCCCTTCTAAGGCAACTCCAGCCTGCGTTGTTGACAGTTAACACTAACTGGGACAATGGCAAAGCTGTGACAAGTTTGCAGTGTGGCTGAAACGTCAGATGAGAGGCTGTTGTGAAGAGCTCGTTAACAGAGCCCAGGGCTCTGACAGAGAGGTGGAGGGGCCGACAGCAATGGAAAGAAACTATTCTAGGTGCTGGGAACACTCCAGCCGAAAACACAAGGTGTGTGGCTAGACTAAGGGGGCTGAAGCTCTCACAATAAGGCAACCAGCCTGGATCTCTGAGCCAGCACCATGTCCTCAGCCAAGAGACTAGTCCTGGAAATGCGGTTGTGGGGGGCGGGGGGAGCTGTGCAGGATCTGTCCATTGGAACAGCAAGACAAGGCCGCTGTTACTATGTTACTAATACAGCATCATCGACACACCTAGCCTCTCATAATTGCACTTCCTCTCACTGGCTGCTAGGAGGCTCAGAGTCTGACTACAGCCATATTGTACCAGGCGCCTGGACTCACAGCCTTTATTGCCCAGCAAGGCAGGAAGCACAGCTGCCTGACACTGTTATTCACCACTGTGCCCACAGACCTACCTACGGACACTTGCAGACTACTCCCCTGACAGGCAGCCCTTGACTTTCCCCTTGCCCCAGTGTTTTCCTATTTAATGTCTGCCCTACTACAGTGTGTACAGTTCTAAAAGCACTTCTGATCGTCTCTTGTGCAAAACGAGGCACAAATTTAAAGAGAAAGAGGGTACCGCTGAAGGAGGAGCCACGGAAGCAGCATTGCCACGCTTCAGAAGCAGAACCGGCTCTGCTGACCTTTCCTGCCCCATCCACCTCCGGAAGACGCTGGTGGTGAAGTTCAGGTTTGTCCTTCGGAGGCCTTGCTACCAGGCTGCTCCCTAGATTGTGTTACCTCAGGCCCCATGGAGAGGTTGCCTAGCAACACCTCCTGGCCTCCCGCCTCTAAATCCCTCATTTGTGTCGGACTGCAAGCAGCACACTGGTCCCTGACCCTGGTCAGCAGTCTGCCCTCCCATCACCCTCCCTAGAGCAGGGCTGAGCTTCCTGCCTGCGCAGGTGGAGGCAGGGGCCCGGACCTTGCTTTTCTCCTGACCACGAGTACAGGCTGTTGAGCATGCGCAGAGACAGGCAAGCAGATACCTTCAGGCTTCCAGAGCTGCTCGATATGTGCCGGGGGAGACAGCAGAGAGGAAAAGAGAGAAAAGGAAGAGAGAGTAGCTGAAGCTTAAAACCCAAGCAGCCATTCCAGCACATGCTTCCTTAGAGACTAGCTCTTGTCGGGTAATGCTTCATCCAGAAGGGTCAAAAGCATGCAAGCAAGTAAACAAACGAAGTTGTACTTACAATGCCTAAACAGTAGGGACAACAAACACAGTGTTCTAACAGGACAGTGTTAGCCTATCTACGGAAACAAAGAGACTAGATGCTGTGGGAGCGAGAGCAGCTTTGTGATAACGCAGATTTCACCTCAACTTCAGGAAGCTGGGGGGGCAGCGGAGGGCTGGGATGGGAATGGGGCTGGAGGTAGAGCTGGGGGTGGGAGGGGGTCTGGGGGTGGGAGGAGGGCCGGGGTTGGAGAGGGCCCGGGGGTGGGAGGAGGGGTGGAGGAGGGCCGGGGGGTGGGAGGAGGGCGGGTGGGGGTGGAGGAGGGCCCCGGGGGGTGGGAGGAGGGCCCCGGGGGGTGGAGGGGGGCCCCGGGGGGTGGAGGGGGGCCGGGGGGAGGGTGGAGGAGGGCGGGTGGGGGAGGAGGAGGGCCCCGGGGGGGTGGGAGGAGGGCGGGGGGGGGTGGAGGAGGGCCCCGGGGGGTGGGAGGAGGGCGGGGGGGGGGGGGGGGGGGCCGGGGGATGGAGGGGGGCTGGAGGTGGAGGAGGGCCAGGGGTGGGAGGAGGGCTGGGGGGAGGGCTGGGGATGGGAGGGGCTGGGGGGTGGGGGGGTGGGGGGGTGGAGGAGGGCTGGGGGTGGGAGGAGGGCGGGTGGTGGGTGGAGGAGGGCCGGGGGGGTGGAGGAGGGCTGGGGGTAGGGCTGGAGGTGGAGGGGGGCTGGGTGGGGGAACCCCAATCACACAGAGCAGCCCCAGGGGTAGACAAGCTCCTGCTCCTTTCTTCTGGAGTAAGAACTTTGCCAGGCTGCCACCTTGCTGCAGGGACCCCAGATTCACCCTGCCCCATCAGGTGCTCTCCAGCTCAATGTAGACATCCTCAGAGGCATCAAAAGGAAAGTGTCCCTCCTCCTGTCACCTGGAGAGCAGGATGTTCTTTCTTGTGCTGAGCCTAAAGCTAGCCAACGCCATCTGGCTGCTGTCTCCAAGCCAAAAGTTCAAACTCCAAACATCACATACATAGAAAGCGAGAGTCATTTTAGCTCTTTATGACGAAATCTATTTTCAATAATTAAATGAAGAACAGACCAGGAGAAAAGGTCAAATCAAACTCTGGAGCTTTGCTGTCCAACAGAGCTGCCACTAGCCACTTAGGTCTGATTACATTAAAATTTAATTAAACTTAAGTGGAATTTTAAAATTAAGCCCTTTAGTTCACAGAGTGACTATTTCAAAAACTAAAGTGACATATGTGGCTAGTGGTTATCATGCCAGACACTTAAAGTTTCTGCTGGCTGGACAATACTATGCTGGAACATTCCATGAATGGGCTGGGGTCACAGTGTTCTGCTCCCAGGTGATGAAGTCTAGTGGCAGGCCCTGTTGGATGCCCATGTGTCCCCAACTATCATTCTAACCTGGCCAAGTCTCCAGTCTGAGAAAAACCAACCCTACAGCCAAGGCATAAGCTGGACTGGTCCCAGTATTAGTTCTATCATTCTGAAGTGAGAAGGAACATTATGACCCACCTCTCTGAAGAAAAAATATTCCCATGCTGCTTTGGGGCATAGTGAATGGACTGACCCATCTCCCCCAACAAAAAGTATACTTACCCAGGGCTTGTGAATATGAACTTATTTAGAAACAATTCTTTACAGAAGTAGTTCAGTGAAAGCTCATGAGATCTAGACCATGCCGATGTATACAGTTGTCCCAGGTCTTGAGAACTAGACCATGCTATTATACACAGTTGCCCTTAAGTCCAATGACAAGTGTCTTCATAAGAGGGAAAGACATAGAACAGGATGCTACAACACGGAAGCAGAGCTGGAGCTGTGTAGCTAGGAGCCAAGGATGGCCAGGAGCCACAGTGAGCCTGGGGCGGATGCTTGCCTGGAGCTTCCATAAAGCATACCCTGCCAACACCTCAATTTTGACTTCTGGACCCCAGACAGGGGAAGAAGAAATCCTTGTTGTGCTTGTGGCAAATCCTAGAAAACCCCTCTAAGATGTTAATAGTAAAAGGGGACTGAATGAGTTTCCTCTCCCCATGCAGATGTGTTCAGCATCTTGCCCATCCCTGGCCCTGGGTTCCACTGACTATGAGCATAGAGGGAGCAGATGAGTTTTGTGCCCATAGCTACCATATCTGTGTGTGCCAAGAGGAAGCACCTGTGAGGAGTCACAGAGTGGGTAGTTTGGGTACCATGAGGCTTTCTCTGTGCCCCTCCAGCTCTGCTATAGAGGAGGCCGTAGTAACCCACCCAGGCTCCCCAAAACCCTTGTCTCCTCATGACTCCCTCCTGTACACCATCCTCACAAGCATGTACACACCATCTCTCCTCCCTCTCCTACTGGCCTCTTTCCAATTCTTACTCCCAAGATTTACCTCAAAACCCACCTCCTTCAGGAACCTCCTCAGACCACCCATCCTGTGGGACAGCCTTATGCAGGGCAATGATCATGGGTTCTAGACTTGTTCCAACTACGCTCTCACTGTGAGACACCCCCAGAACCTCTCCCTCTCTTAGGCCTCAGTATCCCTACCTGTAGCAAGGCAAATGAGGCTGTGATCCAGCCCTTGTGAAGCAAGTTCACTGCACTGTTCACCCTTTTCTCTTGACATAGTAAGTGATATTAATAATAATGACAATGATAAAAACTGGCAATTGCAAAGCTGCTCATTATGTTAACTGCTTTACAAGCACGATCACACCAAGCTGATGTCAAAGGAAAGGCAAGAGAGGTTGCCTTCTAGCCAAGCGCCAGACCCCTGGAAGCCCTTCCTCTTGACCATGCCGCGCTCTGACCTTAGCCTGTCTCCACTGTTGGTAAAAATGCAGACAGGATATCAAAGAACTGACCAAAGGAGGCCATTCTTAGCAAGTCTTTAGATTTGAATGGGACCCTCGTAGGCCCAGAACTTTTTTTGAAAGGGATCAGTGTTCCAAATCTAAGGGCCACTAGCCACAAGCAGACCCAGGTACAGATGCCAATCCACCATGCCAGGGCACCTGATTTTCCTCTCTTGCTCTTGTCTGAGTGCTCTGAAGCCAAGGTAAAGTCATGAGCCACAGAACTAACAGGACTAGCCCCAAAGTCAACACTGGCTGGTGTCAGGGAGCTATTGGGTCCCTTGTGAGTCTTCTGGAATGATCACTCCCTTCTACCCTGGTCTGACTAGGTGGCTGGATTTCATTGTCACCTGATATCTTTAGTAGCCTAAAAAAGGCATAAGAAGAGCACACCTAGCTGGAGAGGACAGGATGGCTGTGGCTGGCCCTGTCCTTCACATGCAAAGAAGGGTCCCTGATTCACAACACCCTACCATTCTGGCACTGTGGCTCAAGGCCTGAAGTCAGCTCTGGAAGGTTTGGTCACTCTGGTCACAGATACCTCTAGAACTTGTCGGATGGAAGGCCTTCACCCACTTCTTCCCACACAAGATGATGGGCCTTCACCCCCTTCTTCCTAGACAAGGTGGTGGACCTCTGGAGTGCCCAGAGTGGCAAAAGGAAGAAGCTTCAAACATTAGCTCAAATAAAAACAATGCCAGGAGACATAACTGTTGTGATTTCTGATCACAAGGTTCTGGCAGCCATGGGCGGGTGGTCTGCCAGCTGGTGATCCGTCTGTCACTCTCGAGAATGCACACGATTTTATGAAGCAGCATGGTGCACTCTCTCGTCTTCTTTCTTAGCAGCATCATGACTCAAATCAAGGAAACCTGTGAAAATCATGGCTCAATCACTTCTTCAGGGCCTATAGGAGCTGGAGAACCAACAAAGAGTTCTGTCAACTAATAAGATGCCTGGGCAAGGCCAGGGGCTACTGGGAAGCAGAAAGGACATGCCTAGTGGACATTAGAGACTCAGGTGCTACTGGTGCCAGGCATCTGCACACAAACCAAGAAAATCATAAGAGGGAGGTAAGGAAAGTCATTCATACCTTAGCACACAGGTCTCTGGCCATGTGTTGCTTCTGGTCTTCTAGAAGTCTGTGAAGTGACTCTTACCTCTGTATTTCTTCCCTAGACAGGAAGTTTGGAGCAATTGATTTACCTAACTGGGCCTGGGGTTTCTTCTACTCTGAGGCCTACTCCAGGGGCTACTCTAAACATTAAATGGAAAAGCTGCTAAGTGTGACATCCTCAGGAGAGCCCAGAGCTTTGTGACTGCTCGAAAAATGATTGCCAATGCCCTCCCTGTGAGCCAGGGGAGCTTTCCATCAGTTTTTAACCAGACACTGTTATTGGCGATGTCCTCCCTGTGAGCAGGGAGCTCTCCATCTGTCCTCAACCACTGGAATGTGAACATCCCTACTCTACAGCAGAAGGCAACTTGATCCCAGGCCTCCACCCTGGGCCTTCCAGCCCCAGCTTCGGGTCTTCTCTCTGGATGTTCCTAGCAATGTGCCTTCTCTAGAGCCTTTCTCCATTCTGCTCAGGAGCTTTGACTTATATAGGTCCTGAACACACTTTCAACCTCTGACCCTTCTCTCTCTCCAAAGAGCTAAAGATTAGTAGAAGTAGCTTCTTTCTGGTGGCCCCACCCCCTCCTCCCACATCATCTCCAGAGGATGAGGTCTTTGCCTTTAAAGTCCCATGCTAGACTCTAATTCCCTAACAGACTTCCCTCCTGGACTGTTATCCTTCAGAGATGTCACCTGCAGAGCCAAAGCTGAGCAATGCTCTTTGGAGGCAGGAAAAGGTCATGTACACTAGAACCTATAGGCCCTCTGGTTGAATTGAGCAATGAGACAGCCTTGTGCCCAATACATGCATCAGGTCTGTATTGTTAGACATTTACTGAAAGCCTGGGCATGCCAGATCATCTCCTTCAATCTATGTCACAATCCTATTGGGCGAACCCCCACCTCCACCTCAGGGCAGACAGAGGTCAAGGTATAGTAGAGGGAAAGGGCTGAGTGAGGGAATGAGGTCCCCTGCTGAGGCTTGGAAGGAGCTGGATGTGAGGGACAGAACAGGGCCCAGAGGCTGCTCCCAGAGCAGTGACTGGAGTTCAGTCTTCCCTCATTCCAAGCTCCCCTACCCCACTTCCCAGTCTCATCCCTGACGCTGGAAGCCCACTAATTAGTACAAGCCCAAGGGGTGAGGGCACCGCTGGACCCCAGCATGTGACAACAGAGCTGCCTAGCTGCAGGAATGTCCTTTTCCAGGGACTCCAAGCCCAGATAGAACACTTCCGTGTGGAGGAAATAGCACAAACTAGCCACAGTGACAGAGTTTAGGCAACTATACTATATGTAACTTATTCCCCAACCACCCCCCCCCCGCTATCTGATAAATGTAATTTAAATTTAAAATGGGACAAGATAGCAAATATCAAAAGTGGGAGAAAATTTTGTTTTGTTTGCTTGTTTGTTTGTTTTGATAAAGAGGAGGCAAAGGGAGAAAATTAGGAGGTAGAGAAGCTGAGGGCTAAAAGGGAGGTTTTACCAGGCTATGAGGATGCTCACGTTCCAAAGGGAACTTCTGGGCCACATTCTCCACGAAAGGGATGGTGACCTTATTGGCCCATAGGGCCTGGAGCACCTGGGGCCTCACTACCATCTAAGCCAGAGATCAGCTTGGGGACAGACCCCTCTAGCAAAAGCTACTACTCAGAGCAAGGAAAGTCTGGCTTAAATGGACAGCAAGTCACCTGGCCATACTTCAATGTCCCAGACCCCAGCTGGCATGCTGAGCTGAAGCTCTAGGGTCCCCTTTGACAACCCTTGCTTATAGATTACCTTCTGATAACAGGTGTCCCCCAAATCCTGACCCTCCTCTGAGAACAGAACTGTGACCTGGCCCTTCAGGATCACTCAGATTCTGACCTTGACCGCCTTTGCAACAGAGTACCCTTTTCAGGTGATAAATCTCATTCCCTTGTCTCATGGACACTAAGAAAAGCTCCTGCCACTCACTCTCCCTGCCCCTCCATGCCCCCGAGCTTCACACGCTGTGACATGGTCCCAGACAGACTCGCAACTACAAAGAGGGATGGATGGTGGATGACTTTCCACAGCCCCAGTCAGTGATGTCTGCCCAGTCCCTCCTTCTAACGTCAGACCAAGAGGGGCCCAGGAAGTAACAAATGGGTCATGGTGGGGGCCAATTACACATGCTAATAACAAATCCGTGCTGGGCCAGGAGTCACCCAGATGGAAGAGGGGATTTATGGCCCAAACCTGATTTCTCAGAATTCAGGGAACTCAGGGACAGAGAGCAAAACCTGACAGAATACTCCCCAGGCCTCCGGGGAACCTGTGTATGTTTGAGAGTTTTGCCTTGCCTGCTTGCCATACTTTATTGCTGGCAGAGAGATGGGAAATTTATTGCTTTACAAATCATACCATCCGCAGCATAAATGAATTGTCTGGCTGCAGCACACTTGAACCCAGATGATTTGCAAAATGTCTAATGGTAAGCGGAGTTATGCTATCTGCTTACGGCCTCTGAGACAAAAGCAAACCATGACGTGGAGTATCTGTGCAGTGTAACTTGAGGTCAGCAAATTGGCTATGACTCATAAATGTTGGCTCAGCAGCATTACATAACTCAGTACGCTCCATCAGGGACTCAGAGGAACACAAAGCTGGGCCTGACAAGGCTGTGGATGACAAGCAGGGCACCACCAGCAGGTTTGGGGGCCCAAGGTCATGGCCAGGCCAAGTTCCACAGCCTGGTTAGTCCCAGGGTCTGCTAGCCATCAGGAGTCTGGGCATACCCCAAGGACTGGCAGGAATAGCCTTTCTGCTCCAAATTCCCCAAGGAGGTGGGAGAGAAGGTGTTGAAATTCTTGACAGGAGTTAGTCAGGGGTCACAGCCCATGGGGTGGCAACCCTTTGCTGGCTGGCCCAGCTGGTGACAGGCTCAGCTCAGTGCCTGGGACTTTGGGTATCACCAAAAAGGAGGTGAAAGCACATATAGTTTACAAAGGAAACTAAGCAAGTCACTCAGCTTCAGGCTCACATGAGTGGTGGTACAGGCTGTTCAAGTCTCGCTCTCCTGCATCTATGATACACTGACAGTTAACAGTCACCATGGTCACAAAGCCGTCAGAGCAGTCTGGGAGATATGGATGTTCGCTCCTATTTTAAAATGAGCAAACGGAAGCTCAGAAGAGTCAAGTTCATACAGTAAGAAGCAGCTGAGCCTAGACACCAGCTCAGAAGATTTTGTTGTGAGGTCCCCAACTTTCCCCAAGGTATCTCCTTAATCCAGCTGTTATTTTAGGGCCTGTCACTACATTGTTTGAGGCAGTACCATCAAGAACTGTTAGTGAGTGTTCTCTGGATGTTCAGCAATGGGTTAGGGAAAGGCTCCTTAAGAGGAGGTTCTGTGCCTGGTCCCTGGGAGTTCACTGTCAAAAATGCCAGAGAAGCATGATGCCCAGAGGCCAGGAGAGTCTGCAGGGAAGGCAGATAGGCTGGGCTATTCCTTAAGCCAGGCTTTGAAAGACACACTAAGGTCTCAAGGCAAGTTCTGCCAAGGCCCAAGCATGTAGCAGAGACCTTGCTTCGAACACAGTACCCATGGCAGTTCTAAGACTCCAGGGTAGGAGAGGGAGCCAGCAGAACTGGCCATTTACAGGTGGACCACAGGACCCAGCCTCGATATACAATTCAGGCACTGAGTATAAAGTACAGCACTGGGAAAAGCTAACCTTGTGTTGATTCTTAACCCGGTGAAGTCTTCAGCTAAAAAGCAAAAACAAAGATTTCTGAACATCAATTTTCAACATGGGGAATGATTTGAAGACACTTCAATCTACAAAAACAACAAAACTGTTTTGATGATAATCGCAATAGTGAATATGGACCGTGCTGCTGGCATTAGAAATAAAAGCTATTTACTGAATACTCATACACACACAAGTAAATAAACATCAGTCTCCCTTATTTTGTGAACCATACACTTGGTCCTAGATAGCCTTTTCTCCCTCCCTCACCTCATACATTCATTCACCCACCTGCCTGTTCTACAGAGCTTACTGCTCCAATATCAGTTTGGGTCCAACAGAAAGAGTCCATGGGATTTTTCAAGCTCATGTGTCAAATGCCAGATGCAGATTAAGCCTCATGATCTCTGGAGAAACTTAAATTCAGCTAATGGACTTTTTATAGCATGTAAATGTCGCCCCGGTAAGGAAGCCTATTAGACACATAAATAGCACGCACATGGCTCTATGAAGTGCAGACACCAGAAGAGAGGCGGCACCCACCCACGGTCAGTACCAGATCTACCACCAGGAGATGGCATTCCAACTGGGAGCACCGGTGTATCCCTATCAGAACCGTCCAGCCTATAACTGATATGGCAGCTGCAGATGTACTCACTGACAGCCTGGTCTCTTAAGAGGAATTCTCAAAGCCCAAGAAGCATGGCTTTGACCTAAACAGGAACCCACCAACAGAATACTATGGATGCAAACCAAAGCGGCCTGGAGTCAAGGTCTCTAAGCTCCCACCCCTGCAAAGAGCCAAGACACTGGGGAGAGTCTTACCTCCAAGGCACATACTGCAGGGGGCTATAGACTCCCTGACACAGTGGGGTCTCTTGTGGGATGATGGGAAGAGGAAGGCAAAACACATTTCTAAGTCAGGGTCTGGCACAGCAGACATATAAGGGACTCAACACACACAGGAAACACAGTCCCTGTTCTCACATCTCACACTCCATTTCATGGAGCAGCCTCACTGGGCTATAATTACAGCAGCCACCACCAGGAACATGACGAGGAAGAGTTCCTTTAATGAGCAAAGCAGTCCCATCTGCTCCACAAGTCTCCCCAAAGTTGAGAACACAAGAAACTGGTTTACTGGAACAACTCAGTGAAGGGACCGTGGGGAACTGAGCAGAGGAATGGAACCCTGCCCATAGACTCAAAACACACTGCTTCTCATTCAATGTCAAAGGATCCCTAACTATCAAAAGCCCCAAATTTCTGCTGTCAAGGACTGGGGTGTAACTCGGTGTTAGAGTACATGCATGTGCAAGGCCCAGCGTCGAGGGGCGTGTGTGTGTGTGTGTGTGTGTGTGTGTGTGTGTGTGTGTGTGTGTGCATCTGTCAACAGAATTCCTTGACAGAAAATGACCAAGGCAGCCAGTCATCACCCTCCTCTGTGACACACTAAGAAGGACTCACATCTGTGGCCACAAGAAGGTTTGAGACTTTCTCTCCATCCCCTTACTACTGGCTAAGTCCAGGGTGAGGAGGTCCAGCTGCTGTTTTACAAAGCACCCAGGTGACCAGGAGACTCAGCCAGGATTAGGAGCTACTAGTTTGGGCCACATACCTTTGCTTCCCTAAGAGTCTTCTCCAATGGTGCTTTCTAGAAGTTCTCTATCAGTGTGCAAAACAAAGCAAAACACTCTCTCTCTCTCTCTCTCTCTCTCTCTCTCTCTCTCTCTCTCCCTCTCCCTCTCCCTCTCCCTCTCCCTCTCCCTCTCCCTCCCTCCCTCTCTCATCTTTTGATATATTGTTTAACACTATGTCCTTGACTGGCCTAGAACTCACTTCGTAGATCCCTATATACTATAGAACTCATTATATAGGTCTTGATCTTATAGAAATCAATCCTCCTGCCTCTGACTCTCCAGTGAGATTACAGGCACCCTTATTCAAGCATTTCTTAGGCAAAGTCATCCAGAAGGGGAGGTTCAGGCCACTGCAGGAGAGAACAGGAACAGGGTGGAAGTCTGCCGAAACTCCTTTCAATCCAAGCTTTTCCCAAGCCCCCGCTCCATTGCCAGCCACTGTCCTGCTCGCCACAGTTCCTATCAGTCTGGGGTGGCTGACACATCACAGACATGGAGAAGGCCTGCCATACAAAAGGTTGGAAACACAGTGCAACCTGAGTTCTCCCGACCTCTTGGATTTCTGTAAAGGAGCCTTGAACTCCTCACTCAACGTCAACCTCAGGTCTGGAAAAAAACGAGTTTGTTACTTCAAGCAATTCCCCAGTGGTCAGTAGTTGATACCACATGCTTTGAAACCATGTGGCCCAAGTCAGGGGAGAAGTTGCATAGCTTCCTAAGGGAGAGCCAAGGACTATCCGTTAACCTTGACAGGCTCTGCAGCCTCCTTTGCAGGCTAGCCAGACCCCCCTACCCCCCTAGGCTGGGGGAAGGCTCTGGCTCACACACACCCCTAGAGTAGCTAGTCAGTGGACAGTAGCTTCCCCAGCACCCCTACATAGAAGGCTAGTGTCTGCCCCCATCCATCTCTGAAGAAACCCTTGTCTCCAGCTGGGAACTTGGGTACACAGAAAATGGGACATCGTGACCAAGCAGACCCAGGGAAAGCATGCTGAACAGGCTCCCTGCTTACAGGTTAGTCTCGGGCAGGAAGTTGTGGGAAGAATCCTTTTAAGAGAAGATTAATGACTGTAGGAGGTTTCTAAGCCACCTGGTAAATTCCAGTCCTTCACCCTGCTAATATTTATTGGGCATCCATTACCTGCCAGTTTCACCATAATAACCTCACAGCCCTAACCTCACATATGGCGATGTGTGGACCAGGGAGAATTCCTCCAATGTGTGGAGGAAGCTATGGCAATAACAATCACATATGGGCTCTTCCTGGCCTTTCAAGAAGACTCACCCGCCTGAGAAAGGCACAGCTGCCGCCACCACCCCCATCGCACAGGTTAGAAAATGAATGTGTTTGTCTAAGCTGCCCAAGTACCATGGGGATTTGGACTCAGGCAATCTGGCTCCAGAGCCTTGACCCTTCGTCACCAGTACCATCTCCATCTTTACCATTATCATAATGAAAGCCTGTGAGCTCCCATTTCTCTGTCCCACAGGAGGGTACCAGAGCATGGCACCCAGGTCATGGTATTTGGTGTAGTGCCAGGGTCTGTCTGAGTCCAGAATTCAAAGTCTTGGCTGCCCTAGTCCAGTGACCCTCAAACAAGATCTTACAGCACTTCCAGTCTCACTGAGTCTTCTGCTTCCCTTCCTTCCAACTGGCAATACCTGCTGTCACTGGGGTTTGTGTAACATGAAGCCCATAAGTTCACGGCTTAATCCAACAATGGTGTTGAGATACAGGGCCTTTGAGAGATCCCTAGTCACTAGGGATCATGTCTTTATCACAAGAGTGGATCTGTGCTGGTTTGAACAAGATGTCTGTCATAAGTCTTGGGCATTTGAATACTTGGTCCCCTGTTGGTGGCTGTTTGGAAAGGATGGGAGTTGTGGCCTTGCCTGAGGAACTATATATCACTGAGGACAGGCTTTTAGACTTCAAAGCCTCCAGTCACCCCATGTATTCTCTCTCCTTCCTGTTTATAGATCAATATGAGAACTCTTAGCTCTACTCCAGAGTCCTGTCTGCCTGCCTGCTGTCATGCTCCCCGCCATGATGGTGATGGACTCTTATCCCTCTGAACTGTTAGCCCAAATAAACCCACCCTCCTATAAACTGCCTCGGTCATGGTGTTTCATCACTGCAGTGGAAAAGTAACCAAGACAGGCTCTGTTGTTCTCTCAAGGTGTGATGGCTTTTGTCACATTGGACCACAGCATGAACATCCTCACCAGATACGGCATCTTGAGCTTGGACTTGCCAGCCTGCAAAACTGTGTCAAATGAATCACTATCCAACAGGAATCACCCAATCTGTGATGTCATATGCCATCAGAAACAGAGTAAGACAGTCACCCATAAACACATGAAGTAAGGGACATTCAAATACTAGTGTATTGTCTACACATAAGAATCAGTTCAGTTACCTGCCCTTTAATAATTATACCTACTCACAGCATTATGACAGGGACAGATTCTATATGAGACTGCAGTGCGTACAAGCCCTGGAGATCATGGCCCATTAACAATTACCATCATCATTTCTGTGTGACACCTCAAGAGAGAATCTCTTGCATCTTGATACATTGTTCAGTGCTGCCCTTCTCTTCCACATTCCTCCTTCCTATGTTTCTAGTGCAGCCCCCAGCTCAGGTCCCAGGGCCCCAGGAATGAGCAACAGACCCTGCCACTACACAAGAGAAGGAAAAAGAAATGTTTCATCCTTTGGCAGGTTGTTCTCCTATTGATCCTTCCAGTAGGTTGGGCAGATGGAAATGTTCAAGAGATACAAGGCAACTCTGCTCAGGAAAGGGCCGCTGGCAGACCACATCATCAAGTACCACCATGAAAGGTGATCCGCTTACACATTCCAAACCTCAGTACCAGTGGCCCAATTTTCCCAGACTCCTTCTGGATCAATTCCTTCCTCCACAGACAGGCGCTTCATGCAGGTCTCCCTGGGTCTTTGGGGCAGCCCAGCAGGAAAATGAGGAGCAGAATGGTGACCAGAGAGAGGTAAAAGGCATGCTTGGGACAGCTCGTACATAGAACAGAGTGGACCAAGGGTGGTGAAGGCCGTAGCAATCCCACACTGCATGTCTCCATAGACTACACTTCTCCCCATACATGGTTAGGCTGCAGAGTCCTCCTAGGCTTGGGTACTGCTGCTACATGGCTTCTCTCCCAGCTGTAGGAGTCTTAGCTCCCTTGAGCTTGAAGTCCATTCTCCATGTGTTGGGGGAAGACGTTAAAGGCTGGCCTGGTTCCCAGATGACGCCTGTCCAGTGCCCCAGGGAGTGGCTATGCTTGGCCCTGTCTATCTGACTGTAGTCTTTCTATTAGTCAGTATTATCACCTGCTGCAAGACTAGACAGCCGTGGAAAGGCTGAGCTCTAAAAGGCCCCCAGCCTCACCCTTGCTGTGTCCCAGGTCTTCAGACCCACAGCTATATCTCTGAACGAACGTTTTAATCTCAGCTTAGCTACCGCCTCTCCCGACCATTGAAGTGGCCCTAAAGGGCGGTGCCAGGCAAACAGCAGCTGAACGCTGAGGGTAATCAGAGGCAGATGGAACCCTGTCCCCTCCTTCTAGCATGGGGGTGGGGAACAAGAAGGTTTGATAGCCCCGGGCCACTCTACCTGTGGGAACTACCTGGTGAACATAAGACTAGAGATGAGAGATGGACACTGATTCCACCCCCACCAATCCTTCAGGATGACCACTGAAGCTCCTTTATGGGCCAGGATTTAAATTCTGAGTGTACAGAACCATTGGCTTAGCTTCCTGCATGCATTCATTTCTTCTCCTATACCTTTCTCTTCCCTTGAGGTACAAAACCCATATCCAGTGGTGTACCACCAGGAAGGGCAATCAGGAAAATCAGGCCAAGCCACAGGACATCATCTTTAGTGACAGCTCGTATTTCTAGAGTCATTTGGCTAAAAGCCCTCACAAGTGTTCCTGAAAGATGCAAGGCTAAAGGTGGGGTCAGATGATGAGAAAGGAGGGGACAGAAGAACCCCAGATTCTCAGGGCACAGATGTGAACCTTTAGGTTGTAGTATGGAGGCCACTGCTCATCAGGATCAACCTATACATACTAAACACTGGCTGCCTGGGGCTGTGTGCCAGAGCTATGTCCCGATCCATGGTCCATAATGAGCTGCAGGGTCCTCCTGACCTTGAGACTTTTGATAATAGTGACCACCGCAGCTGGCAGGGACTCCCTGGTACATGAACAGCATCTGTCACACACATTTGGTGTTCAGTCATAGACAGTGTTCCTTGAGGCCTCCAAATCATAGCTGTCTCCAAACAGTCAACCATCTTCAGCCTAAGGTCCTCAAGCCAAAACCTCCCTGCCCCACCATCTCTGTGGTCCCTAAAGACAGATTCCATGTGCTGTGTGTAGTTCGTTCTGTAGCAGTGGTTTTCAAGGTGTGGCCCTGGACCAGCACCATGGGCATCACCTGGGAACTTCGGGAAGCTTCATTCTCAGGCCCCACCCACCTCCTGAATCAGAACCCCTGGGAGTGGAGTTGGGTGGAGTACACTTTCACATCCCCATTGATTGTAAGGTAGTCACGTTGACACCACTTCTCTACAGAGTCTTGTTGGAGAGACAAGACTTTAGGGCAGGGAGGGGTCCCATTCAGCTTCTCTGCTACCCCTCAACCCTTGGTCCTGCCTAGTAAGCTTCAGGGACCTTTTCCCCCCAGGTTTTTCTGCTGGTCACTGCTGGGGTCTGCTTTATGCTGCAAGTTCCCCAGTCACAAGTGATTAGTCTTGCTATGTGTTGGATACCAAATTTTATTTACCACATAATTTAAATATTAGACCACACACAGAGATCATATCCCTGTCTCAGGCTTCATACTTGGTTGTCTTCAGATGTAGAACTCTTCGCCCAAACAACGTGTTTTGCTGCCCTACATCCTAGGCTCTCCAAGCAAATGTTATCCCTCAGGCATGCCTGCCTGGACCGTCCTACTTAAACCAAACTCCTAACCCTCTCACCCAGCTACCTGATCTTTCCTCTCTACAAGATTCTGTGCTATAGATTCCTCAAGGGGAGTGGGGGAGCATGTGTGAGCACATATGTGGTTATTGTTGCTTTGGTGTGAGTTTAAAGGCTTCAGTCCACTTTAATGTATAGATTACAAACTCTACAAAGGATGAAGGTTTTACATTGTTTATTTGTGCTGTATCTACCAGTCACATGGCAAGAATTCAATAAAGATGCCAGGTAAAGAAATTTGTGAAATGTAGAAACAAAAATTAGAGCTAGCCTAATATAGTTCCTTGTATTTATCACCCTGGAAAAAATTTTTAAAGGGGCAAAATTGAAAATTAAATACAAATAAAAACTAACAACAAAATCAGATGATGTGTTTTGCCAAAGCCAAATTGCCAAGAATGGGTTTACTAATACAAAGATGCCGTCTCGGGTCACTTCTCTTTCTGTATTTTAATTTAATTAATACTAACACAGGGAGCAATACTAAACAGATGTATGCAAATACCCAGTGGTATTAATAACTTGAAGTCTTTGTTTTCAAGCTCAGGATAACCATCCTTGGTACGAAACCAAAACCCTGCACATAATAACCCCCGAGGCACTCATGTTAATAAGGAATTACTTGACAACTGTAAAACTGTCTTGTTCGCCTCATGGTGGTACTAAAATCTGCCTTCCATAGACAGTCCATTTCTTCCTAACCCTAATGCCAGCAGCCTGTACCTTTAGCACTCTGCCCTAGGCAGATCCAGGATCCATTTGCTATATGCACATAACCCAGGCCCCCAGGAAACAATGCCTTGACTCCTGCATTGCACACTCTATACACTTGGGTCAACCTTTGCTTCTCTATCAGAAATGATGCAACCAAATTGAACCTCCTTTGGTAGGTTGGGGTCACCTGGGAACAAGCGAGGCAATTGGCTACACAAATACCTTCACGAAGACCTGGAAGGAATTTGTCTACAATTCAAATTACAGGGTGGGTTCCCAGGTCACCCTGAGATTACACAAATTTCCATAGATAGTTATCAAGATGGAAGGGCAAAGCGGGGCCACCAGTCTCCCTGCCTGTCCGGGCCTGGGCACTTGTTACCAAAGCAAAGCAGTGACATGCCAAAAACATTGCATGGACCAGGCACATCTCTGCCAGCCAAACACAACTGTGAAGCCACCACAGAGTCATTAAAGTGCCAGTTGCCACCATGGCCACATGGGTTTGTGGATCATCTCACTAGTTCACACATTTCAAATGGTCCTGTAACTCTGCCATCTACCCTGGCTTTCCAGGCAGAATGGGTGCCAAAGGTTTAATTAAAAATTTATGGGTGAAAAACTTACACTTAAGAACATTATATCCACTCTCTTTGGTTTGGGGTTTATTTCCTTGCAAATATGGACAAGAGTACCATGATTTCTGTTTTATGGGGAACTTCTAAATCTTGGGCCACTCAGCTGGGTGGCAGCCAGAGGGTAGAGAGCTCTGCAGCCGGGCTGGCCTGGGCATCCTGCCCAGACGCTCATCCTGCAGTGGCCCCATGGTAAGGGTATGGCAAAATCATCCCCCGGGAGGCCAATGCCTCATTTTGATTGGCAAAGGTTTTAGTTGGACATCTTCTCCAATCACCTACCTACAAGTAGATCTCCAGCAAAACCATGGGGCTTAATGGAATCTCTAACATCTGTTCCCCAGTCTAGAGCCCACACAGCTGTCCTTACCCTTGTCTCCCTCAACCTTTCCAGCATGTCCCTAATACAGTGGCAGTTGAGGGGATGAAGAACCCTCCTTGCCTGCTCTATACACTGAGGAGGACATCCCTGTGTGTTAAGGAAGCACTGTCTTTGCTACCTCCATCCAGTGCCACCTCCATCCAGTGCCACCTCCATCTGGTGCCACCTCCATCCAGTGCTATCTCCATCCAGCATGATTGGAAAGGGATCCAGAACAGCACATGGACACTTAAGAGAGCTGGGGGCAGCAGACAGGTCAGCCCCAGGTATGGCCGAAGAGGGAGAAACAGCCTGGGACTAGTTCACGAGCCAGTTGTAGCGCTATCTACTTCCTGAGGGGTGGGAGCAGGTAGAGTGGGCTCCTTTCCACAGCCCTCCAGGATGTGGCTCCAGGCATGCATGCAGACCCCTTGCCAGAGCCCAGTGAATCTTCTGTGCTGCATGTGCCTGTGGTCCAGTAGCAGGCCTGCTTCTAGCTCTAAGATGAGAACAAAAGGAGCCTGGGTCCCAAGGGGAAGAGGAACTTCTCTACAGCCTCCCCAGCCTGGGCCCACACCTGACAGGAGAGAAGCCAGGCCAGCATTCACACACAGCTTGGTTAATTTTCTCTGAGAAACAGACTAGCAATTACTATCACTAACACGAAGGAGTTTTAGAAGTAGCAGGTGTGAGCAGGCTGATTAGACTACCAGCCCTGCGCTCCCAGGATCCTAGGCCAGAAGGCTGAGAGAGAAGACATCTGGTCCAGCCCTGTGGCCAGTGACTGGAAACACTAGGCTAGGTCCTGCCCTCACCCACCTCACCTCACTCAGGTACTGTGTGCACAGTAAGAAGGTAACCCCAGAAGTCACCCCTGACTCTGTGGGGCCTTGGGAAGGTGACAGTTGAGGCTTTGGCATAGAGGCTGTAGGGGAAGGTTAGAGATTGGATGTGGGATGGGAGGGTTCCCTGGTGAGGGAGCAAATGGCCTCAATTCTGCATCCGTCATCAAGTACTATAGTGCCAGCTTTCTTCATTCAGTGCCCCCTCTGACAACACCATCAGTTATAAAATACTATTCCCAACTAGCAGATTGGCAGCCGTGAGGGTCAGAGGGAGGCCAAGGCACTTGCCTCTACACAGTCCGCAGGGTGATCCACATTTCTGAGCCAATCCCTCTGCAGTAAGGAAGGCACTTCCCTTTAGATCCAAGGGACCAATAAAGGGACACTGGCTAAGCCTGGCTGTCTTCCCTGGGCCCCTGTCCCAAGCCACCCTCTCCAGGACTTAGAAACCATGTAACCTCATCGTACGCAATCCAACCTTGCCCTGCCTACACTCTGGCTCCAGCTGTGTACGCATGCTCTGTCTATCTTTCTCTACCTCCCAGGAGCACCTCAGCTAGTGCGGCACACACAACCTCCCCCTGGCCCGGGACTGCCATCTTGGCCCTCCTTGGCAGCTCCTCCTGCTAAGTCACACTCTGACATGAAGTGTGGACTCCATGAAGAATAACACCGCACAACCACAGCCACATGGCTCTTGTACAACTTGGCACCAGGGCTGGAGTGGACTCAGGATTTTTCTGTGAGCCCCACCCAGGGCAGGTCTCCACTATGTGCACATGTCTTGTACCTCAAGACTGGTGGCTATGTGTAGTGGGGTGTTCCTGAAAGGGACATGGGCCTGACAGTAAGATGGTGTGGCTTGTATCTGCTATCCATCTGTCCTATCCACAGTCCTCCGTCTAGCCCATAAAAAGTCCTAGGACCTGGACACACTGGCTGGGAGACCAAAGACCTGAATTTCCTCCCTGCCACTGACTCACTGTGACGTTGGGCAAGTCCCTGCTCTTCTCTGACTTTGGTGTCAATACACAAGAGGAAATGGTGACTTCCCAACTTTTTCTTTCAAACTGAGTTTTTAGATTTTTCTCAGGGACCCTTCATAACCATGTTCCTTAGCAAAAATTTGCCTATGGCCACTACTCAGGGCTGGAATTCTATGGGTACTGGGCAAGGGTTCCCTTCCTAAGATAGAATTCAGGCCTCACCCTTTCTTCCCACTCAGGGCCTTCCAGGAAGTTTCAGAATGTGAGACCTTGCCCAAATCAGTGAGCCCTCTCCCTGGGCAGGGCAGGGTGAGGCAAACGAGGCCAGACAAGTGTGAAAGCTACCAATCAACCTGTGGGCACTGGCAGAGACTCAGGAGCAGGCCCTACCCCTACAGGGAAGGAATTGCATTATCTTGGGCCTTTAGTCAAGTACCTGGATGCCACAAATTAGTCTTACTGGGAGGGGCAGGCAGGGGCTCAGAATCTGTTTTAAAAGTCACCAAAGCCTCAGAGGCCTAGGGCCCAGGCAGGCTGAGGCTGAATGTAAGGCCAGAAGGTACATAGTTTAGCTTAAGAGAGGGAAGCATCCTGCCTGTTCCTTGTTCATTCTCAGCCAGGATCCTGTTAGGAAAACAGCCCGGAGCCCATGCCTTGTAAATTAACATGACGTACCAAATGCAAGGTCCAAAGAACTGCAAGACAATGACATGCCAAGCCTCAATGGCATTAAAATCCAGTAAAGGAACAGAAGGAGCTAAATTCACCCGTAGTGTCCTCAGTGTGGGCCAGCTGAGCCCCTGGAGCCAGGCTGATGACAGCTGGGAGTGCAAAGAGGCAAATGGTAGCCGTCCAGCACTCTCGGGCCATCCCTTCACCATGCTTCAGAGGCTAGAAAGCCTTGGGGACTGAGCATGCTGGTCTGGGGCACCCCAACCCACCTCTCAAGCCACTAGACATGGCCTGCCCATGTGGAGCAGGGCAGGAAGCCCAGGCTGCTTCCCGCTGGTCTCAGAGCTGTCCTGGAAGCGCAGACAAACACAGACTCTGATACACTCGGATATGCTGCCTTGTCCTAAACTATCAGTCACATTTTTTTCCAAGAAAAAAAAAGTTTTTTCAACTAAATATTCCAAGGCCATTTCTTAGGGGAATATATGTTGTTTTTAACTCTTGGACTGGACACACAAAAGGAAGCCAAGTGCTTCCATCTGAAACCAATCTTGGTCCAGCTTGACCTCATAGGGGAAAGTAGGCCAGGAGCTCCAAGGTCTTCACTTCCAGAAGCTTCTCTCTAGGAAAAGTACTTTTAGAGATCACAGACATAAAGATGTTTATGTTGCTGAGTACACTGTAGCCTCTCTAATTTTGTCCTCCAGCCTTGTTCCCTAAGACTAGCCACGCCCTAGCAACATTGCCTCCCTTCTGTCAAGAATACACCCTGCAGACCAGAGTCTGGCCAGCAAGACCAGGGGCCATCTGAAGGCTGTACCACAGCTCACAACACCTGGCAGTCAGGGCCCTCTCACTTCAAGAAGACCTCACGTCAGCCATAGTGTGAATAGTAACATCACAGGTGGAAAAGCAAACGCTTCAAATTGGGGTGTTGTAATGTTTTGCCCTGTTTTGTTTGCTCTCTTGTGGGAGGCCAGCGCCTGCCTTTTAAAGGGTTCCTATGAGGAGGCGAGAGGGATAAGAAAATATTAGATAGAAAGATAGCAAGGAGGAGAAAGACAGAAACACAGGACAGCTTCGGGAGGACCTGGATCAAAACCCAATGGCCCAGAACTTTATTCAAAAGGGCTTTTTATAACATTGCCACAGGGTGAGGCAAAAGACCTCCCCCTTGCTAGATAGAGCCAAGTGTAGACCCTTCCAAACACCTGCTACCCAGGCCCGTGGTCCAGTCATCCTCTCATGCAGCCCTGCTGGTAAAGCGAGCTCAGATTCTCAAACCTTGAGTAGTTTGGGCCTCCACACCCTCTCCTGACTTTCTCTGGATGAGGTCTTTGACACACTGGACACGGACTGCCTGCCATCACTCCCAGCCTTCTGCCTTGCCACTTCCTGCCACCCTCCACAGCTATCCACTCCCTTCTCAGCTTCTCACCACATGCCCAAGTTCTCCCAGACTCCTGCCTCACCTCTTCCTCCCCAGGCACCAGGGTGCAAGTGTGTGCCAGTTCTTCTGTTTAGACCCAGCTGTGTGACCCTGGTCAGTTACCTACCCTCTCTGTTTCCTCACTATAACCAAGCAGCAGCGCTGGTCATCAGGAATACAAAACATTCTCAGCACAGTGCTCACCCCAAGGCTGACCTCCAATGACACCCTTTCCCTCAGGGGAACCCACCCTACTAAGAGGCAGTCCCAGTGACTGGGGTTTGGTAACCTAAGACCAGAGTCCCCTCTGGAGGTGTGCAAGGCAGGCCCCTCCACGTTCTCACTCCCAGGCCAGTGGACCACACACCCCCTCCCTCCTGCTCCATGAGACCTTGTCCTTTCTGCCCAGTAGCAACAGGAGCAGACTTGCCATGTGGGGTAAGAGACACGCCTCCAACCACTCGCCCTGCTGCTGAACCACATGTATAAGCCGAGACTGGAGGCCACCTGCCACTGTCACACAGGAGCATTCCTCACTGAGAAATGAAGTGAGTGCCACACTTACACATGCCTCCTGCCAGCCTGGAAGTGTAAAGATGGACGGGATCAAGTTGGAAGGAGTGGATGGTCACAACCATGGCTGAACTGGGCCATACTGACTGCCTGGTGGATCCCAGGAGATCAAGGGGTAATTAACTCCAGCTCCTGAGACTGCCTCGGCAGGTGCCAGAAATGGGCAGGTGGCATTATTCATCTGTAGCTTGCTGCGTTGCCCAAGTTAACCTCCCAAGGCCTCGGTATCCTCTCTGAGAAATGGGGAGAACAATGGGCCTTCACACTTAAAAGTTATGAAAAAATAAATAAATCAACACTTCAAGCGGTGCCCGGCACACAATAAGCGCCTAGAAAGTGCTAGCTATTATTATTTATTGCCCTCATTTTACACAGGAAGAATTAATTTTAAAAGGCAAACCAGACAGGCATAACCCCAGGAACTCCCAAAGGGAACAGGCATCCTCTTCCTCACCCTCCGTGCAAGGCTAGCACGCGACCAACAACCAGGAAGCCTTGTCTTCCACCAAAGGCATCCCTGTGCGGAGGGGCTGTATTGCCTGCTGGGACTCCACTTGTGAAGTACCCCTGCAGAATCTCAGGTCCACTTGCAGCTTGGCAGAGATCCCCCCAAAGCCTGCAAGGGCAGTCTGTGAACATGTGCAGAAATGGGGAGCAGAGACTATGGGGCCTCACACACACCCACGCACCTGAAAATGGCAGAAGGTAGAGAAACCAAGGCCGCATTTGCCCACTTCTCAGCCGAGCCTGCAGTAGGGCCGCCATCCAGCCCCTACCCCACACAAGAGGGCCTGTTCACTCCGGGAAAGCTGGAGAAGGCAGGCTTGGCAGGGAGATGTGGAAGCCACTGAGCCACAAACCAACTGGTCCCATAGCAGCAGGAAAGAAGAAAGCACGGCTGTGGGAGATCAAAACGTCCCGATAATGAGCCAAATTCTTCTCCCACAGACACCAGCTAATGAAGGGAGTGCGGGAAGGCCCGTGCCACGGGCCCAAACTGTTTACACAAGTGTTAAAAATACATTTCAAAAGAAAGCAAGGAAGCCTGAGGAAAACCCTCCATCGTCTTTGGAAAATGCTCTCTGAAAACCACATTAATTTGTTTTCCAAAAAGGTGTTTGAAGTCTTTCAGAGTACCCTTGGGCAACTTTAATTCCACCTCCTAATCCTCTATTAAATGTGATGTTCACTAACACAGCCTGCCTTGGGGATGCTGATTTTTATTCTTAATTATACAGATACATATTTGGGGCCATGTGAGCTCCTATGTAAATTAAAAGGTCACGCTGTCAGCCACACTTCTCCAAAGTGCCCGAAATAGCCTGCGCTTTATTAAGGCGTGAGGGGTATTTGAAATAAAGTTTAAAGGGTCAGAGAGCATAATTTAAAAAATTAATTTCCAATGCCTTATACCCTTACAGCCAGAGATGAAGGGTTCATGGGAAAGTTGAGAAGCAATCCCAGAAGAGGAGGGGCAAGGGTCACTTTTACTACACATGGCAGAGGAAGAGACACCCAGCCACCCAGCCTTACGGTCCTGACATCACAGGCAAGGGTTCAGCAGAACAGACAGGTGTCTAGGAATAATTGTCGTCACTGACGTATTAGCAGCAATTTCTGTTTCTTGAACACCTACTATGTGCCAGCAGTTATATTTAAGTCTTTACATTGTTCAACTCATTCAGCTCTCTAAGAGAGATGCTGTTCTCAGCCCCGTACGTCACTAGGAGGGCTGGAAATCACTGCTGGCTCATGGCATCTCAGGGAAGAAATGCTCCAAGGCCACAACAGGTGCAAACAGCCCCACCACCTGTCCCTGCCCGTCTCTGAGCAGAGAGAAGAGATCTTACATTAGTTCATGACAAGGTGACATTACAATGCCAACATCCATGAACACTGCTGTCACACCCCGAACGCTCCTGTGCAGCAAGGCAGGTGATGCTGTCCTTCTGACCCTGTGGCACTGGGAGGGTGGCTGGGTGTGTATGAAAGCCAGCATTCTGGGCACCACCCCAGCTCATGGAGCAAGATCTGGACATGGGGATGGTAGACACAGGCCCCAAGAGGAGATGTTATCCTTGACCACAAGAGCAAATGTGGTACCAAGCCTTGCCCCAGGGCTCCTCCTGACATGTGGCTAGTAAAGGTCCCTGATGTCATCAGGTGCCATGGATCTACATACCATAGTCAGAACACAGAGCCACACTGACCCCTAAAAACTATGTGAATTTCAGCCACACTGACAAAGTTGGTCCACCCAGCCCCCACCACCAGCTAAGGAGTTAGGGACCAACTCCCATTGACAGATCACCTGCAGCAGGTTGATCCTGGGCCACAGGAAAATGTGCAGCCCAGAACAGTGTGGCACACAGAGACAACCTTCTTAGAGCCAGCAGCCTCACTGCCAGCCCAGCCTGTTCCATGGTGCTCTTCCCACCTGCCTGTGTACTTGCTCACACCCCTTCTAGCATCCAGGCAGCCCCAGGAGGAAGGCAGAGTGGGCACTCTGGTTCCTGTTTAAAGCTGATGCTCCTGAGACCCAGAGACAGGCAGAATTTGCCCATGACCAGGTGTCACAGTAAGTGACATGTAGGAAGCCGGTACCATGTCTCCCAATGTCATGCTAGCCCAGGCTCCACAACCTTCAAGTGTACACAAAACTCTATCCTACAGTCCTATAGAAACATAGCTCCTCAGCAACTGTCTCCTTCCCTGACCTCAGCTCACAGTCCTGTAGGTATTGCCTATGCCCTTGGCCATGAGGCCTCTGGAATCCCCTGAGAGTGAATATGCCTGTCAGATAGCACCATAATCAGACCATCTTTCCTGCTTTATATAGCGCACAGCCTCTGATACCTCTCATCTATGGGGTCAGCAACTACAACCCAAGGTCCGGAGGAGCTTGGAACATGTGACCCAGAAGTTGCCACACAAAACACACAGATACTAACTCAGGGTTTGCACAAATCAACATCACCCATTCTTCCATCAACAGAATCTAACAGCTGCCCCCACTCATCTCTGCAGAGGCCTCTCCAGACCCAAGCTCTCCCCTGGGTATGCAGTTTATTCTCCACCCCACAACGAGGCTCACCTCGATCATTAGTCTAGGGCAAGCCACTGACATGCTACCTTTCACTTTGCAACATCCAACAAGCAAACCAAAAGCTCCAAGTGGAATGCTCGGGTAGTGACCAATGGGCCTACAGCTTAGGATACAAACACTGGGGGCATTTGAGCCTGATGAAACAGAGGGTGGGGTTGAAAGGTCTCAACAGAGAAGGAGTTCCCCAAAGAGGACATGAGCCAACATTGGTGGAGTAGACTGGGCTAGATACTAAGAGTTGATATGTACCAGGAAGATGAAAGTACCTCTCGGGGACAGAAGCACCTTGCCAGGCACGAGAATTTCAAAAGCATCCACAAAACCTCAATCATCATCTACTTCCCATGCCCACGTGCAGGTCTCACTGTGGACAGAGGAGAAGGTTAGACACTGGGCCCACTCTGGCCGTAGGGAGGGGACAGGAGAGTGTCAATCTGCTGATACCATTCTTACAGGGCTTTGGAAACAGTAGAGAAGACCTACATCATCCTGTGCTGACTGTCTAGGACGTGAGGGGAGTTCTTTGCATAGCCCAATAGCAGGAGTGTACACCGTAACAGAATCTTCTAAGGGGAAGGCGAACCCCCACAGCACTTGAGCACCCTAAATGTCCAAGCTCCTCCTCATACAGACAGGGAAAGCAAGGCTCAGAGAAAACAGAAACAGCGTGGCCCTGAGAACCTGGACCAGTCAGACATATGCCTCATTTCTCCCCCGGTCCAGAGTAGCCCCTTGTACTGTTTTCCTTGAACCTTTCCCATGGCTGTTGACCTATTAGGTGATGGCTGACAAGTGGCCTCAAGCATTGTGCCTGGAGCCCTTTGCTCCATCAACACAGTTGCCTGGTAAAGGGTCTTCACTTGCATAAATACGGTCTCTAGAGTGTATCGCACAGCGCTGAGCATGCACCCCGAGAAAGGACAAAAAAATGGACATCAAATTACATGACAATGCTGAGGCACATGGAGAAAAACCACAAGAAACGTTCTCTCCACATGGAGACCCACTGGGAAAAGGTAAGACAAGATGACCAAGACTTGATGGGTCTTTCAAAGCTTTGTTCGGTTGTAATGTTTGCTCTGATTTTAAAACTTTCTCAGTCGCAGATAAAATCGTTCTCTAATTCGGTCATACATTTGGATTTCATTATTTTCAGAATGTATTCCAGACATCTAAAATTAAACAGATGTCATCAACCCCGTTTAGACCTAACAGACTTGTAACCAAACAGTGACTTCAACCCCAATACAAGAGCGACTTGGAACATCATGCTTCAGTCATTAAAAGTTTTAAAACTCTGCCCCATTTTTCTCATTTCCTATAATGAGATCTGTCCCCCTCCTTAAAATACTCCAGTTCTTCAAGGGTCAATGGAAAGTCAAACCAGAGAGTCAAGCAAATTTAAATATGAAAACTGCAAGAGTGAAATCTGAAATCCTTATCCCCCAACCCTCTCTGAGATGAAGCCGGGGCTTGGCGGCAAGCAACTTCAGCGGTGAGGGAAATCTCGCAAACCCAGCGAGCGCAGGAAGGGGATTTGGCTTCTAAAGCCTATGCTGCACTATCTTTCCCTTTCTGACAAGGATTAGATTAGTGAGAATCCTCAGAGCGAGCGGTGTCCTGGGGACACTTAAGAAGAAAAGGCAGTGGTCTCTCTCCTCCAGTCTTTGCCTCTATACTTGTCCCAAATGAATTTGTTAAGTGGCCTAACGGGGCAAAGGAAAGAGCCTGTTTGAGATGCTGAGAATCACAGTCGGGGCACTTGACCTCTTAGGCTTGGGGTGGGGGCCTGGGTTTGGATTTGCTCACATTTGGGGTCTGGCCTGTTTGGTTATACAATGTCTTCATTAAATTGTCTAAGCAAAATGTATAGAATAAAGAAAAGGGGATGGTAAGGTGCAGACACAAAAGGACCATCACTGACCTCATTGGACCTCTGACCATGCAAGGGAGCAGGCCCTGCCCTCAAACCCAGCCCCTGACTCCACAGAACCTGATGCTTAGGTGGGCGACCTGCAGCACAGCCCACACCTCATGGTGCACCCCATACCCTTACTATTACTCTCCTGAGACCCCCAGGGTGGCAGCTACCCTCCCTCCCTTCTGCACACTAAGGAACTCTCTTTACCCAGCCCTCTCCCAAGGCATCTCTCACCTAAAAAAGTGAGAAGCCAGCTCAATTTCAAATATAGTACATGCCAGGCACCCAGGCCCAAACAAGATCCATCAACTCCAGGATGACTATGGGTCCATGGGAACTAGAAAAATTCCTCAAGAGGGCAGAGGCTTCTGTTAAAAGTCCCCACAAACTTTGGAGTACACAGGAAAGGACCAAATAGGAATGCTCAATTGGGCTCTGAGTTGGATTTGGTCACTATTGTCCCAAATGTGAGAATCCATCTAAACAGCTCACCTTAAAGCATATCAGGCAAAGTGTCTACCCATGCTCCAACTGAGGCCAAGTCCAGCTCTCTGGGGCCTGGTCCTTTCAGCTGTGCCTTCCAGATGATTTGTGAGTATCAGCTCTTGCCCCAGGATGCAGGTCTGTACAAATGAGCACTGGCTGGCCAGCCAGGTTCTCTACTGAAAACGATTCTTGGGAGTTTACCTGTGGTGGCTGCCTTAATTGTAGTAAGAGAGAACAGTACCACTTGCCATTCCGCAAGTGACCACAGGTTGGGAGGCTGAGGCCAAGGTAAGTAAAGAGAACCAGGTAAGGCACACCTTAGAAAAGGACACCATATGATGTCATTGTTTTTCTCTGCTGAGTAGTACTCCATTGTGTATATGTACTACATTTTCTTTATCCATTCTTCAGTTGAAGGGCATCTAGGTTGTTTCCAGGTTCTGGCTATTACAAACAATGCTGATATGAACATAGCTGAGCAAATGCCCTTGTGGTATGATTGAGCATTCCTTGGGTATATCCCCAAGAGCGCTACAGCTGGGTCTTGGGGAAGATGGATTCCTAATTTTCTAAGGAAGCGCCATATTGATTTCCAAAGTGGCTGTACATGCTTGCATTCCCACCAGCAGTGGAGGAGAGTTCCCCTTGCTCTACATCCTCTCCAGCATAAGCTGTCTTCTGTGTTTTTGATCTTAGCCACTCTGAAGGTGTAAGGTGGTATCTCAGAGTCGTTTTGATTTGCATTTCCCAGATAATTAGGGAAATGGATGGATCTAGAAAAAAAAATCATCCTGAGTGAGGTAACCCAGACTCAGAAGGACAAACATGGTATGTACTCACTCATAGGAGGATAGTAGGTGTAAAATAAAGATGACTAGACTGCTACACAACTCCAGGGAGGTTACCTAGAAAACGGGACCCTAGGAAAGACCCAGGGATCACCCAATGACAGAGAAATGGATGAGATCTACATGAACAACCTGGACGACAGTGGGAGTAATGAAGGGAAAGATTTGAGGGAAAGAAAACTTAGGGGAGCAGGAGATCCCAGCTGGATCAAGAACAGAAAGGGAGAACAAGGAATAACAGACCATGATAAATGAAGACCACATGAGAGCAGGAATAGGCAGAGTGCTGGAGAGGTCCCCAGGAATCCACAATGATATATCCTCTGTAGACTGCTGGCAGTGGTTGAGGGAGGGACTGATCTGACATAGTCTGGTGATCAGATGACTACACACCCTAGCAGTCATTTTGGAACTCTCATCCAATAACTGATGGAAGTGGATTCAGAGATCCTCGGCCAGGCCCCAGGTGGAGCTCCAGGTGTCCAACTGTTGAGAAGGAGGAGGGACTGCAAGAGCGTGAATTGTTGAGACCAAGATTGCAAAAAGCACAGGGACAAATAGCCAATCGAATGGAAGCACATGTATTATGAACCAACGGCTGTGGAGCCCCCAGCTGGATCAGGCCCTCTGGATAAGTGAGACAATTGAATAGCTTGATCTGTTTGGGAGGCTCCCAGGCTGTGGGACCGGGACCTGTCCTTGGTGCATGAGCTGGCTGTTTGGAACCTTGGGCTTACACAGGGACACTTTGCTCAGCCTGGAAGGAGGGGACTGGACCTGCCTGTACTGAATCCACCAGGTTTAAATGAGTCTCCAGGGGTGTCTTGGTCCTGGAGGACATGGGAATGGAGGGAAGGGGCTGGAAGAAAGGTGGGGGTGGGGGCGGGAAGGGGGAGGACAGGGGAACCCATGGCTGATGTATAAAATTAAAACACATAATAATAATAATAATAATAATAATAATAATAATAATAATAAAATAAATTAATTTTAAAAAAAGAAAAGGACACCAAAGGCTCAGCAGTTAAGAACACTGGCTGCTCTTCCAGAGGACCCAGGTTCAAGTCCCAGCACCCACATGGCAGCTCACACCTGTGTGTAACTCCTGTTCCAGGGGATCTGACGCCCTCATATAGTCATACATGTAGGCAAAACACCAATGGACATAAAAATAAAAATAAATTATTAGAAAAAAAGATAAAAAGAAAAGGACACCAAGCTTTAACTAAAATATCCTACACTGGGAAACCAGCCATCTGTCAACTGGTCGATTTAGTCCTTGGGGATCTCTGGATTTAAGTCATGATGCACTTTTCAAAGCTCTTGATCTATTCCCTCAGAGCCAGCCCTACTCACACATGCTGGGGGAGAGAGGAAGCGACACTCTAGCTCACACACTAAGCCAGCGACAACGCTGGAGGAGATGTGGGGAGCCTCTCCACCAGACCTCACTTTATCAGTCACATTAGTATCAATACCCAGGAGGCTGGAGCTGGGGGTGCATTGTATCTCAGATAGGAGGGGATGCAGAGGAAAATGAGTGAGCTACCATGCCAGAGAGGGAGTTGAAGAAAGTGATGGGATATTTGTGGGCTCTATCACAGGGTGGTTACCTCACTGCTGAGGCTCAGAAGGGAGAGCAGTGGACAGTAAGATACCAGCTGCTGCGCCTGCTTCCAGGAAGATTTCCCGCCAGTCAATGTCACCCTGTTCTCACAGGCAAAGCTCTTTTAGTACCTGCAATCAACTAATCACAAAATGGACAAATTACCTGCTGTTTACTGCAGATTATTTGCTTCACGAAAAGACTGTTTGTCTTTTTCCGGAGTCCTTCTAAATAGCAGAAGCCTTTCTGGGATTTGGGAATAATCCCATCTACAAAGACTAGAACACACCCAGCCTCTCAGCGACAAGAAGCTGCTGGCTGCAGTGGAACCTGACAGCTCTCCTGGACAAAGCATTCATGGATAGAGTAGGACGCTGGTCTGAGTCCTGAGGGAGCCTGGATAAGGACCACAGAAATGATGCCTGAGGAAAATGGGCCTAGACTCCAAGATAATCCCAAGAGGAGAAGCTGGGAAAGCTCCCAGAGGGCTTGCTGAACCTCAGACATAAATACTCATTATGCAGGCATGGATGGGGTCCTACTGCATAGTAGTGGTTGTGCTAGGTACAGAGGTTTCACTGGAAGTGACCAATGAGTGGAAAGATAAAGTGTAAGTGACAGGCAAGGGAAAGATAGGCAGCAAGTGGTCCAGGGAGAGACTAGAGCATGTGCCAAGGTATTGAATTGGAGAAGAGAGAGAGAGAGAGAAGAATGTCTAGGGAACTGGCCTGGTGGGGGGGGGGGTGTCCAAGTGGCTAAGGAGCAGATAACAAGGGGTAGGTGGGCAGGTGAGGAAGGGCTCACTGTTCAAGCCCTGGTATCAGGGCTTTATGCAGAGGACAAAAGAAAGCCACTGGGGGTGGGGAAGGGGGTTAAGTGCATGAGCCATACCAGTCTTGGGTTTAAAGGGTGGTTTTGGGTTTTAAGAAAGGACCATAGGGCCAAGGTGGGGGTGGGCAGCCATCTTGCTATTCAAGTGAGATTTGGAGACAACTGGACCTGGGTAAGAACAGAGAAAGGAGACAGAGAGGAAGAGGGAAGAATCAGAATGTTTGAGACTGACAAACCTCGGGGCGGGCTGGAAGTGGGACTAAAGTCAGAACACCACCTAGCAGCCAGCTGTGCAAATGGAGGAGACAGGCGGATCAGGATGGAAGGGTTAGAATACAACCTTAGACAGGGCTGAGGGTTCAATTCCAGGAGACAGCCTGGGGGAGGACACCCAGAGTCCTCCTTCAAGAGTGGTTCACCAGAAAGTGACATGGTACACTATTCTATTCTCACCTGCATCCTCCTCTGGAATCTGCTTACAAGGTGATTTCACAGGGTGACTGCAGGCGAACCACTGGCCACAGAGGTCAGACACCTCTGCACACAGGAAATCCTCATGCTCTTTCCCCAAGAGAACAGCAAGGGAATGTACTTCACATCTGCCACTAGGGATTAGGCTAGACACTCAGGAGACCTTCCTGCTCTGCGGGTGTAACACCAAATGCATTATTAGTAAACATCAGTTTGTGCTTTCCCCACCCTGAGCTCTCAGACAGGCTGTCCTTTAGGAATGCCTGGAACACAGTCAGGGCTTTGCACAGGCAAATTGGGGCTTCCGAGGCCCAGGTGACTAAGCCCTAGCCACAGGAATTCTACAACACTCGGTACACAGCTCCTTTCACCACGTGCTCCCAGTGTGCAGGCAGGGCAGGACCACGTGCCTTTATCTGGTCCTCTTTGGGAGCATTAGCCCTAGGAGAAGGTGCAGACACAGAGGCTGGAAGGAGGTAACTGACCTGAACCCACACAAACAGCAATGCACCACTGGGGACAGACTCATCCCAATGCCCATGCTCTCTGCTCCCTTCTCCCCACCCCTTCTCTATGCTCACATTTAATTCAGAGAAGAGGCCCATATTAACATGTTCTAAATATCATAGACTCCAGGTAGCAGAGAAACAACCTGTAAATTGCCTCTCAGTGCAAATCCCTACCATAAATACAATAAAATTTATAACAAATAAGCTATGCAAGTATCTCCTGCAGCAGGAAAATCTGAATGCTTCTATCCAAAGGAAAAAAGAATGATGGGTAAAGTCTATAAGGAAGCAAGCTTTCCAGATACTGACACCAAAATGAAGGTGTGTGTGTGTGTGTGTGTGTGTGTGTGTGTGTGTGTGTGTGTGTGCTTTAAAGTGCCTCCTAGAAATAGTATGAGCACTTTCACCCAGTGATAGCTGAGGTTCCAACTCTTCCTGACCTCACCACAAAAAATTCACGATGCGTATTGAGGTATTATGTGTTCTTCATCTATCACATGACTCAAGTGTAACTTCTATCCGTTCTTTATTATTCTTTACAATCTTTTCTAGAAGCTCTAATAACCTAGTGTACAAAGTTATTTCAATTTACCATTTAGAGAAAAGCCCAAAGGTGGCATCATCTGTGAAGACAGCTCTCCAAAGGCAGGGTCTTAACTCTATTCCCAATGGGTGAGGATGCTGTGGTATCTGATGATTGACATGAGAGCATCCTCTAAGGACAACAGTCCTGCCTCAGGCCCTGGGGTTCACCCAGAGTGGCAGCTGCTAGCTGCTAGCTACTAGGCATGGGCTACAGTTAAGACAGAGAGGGTCAGTGGGCAGTGAGTTCCAGTACCCCAGAGTGCCGCCTGCTCAGGACAAGGCTGGAACAATCTCACCCTGAGGCCTCTCTGCAAACCAAGGCCCAGTCCTCCCTGGAAGCAGGGACTCTGAAGGCTCCTTTGCCTCTGCAGCTTTCTGACTTCTCTTCCCATGATGCCCAGTTATGCAAACAAAGGCATGTCTGGGAGAAGGGTGCTCATATTTAATAACCCTCAAATCTGGCTCCACATATGGCTATTGTTAGGTGTATTTAAACAGCAATTACGGAGGGACCTCCTTCCTCCTCAGCAACCGTCAAGGCCTTTAATCCACCTAAGACCGGGAGAGTTTAGGGCTCAGCTCATAGAGATGAAGATACCAGCTTAGGCAGAGCCCGCCCTGGACTGGGGCTGGAACACAAGCTCTCCCCCCAAATGTGTTCTTCTTGCCAGCAAGTGTGTGTGTGTGGGGGGGAGGTGCCTGCTACAGATGCCATAGCAAATAGGCTTTCTGAGGACTCACATGGGAAGCTTGCAGTGTTGGGGGCTTGTGGTGTTGGGACTGAGAAGTCAGGCACAAAGGCAGTTTGGCTCCATCAGAACCCAAAGCCCAGGCAGAGACGGGAGTGAGGACTGCTCCTTTCAGAAGGCTTGGCATTCAGGGTCACCCATGACGTGACCTGAGCAGAAAATAAAGTTCCTTAGGGGAAGTGTGGTCAGAGGCAGGAGTCAGATGATGTCCCTCAAGCATGCACATCCTCTACATCCCCACCTCCCCAGAGTGCCCCAACCATCCCCTTTCCTTCCTTGTCAGGTCCAGTTGGCCTGGACACGTCCCTGGTGCTGGTCTCTGTATGAAATGCTTGTGTGTGGACAGGCCTTCAGGGTCACAGGGCACAGCCCCTCTGGGCTCTGGATCTCCCACTAGGTAGGGACCCCCCATCTCTGCTGCCTCCTAGGTTGGCTCTTTAAAAATAAAATCCTTTTCTTTTTTTGTATTTCCAGCAGACGCGATAGTACAGACTCATAGTATACATACATATATAACGTGTAACGATTTAACTGGGGCTGCTTTCTACACTTACCATTTCTCTATGTTGAAAACACTAGAAATCCTCTATACTAGGCAAGAGGGTGTGAAGAAGACAAAGGAAGTCAGAAGGAGGGACAATGGGGATGAGGACAGGGAGGGAGTCCTTTCTCTGGATCTGCTAAGGTCCCAAGACCCCTTACTGGGGACATCACAGGACACCCGAAAGGGCCTCAGACTGCAGTCCCCCCAACCTCAGACCTAGAACAGTCTGATGAGTCAGCAACTCTTCAGCTTCCAGCCTTCAGCCTGGATTTCCTCAATCAATTCTTCAGAGGGTCATTTGATTCTGTTTAACTACAAAAAAGAAACAAAACAATTGGCATCAACCATAACCTTGGACAAAAGTCCATTTGGCTCTAAAAGCACACAGACACAGCAGCTGGCAGGTCTTAGGCACCAGTGGGACCTGCAGTGGAAACAACTGCCTGGGATGACCCAACCTGAATTGGAATTGCTGCCTCATCACCTAATGGCTGACTGTGCCACCCTAAGCAAGGGCTCTGATCCTCAAAGGCTACAATCCTCATCCACAAAGTGATGGGGGCAATACCAGGTCTGTGGAACAGCATGGTGACCAGATTACGAGAAGTCACACAGCAACTACCAAAGTGGTTACCATGGCCAGCCACATCCTCATCTCCTGGGAATTTGTGAGAGAAGAGCCTTCTTTCCCTAGACCCACTATGGGGTCTCTAGGACAGACTCTGGATGGTGTATCTTGTCCCCTTCCAGCCAGGAACCTCAACAAACCCTGCGAGTATGAAAAATCACTGCCCTGAGGTGGCAGATGTCAAGGAACAAGGAATAAATGTCCCACAAGCAGGTCACATGATAGGAACTGCCACTTGACTCTTTCTCTACTCCCTGTTGGGCCCCAAACTCAAAATAGCCAAATCCCTTACCTAAATCCAAAAAGGCCCAGTCATGTGACATGAACCCAGAGACACAGTCTTCCCTCTGAGCAGTGGTGTCTGCCTTTGCGGTTCAGATCTTAAAGTGTGTACAGACCTTCCATGAGGCTAAATGGGAGTTCTAATTGCCCCCATGGAGCCTCCTGGGAGGCAAAGAGGCTGGGAACAGCCATTAGCCCTCCAAATGCTTAAGGTCTGGTACCTCTGGTGCAGCAAGAGGCTCCTAAGGAACAAAGAACACAGTGAGGCACTCTGTCAGGAGCACCCAGGTGTCTCAGCCCTCACAGGGCTATGCCTATAAAGGCATTGATTCTGCTGAGAATCAGAATCACATACATGTACACACACACATACAGACACACACAGACATACACAGACACACAGAGACACACACATATGCACACATATCTTCAGATGGGCAAGGGAAAGCACACCTGTGAGCAAGGGCTTTCCTCCCTTCCCCAGCTGCACCAGGGCACGTGCGAGTGCGCACGCACGTGTGTGTGTGCGCGCGCGCGCGCACACACACACACACACACACACACACACACACACACTTTCAGCAAGAGCCCAGAAAGCCATAACCACAGGCTGCCCTGAGAAAAGAACACAGGCATGTGCAGACATTTCACACGAACTCAAAGCCAGTATGAACATTGTTCTGTCTATGCCTTGTTGTATCCTCTAAAGCCAAAGTCCTCATGGCTAAGCTGAATCTGCCTCAGCCCTCCTTCTGGCAAGAACCAGGTTCCAAAGAACTAGCTACACAATAAGACACACAATACAGCAAGCTCAACTTGCCACAGCCTGACTTAAAACCTGACCACCTACTTCATCAGAGCCATGCCAGGCTGCCCAGATCTGCAGCCCTGGTTTGCCTATACTCAGCACATCCCAGCCATGTTGCTGACTTTTATTACCCAGGAAAACATGTTCTGTGTGGTGGTTTAAATGAGAACGGCCTCCATAGGTTCATATGTTTGAATATTTGGTCCCTAGTTGGTGGAACTGCCTGCTAAGGATTAGGAGGTGTGGCCTTGTTGGAGGCGGCATGGCACTAGGGGAGGCTTTTGAAGGTCCGCACCCTTACCAGTGAGCTGTCTCAGCCTCATGCTTTGCCCTGCTTGCCTGATGTCATGCTTCCCACACTGCCGGGCCTAGAACCATGAGCCCCAAATTAAAAGCTTTCTTTTATGAGTTGGCTCAGTTGTGGTGTTCGGTCATGGCAAAAGAAAAGTAACTAAGACACTCTGCCTCAGTTTACCTCAGGGACTTTGTTTATGCTTCCCCTTCAGGCATATTCTTCTCCTCAGTGAGTTCCTTCTCAGTCTAAAGGTCTCAGCTCAAAACCATCTCCCGAGAGAAGCCCTTTCCCTGAGCCTTCTGTGGCACTTTACCTCCACTCTCCTGACAACCCGCTCTATCTTTTGTTTTTACTTGGGTTTCATCTGAACATTCTGCCTGCATCCAGTGAAATGTCAGCTCCAAGACGGTAGGGACCACATCTTTCCTTTCACTCACTTATTTCCAGTGCCTAGAGCACTCTGTATTTGAGACAGGCCCCTCTAGAGTGGGCAGCTTGATGGATGAATGTATTGATAAATCAGTGAGGAGTTTTCAGAGGGACAGCAAATCGGCCATCACCACCATGCAAAGATCAAAGAAAGTGACAGCATCCCTAGTTGAGAGGAGGGGATACAAATATGCAGGCTCCAGCCTCCCTTGCAGAGACTGGCTCGGGAGACTGAAGAGCTTGCCATAGGATTGATGGTGACATTCTGTCTGCCTGTCATCAGTTCTCACAAACCAAGATATCTCCAAGAGCCGGTGGTTGATGACCGGCTGAGCCTTAAGAGAGATTTTCCCTTCCACATCTACCTGTACCTTGCCAAGGCCTGTCGCAGCTCCGTGGGTGGTGAGTACCCATCAGGAGCTTCAGACTGTCAGGACAGACCTCACCCTGATTCTGTCTCCAGCTGGTGAGTTCCTGGAGGCAGGAGGCTGCCAGGCCCGCAGAGCATTTGCCCTTCATGAGAGCCCATGCTTCTCCCTCCCAGGCTTCTATTTGAAACAAGCTGTGACGGATGTTCATGCTGACAGGATGACTAACAGCTGCTCTCCTATACTTAGGCCAGGAGGAACCTCTGCACGCCCGCTTTCCAGCTAAAAGGCGGCCGTGGCCATGCACAGGCCTGTACATGTGGCTTTCTGCTGGAGCCACCATGTGTCTGTGGGCTTCTCATGCCACCATCTCCTTCAGAGGAGGGGCCGTGGGCAATGGAAGCCTTTCTCGAACTCTGCCCTGCTCCCCTGCGCCTGCCTGAGAATATTTATAGATCTGCGAGGCCAGGAGGCTGAGCTCCATTAGCAGGGTGTAAATAGTGCTTTCTCTTCAAAGGCCAGGGCCAGCCATTCTGTGAGGTCTGAGTCAGTCTGCTGGTTCTCTTGTGTTGCAGGCCTTATTCATCTTCCTGATAACTTCCATAAAGGGCCAAGACCGCCCTTCTAGTATGCAAGGCTTGCCAGCAGCACCCAGCAAGATTTTCGCAAGAAATTGGCCTTTGCTGCTGATATGATCCTGTCCAAGCTTGGGGTGGGGGTGGAGAGCAGAAAGCAGCAAATGCAAGCGTGACTCTGGAGGGAACAGAGCACAGGCCAAACCACACACAGACTCAGCATACAAAGGCAGGGCCACTGGGGATGGCAGGTGAGCCAAGGGCGTGTGACCCAGAGGCCAGCACAGACTTCTTCCATACCACAGGGTCCTGGAGAAGTGGCTTTAAATGCTCTGGCTGAGCTTTCCTCAGATTTGGGGAGAAGGCCCACATGAGCAGTGTGTGGACAACACCCAGCATGGTAACAGGCAGGGTGGACACTCAGGATCTGTCTGGAGAAGGAAGTGTGGTAAGGAGTGAGGACACGGCCAGTTCCTAGCCTGTCCTCAACTGAAATGATGCTGGTACAGACTGCTTTCCGAGCCACAGTCAGAGGAGGAGAGACCTGAGGCCAGTCTCCAGCCATTCCCAGGAGTGGAAAAGTCCACCCCCAAGAGCCCTGGATATGGAAATCCCACAGTGTATTAAGCCTTGTGGAAAAGGCTGCTCCAAAGCCCAGCCTTGGCGTGTCCTTGCTATGGGGCAGCCCTGTTGCTCAGGAAAACTGAGTGTGAGCATGGCTGTGGGTTAGGACCCAGAGGTCATTCCCTAGAAGACAGCTTGCTTCTTGTTGAAGGTCCAGTTGTTAGACACAGGAGAGGGTGGTGGGGTAGGAAAGGGGAAGATCACTTCCTTCTGCTGACTAGTCTAGTGCTGACTGCGTCTAACATAAGATGCACTTTTCCTGACCAAACAACAGAGTACAGGGGAGTGTCTCCTGTCACAGTACATCCCTCCCCTGGCATCCTCACAGCATCCCTGTGGGGAACAGCAGGTATGTGTTTGCAGAGAAAATGAGGCTCAGAAAGAACAAGTGCCTTGTCCATGGTCACACAACAAAATGGAGGCAAGGAACTCTAACCCATAATACTCCTGAGCCCGCCCTCCCTCATCGCCTTTCCTACCTGGCCATCTTCCCACCAGTGCAGCCTGCCAAAACTGAGGCTGTTTAGACAGATGAGTATATATATATGACATACATAAAAGTCTCCAACAAAGCACAGGTCTCCACGAGAGCAGAAATGTACATGTAAGAGCTCCCCAAGCGAAGGAGGAGGTGTCAGGACAGAGGCCTCTCAAGTTCTTCTTGAGAGAGCAGTTGTGGGGGACAGAGGAAGCCCTGAGTGAATGTGTGAGGAGTGAATGAAGGCCTGAGTGAGTATGACAGGCAAGGCCTGATGCCTCAGAAACCATGGGAACCAGTAAAGCCTCTCCCCGGGCAAGGCTCAAAGTATGGCAAAGCCTCTCTCTCTGGTTCAAGCCCAGGTGTATATGAACAATTGGCCAATGAGCACATTTGAACAATGACCAGTGTGTGGAAAAGCTAGCAACTGCAACTTCCTCCTGCCAACCTGAGGCTGCTCAATGTGGAGACCTCCTCCCGAGACTAGCTGAGCCCTCCCCCCCCCCCCCCCCCCCCCCCCCCCCCCGCTCATGCTGTCATAGCAAACTCACTAAGGTTCCACACTGTCACATAGCTGGTGCCACTCTGCCGGAGTGCATGTGGCCACCTGATCCCAGCTTTTCTGGACGTGTGTCTGTCTGTCTGGACATTCTTTATTCCCTTGTCACCCCAGGCAGGTTTCTAGGACCAAACTACAGGGGACACATTGAGCAGACAAGAAATTATAGCATGCCACCCTGGGGACACCCAGCTACAAGAGAGCAAAGTTGTGTTGTGCCAGCATAAGCAGAGCCACAGGGTACCCATGAGTGGAAAGTACAATTATGCCAGCAGGTGGTATGGCCCAGAGAGGCTAAAAAGCCACTAATACTGAGACCTGTTCTCTACCAGCCATCCCAGCCCTGCCCTCTGGTCCTCTCTCCAGGGCTCACAAGAGTGAAAGGTGCATGGGTGATGTTCCTGCCTCCTAGTCACCAGGAGTGCCAGCAGGTCAAAGTCAAGAAAACTAAGGTTGGAGTGTTAGCTGTTCCCTACGATGGGGGTCTGGAATGGACACCTCCTCACTCTGCCACAGGGCCCAGCTCCCTCCTGCAGCCAACCCTGCAGCTCACTGTGCTTACCCGATGGCCCTGCTCCTGGCTTTCCATGCTGTCTATACAGTCAAACTTCTAATTCTCCTAGGAGAGGGTCTTCTATCTCTAGGACAAACCTAAACTGAGAATGGAAAGTAACAGGGTGGGATGGGGCAGTGGGGGAAGCTTAGACATCGGTAGTTGCTTTGGTCTAGAATTCTATGCTTTTTACTTTGCAATGTGCAAAATTTCAAACACATACTAAAATAGAGATGCAAGAATAAGAAGTGAGCTTCAGCTACCATCAGCCCCAGGCCCAGCTGCTCCCCACCCCAAGATCATCTTACAGCACCCTGAGACAATGTGTGTGTGTGTGTGTGTGTGTGTGTGTGAGAGAGAGAGAGAGACAGACAGACAGACAGACAGACAGAGACAGAGAGACAGACACTGACTCTCACTAAGTATCCAAGACTGGCCTTCAGCTGCCTTAGCTCCCTGGACACATGGATTATAGGCATGTGCCTCCACACTTGGCTCACGTTTTAAACTTACAAAGAAACTGTATTTTTATATTGTCCAAGTAATTAAAATTTAACAGAAAGCCAAGGAACTGTGCCCTCTGTCTAGTTTAGACCAGTTCATAGCTTTTCTCTGACCCTGACCTGTGGCCAAGAGGCTGATCAGGTAGCTTGGGCTATCCTGTAGTGGACCGGGTTTCTACCAGGCTCTCTGAACAGAAGAGATCTTGTTACTAATGCAACAGTCACAGACATGCCTCATATCACATGTGGTTTGCTCAGCCTATGACAGACCTCCCTTGAGTTTGGATTTTATTTATTTATTGACTCATTTATTTAATGTGGGGAAGGGTGTGTGTTTATGTGTGTGTATGTATGAGGGTGGGAGTGGGTGTTAGCATGTGTGTATCTGTGTGTGTATGTGTGCATGTGTGTGTATATGGGGGGGTGTTAGCATGTATACATGTATATGTGGGTGGGTGTGGGTATTAGAATGTGTGCATGTGGGTGAATGTGGGTGTTAGCATGTGTGCATGTGGGTGAGTGTGAGTGTTAGCATGTGTGCATGTGTACACACAGGTGGATGTACATGCAGCACCTAGATATCAGTATTGAGTATCTTCCTTGATTGTTTTCTACCTAACCTTTATTTTAAAATGTGTATGTGTTTCATCCACATGTATGTCTGTGTACCACCTATGTGCCTGGTGCCTGAAGATGCCAGAAAGGGCATCAAGTCCCCTGGTCCTGGAGTTGTGAATGTTTGTGAGTTGCTATGAGGATGCTGAGAATCAACCCAGGTCTCTCTGGAAGATCAGCCAGTGTTCTTCGCCACCGAGCCACCTCTCCAGCAACTACCCCCAAGTTTGGGGACAAGGTATTTTACTAAACCTGAAGCTGGCTAATTCATCTGGTCTGGTTGGCCAGCAAGCTCCAGCAATAAGCGTATGTCTACCTCCTTAGCATTGGGATTATAGGCATACAATGCTGCCCGTTTTATGAATCCAAACTCAGATCAGCATGCCTATGCGAAAATACTTTACTGACTAAGACATCCCCCTAAACCCCGCTTTATTTGGGTTTCTGAGATACCTTTTAACTCACTAGCAAGTCCAGACTGACAATTCATTCATCTCCTCTCTCTCTCTCTCTCTCTCTCTCTCTCTCTCTCTCTCTCTCTCTCTCTCGTGTGTATGTGTGTGTGTGTGTGTGTGTGTGTGGTGTGTAAAACAATAATGAGGAAGAGGTCAATAATTTGAGAAGAGGCCATGAAGAAGTTGCAGGGGAGGAGGAATGGCAATAATATAATACAGTCTCATCTATGATTTTTTTTAATTAAAAAAAAAAAGAAATCTGCCTTCGCCTCTGATTTTTAAACCTTCATTTAATATAAAAGTATGTATTAGAAATGGAGTAAGAATACCCCAAGGAAACCACTGGTGGGACAGCAACACCAAGAAGTAGTGGCCGTGTGACAGCATGTGAGCCAGGCCATCTCCTGAGGTCCATGACACCCTCATCAGTACCACTGCTGAGAACCAAGGCTGCCCATCCGTCCACATGGTGAGAGCAAAAAGTGGCTCCACCCGAGGCCATTTCCATCAAGAGAAACCTCAAATGGCTCAGAGAATTCTTTTAGACTAAAAAAAATTACCAAATACTTAACAAGATGTCAGCACCTGAACCTTAAAGCCACGCAGCAAAGTCCACATCTACAAGGACAGGCTTTGGGAGCTGGAGGAGCAGAGCCTTCTCTCCCAGAGGTCGGTCTGCTTCCCAGCCTGCTGGGGAAGTTTTCCAAATGCCCCAGCAGGGGGCCTGTGGGCCACTGAGAATAATGCATGCCATGATTAACACACTGGTCTCATTAGCACCGAATATATTATCCCAAGTAATTTTCAAAGTATTTGTTGAAATGACAAACTTCCCTTTGAAAGCCAATGTTTGCACTGTTTAAACAGCAGTAAGTCTGAAAGGTCATGGTGGCCTCCTAAATCCAAACCTCTCCTTGCATCTTCAAAATAAAACAGAATTAAGATCAACAAGAAAGAAAAAAAAAAAAACCAAGACTACAACTGACTCATGCCTTCAGCATTAGTAGGATTCATATATGACTAGAAATGTCAAATACATGTAAGAATTAAGTACCAAGTCCCAACAAAGCACCAGCACTACTACATGCCTGTGATCATGGAGAACAGGGGTTCCTAGGAAAGTTCCAGGAAAGCCAGTCATGGTGGCACATCTGTAATCCCAGCACTCAGGAGGCTAGGGCAAGGATTAGGAGATCAAGCACTCTCTGGGCCACTTAGCAAGCCCTTGCCTCAAAAAACAAACATGAGTCCATTGGGGAGGGGGGCGGGTGTTGGAGCAAAAGATTAAAAACAGAATTGTCCAAAAAGAAAAATCCAACACTAAATAAAAGAGTGAACTTAAGTCTGAACTTGGTGTTTCAGTTTTGACTTCAGGGGAAGTTTTGAACAACAGCAGGGCTGAGCCTGGCAACAGTAGAGCACCATTACTTTGGAGAGAAGAAAATGAATTGGGAAAAGGTATTTCCCCTCAGCTTTGCTCCACTCCATTAGCCAATGAACAAATTGCACTACACTGCACTGACAAAAGGGGGCAGTCTTGGAACACCCTGCAAACCAGCTATGAATGGTGGGGAAATCTTGGATTAACTCTATCAGAAGCTATGATAAGAAAGAGAGAGAAAGTATCAGGCTAACATTTCGCCTGGTGAAAACTCTGCACCCAGAAGTCAAGGAAAGATGAAGTAAAATGTAACATAGTATTCCAAATTGAGTGAAATATTATAAAACACAGATTTGTATTCAGAAAAAGCAACAAGAACTGCTTACGGGCCTTTCAGCCAAGATCCAGTGCAGTTACGTGCTCTCAGTGGGTCCTCCATGTTCTTGGCAGGTACTCCACACTCTCTGCGGGTACTCACTCCATGCTCTCTGCGGGTACTCACTCCACGATCTCTGCGGGTACTCACTCCATGCTCTCTGTGGGTACTCTATGCTCTCTGTGGGTACTCCATGCATGCTCTCTACAGGTATTCCATCTCTGAGCCTGGAGTAGAAGCTTGTTCTACCGGCTGCACAAAGCTACCTGGTATTTCACAACTCTGGGAACAGTGCACTCCTCTGGGAGACTTACCAAACAAACCCCCCAAAATCAACAACTAAGATCACATATTAAAATATAAAAATGAAAAAGGATTTTTTGTAAGGAAGAAATGGAATTGGTATTGATATATTTTAGGAGAAATATTAAATAAAAAGTCAAAAATTCTTCAGTAATAAAGAACAAACTATAGGATGTCCAAACCAGATGGGCTCAGATTAAATTTTACTAAAGAACATTTTTAAAGGTAATAAAAAGGAATCAAAAAGTAACAGAAAGGAAGCTGCTGAAATAGAAGAAAGGCAAAGAAGGTATAAACTAAGAATAAGTGGAGACCACAAAGCAAAAAAAACAATGATACAGGAATGATGTTTCCTTACATAAGATAGGTTCTGAAGCCTACTGTGATTTAGGAAACTGACTTGGAGTGCACACATCTGAAATAGACTCTAGTAAGACCCGTCAGCATTAATAATAGAAAAAGAAACAGCAGCAGGACATGTAGAGGAAGAATGTTCAAATTCTCATTCAGGTAAGAAACTCAGGCTGTGGAGAGAAGGCTTAGCAGTTAAGAGAACTTGCTCCTCTTCCAGAGACCTGGCTATGTTCCCAGCACCCACATGATGGCTCACAGTCCCCTCAAACTCCAGACCCATGAGATCTGATGTCCTCTTCTGGCTTCTTCAGACACCAAACACACACATGGTGTACACACACATGCAGACAAAACACCCATACACATAAAATAATAATAATAATATAAAAAATCAGGCTGACAGAATTTCCTAAGAATGACACATGCAAGTGGGCAGGACAGGAGGGAACCACATTCTAAGGGCACAGAGGAAAAGGTGCAGGTGCCCAGGCTTTCACATCTAGCCTCCATCTGCCAAAGGAGGACTGGGGCTCCAGATAAGGCCTGGTGATGACAGCTCAGTGCAGCAGTGACAGAGATGTGATGAGGTGAGTGGGTACCAAAAGATTATCAACATGATGTATTCTGAGAGTACAAAAGTGTAACATTAAAAATGGCAGCAAAGAGGAGAAAGGTAAAACGTGGTTTTTATTATTAATTCTTATTGAGGCAATAGGCAAGAGCCAGAAGAGACCACATAAAACTGTCAGCCCATATGGTAAAAGCTAAGTAAGAAATGGGGAAAGCTGATGTTACTATTTAAAAGTAGGGAAAACTGGAGAGATGACTCAGTGGTTAAGAGCACTGTCTGCTCTTGCAGAGGACCTGGGTTCAGTTCTCAGTACCCATATGGTGGCTCATGTCTATTTATCTTTAAATCAAGTTTCAAGAAATCTGATGCCCCCTTGTAGCCTCTGTGGGCACTGTATACATGCAATACATATATTCAGGTAAGCACTCATACACATAATATATACACTACGACAGCAGCAAAATCAAAGCCACAAACATTCCCAAATGCTAAAAAGAAGAGTCTGACCATGAAATACATTCACACACAAAGCCTAATACACAGCCTTAAGCCAGCAACTTACTTGGTGGGTATACTCCAAAGACAGAGAGGAGAAAAGGACCCAGACACACACACACATATTGCCCCACCAACAATGGACACATCTCCAGTGCAGCAGACTGACAGGAAGCCAAGAAGAGAATTGAGAACCAGAAAAAGTAGACAGAAACCTACTACAGTATATCTAGAAAATGCTATAGAAGCATTATAAAACTCAAAGTTTCCAAATTTCTGATGATCAAACTCCTTTATACTCTTATATTTTTATGTGTTTTACAACTCTTCATATTTTTTAGATGAGAAATTTAAACAGAGAAAATTGTATTAATTTAAAAGTATATGTTAAATATGTCAACATAAAGAGCATATTTTCAAATATAAGCAAAAATTATCATAAAGATTTTATATTTTCATGTGTATTTTTTATTATCCAGAGAGCTTTTCATATCTGCTGTGGAAAAACCTTCACTGTATGCTGAAGAGAAAATGAAAATTTAAAGAACAAATTCTTAGTGTCATTATGAAAATGGTTTTGGCCTTCTGAATCCACTAAAAGTATCTCAGGAATTGCCATGGGTAGGGGAAGGTACCTAGAACCCATACTGAACTAACCTAAATGAAACAATTCAACATAAGATGAGGATATGGGGACATAAAATTAATACCAAAACACAATGGCCTGTGAAGGCACAAGTGATACCTCATATGAAACAATAGAAGAAAAATTCTCATTTACAAGAGCAATGGAAAATTGAATTTTTAAAATCAAACAAGAAATGCTGAAATTTGACATGAAGAAAACTTAACACTCCCAAAGAAGAGTTAAGTCAATGGATTCTCCCTCAGTTAACTTGTAAACTTATTAAGATCTTTAAAAAGTTCAAAGGACTAGGGCTAGAGAGGTGACTGAGCTGTAAGCAGTGTGATCTGCTCATTCAGAGGACCCAAGCTCAGGTTCCAGTACATGCCAGGCTCACAGCTGCTTGTTCCTTGAGCTTCAGGGGCTCTGATGTCCTCTTTTGGCTTCCATGAGCACTGCGCACGCGCGCATGTGCACACACACACACACACACACACACACACACACAATTACAAACAGAATCACGCCTTTTTAAAAAAATTCAAAGTAGCTTCTTGAAACTAGACAAGCTGATGCTAAGGTTACATGGGAAATTAGCACGTAAGCACTGGTATGAAACAGAAAAGAGCTACAAAAAAGGAATTAGAACCACCAGGTTTTTAAATTTTACAAAGTCTCCGCAGTGAAGAGAGGATGACAGTGTTACACAAATAGATGGAGCAGTGTGACAGATGTGCATCCAGAGCCATAGCCAGCCACACTGGTAACCCTGCACGTGGTGGAAATGTTATCTCTCACCATCAGGCAAAGGAGATCTGGTGACTGGAATGAGAAATGTCTCCAGAAACTCCAGAAACAGAAATGCATTTCAACACTTGGTGCTGGTAATGGCACCACTTTAGAAGGAGCAGCTTTGCTGGGAGAAATAACATCACTGGGGCAGGCTCTGAGAGCTTGTAGTCTTGTGTGTACTCCTACCTCCCTGTCCTCTTCCAGCCATAATGGACTCTCTCCGTCCAGAACCACAAGCCGAGATAAACCCTTTCTTGCCTAAGCTGCTTTTGTCCTGATATTTTACCGCAGCAACAGAAGAGTAATCCAGAAACTGGTGGTGGAAAATCGGGCTGTTGCTATGATGAACCAAGTGGCCTTTATGTCCTTGGACTATTCAGTGGAAGAATCTGGGACTTTGTGCTGTGGGCAGAACTTATGGAACATTCTTGTATAATCTTAAGTCAGTGATAGTGCCCAGAATGTGGATGGGGAGGCCTGGCCCATGAGGCTTATCAGAGGGACAAGGGCTGCACTGGACTTGAGCTGGGGCTGTTTGTGGGATACTTTGGCTAACAATCTGGCTGCATTCTGTCCATGTCTTGAGAATTTTCATGAAGTTGAATTAAAAAGAAATGGATCAACTTCATTGGCAGCAGAGATTTCAAGACAACATAACAGCCCATGGCATAGTTACTGCCGATTTACTCTCGTGTATGTCTACAATAAAAAAGAACAAGTGGGGTCAAAGAAAATGAGCGATTTGTAAAGAAAGGGGGCCTAAGAAACTTAAGATTGAAGTTGTGTGCTGGAAAAGACACTGTAATTATTAAAGAGAAGCTCCTGGCTCCACACCGGAACAAAGGGAAGGGGTGTCCTGAGGGAAGACCCAATCCAGCTAAGCCTCCAACTTCGGAAAGGAGAAGGTCTTGGGGTTTTATATTCCTAGAAATCATGTATCTTGGGAAAGTTTTCACCATCTTCAAAATACAGAAGCTCATGTCCCTGTGGTCCTAGGGTGCCATACTTCATCCAAAGCTGGTAGCGGAACTTGGCAATGTCATCCACTTTGTTTTGGTTTTGGAGCCTAGAAAGATGTAAGAGTGAAAGGTTTATAGGTTCTTCCTCTGCTTTTACAGAGAGCCACTGAGGACAGGCAATGTGTGGCAGGTTTAGACTCCCTGAGATGAGGCCATTGCATGAAGCTGTGAAGGTGAAGCCTGGGTTGCAGTAGATATCCAAGATGTCAGAGATATCAGGGATGAACACAGACAAGGAGTAGAACCAGCCCAAGACAGATGTATGCTGCAGGTAGCAAAAAGGGAGAGGTGGAGCCATTTGAAACTTAAGCCCTTTGAAACCTAAGTCCTAGATATCAGACATGAAACTAAGAGTTTTGTGCTGTGGGATGTTCTGTATGTCAAATGTGTTGCTCTGATTGGTTAATAAATAAAACACTGATTGGGCAGTAGCCAGGCAGGAAGTATAGGCAGGACAAGCAGAGAAGAGAATTCTGGGAAGTGGAAGGCTGAGGCAGAGAGACACTGTCAGCTGCTGCCATGACAAGGAAGATGTAAGATACTGGTAAGCCACAAGCCACGTGGCAAGTTACAGATTTATAGAAATGGGTTAATTTAAGATGTAAGAACTAGATAGCTAGAAGCCTGAGCCATTAGGCCAAACAGTTTAAATAATATAAGCGTCTGCGTGTTTATTTTATAGGTGGGCTGTTGGACAGCCCAGGACTTGGTGGGACCCAAAGAGAAAACTCTAGCTACAGTTTTGATCTTTCTCAGGCCCTGCCTTTCCTCACTATGCCTTATTCTTCCCTTTTGGAGTGGCAATGTGCCATTCTGTGCTATTATATGTTAGGAGTATATATATTAACATGGGCTAACAGCTCAGATACTGTCTTGAGTCTCAGAAGAGTTTTGGACTTTGAACAGGTTTGAGACTGTTAAAGACTACAGAATTGTGAGATGGCCATGAGCCTACAGGGGCTAGGTGCAGAATGTGGTGGTTTGAATAAGAAATGTCCCCCATAGGCTCTTATGTTTGAATGGTTAGTCTCCAGTTGGTTTGAGAAGGTTATGAGACTTTTAGTTGGTGGATCCTTGCTTGACAAAGTGCATCAGGGGATGTGGCCTTTGATGTGGGCTCACTGCCTCTTGGGGGCAGTGACAGGCTGGCTGGCTCTCTGTGCCATGTCTTCCTCACCATGATGGACTCTACCTCTCTGGTGCTGTAAGCAAAAAGTAAGCCCCTTCTTACCTAAGCTATTTTTGGTTGTGTTATTTTATCACAGTCACAGAAAAATCACTAATAGGGATCTTTTTTTTTTTTTTTGGTTTTCTTTTTTGGTTTTCTTTTTTTGAGACAGGGTTTCTCTGTAGCTTTGGAGGCTGGCCTGGAACTTGCTTTGTAGATCAGGCTGGCCTCAAACTCACAGAGATCCACCTGTCTCTGCCTCCCGAGTGCTGGGATTACAGGTGTGCACCACCGCCACCACCACCCAGCAGGATCTTCTAATAAGTGGCTCCTGAACATCAAACAGACACTTGTAAAGGTTTAAAGTAGATCCCTTCCACACATCATGCACAAAAGCAAGTTCCAAATGAGCCAGTGAGGTAAATATAAAACATTCTATGGTTCGTGTGCTAAATGAAAATGTGGCTCATTCTGCAACCCAAGAGTAGTAATGCTTTATAATTATAAACCCAAATGTAAGTAAAAGTGGATAATAATGAATAACTGACATTTAATAAAACTGAATAGCAGAAATATATTGAGAAAGAATAGAAGACAGTGTGCAAGGGAATATTTGCTCTATCTGTGTATCACGGGCAATGAGCTCTATGGATTCCCTTTAAAACTGTATGGAAGTGGGCAGTGGCATAAACAGACAATCCAACAGGAAGGCATAAAAATGGCTCTAAAGTGTATGAGAAAAACATCTGCAGAAAAAACTACACATAATCAGAGAGGTGCAAATTAAGACCTCCCTGACACAACTATTTCTCACCCAACAGACTGGCAAAAATCCAAAGTCTCAACAACACATGGTGTCGGCACAGTTCTAAGGAAATAGGCATCCCCTACATTGCTAGTGAGGATGGATATTATATGCCCCTGTGAGGAGGCTGTTGAGACTAACACAACCACTCAGTCATTGGCCTTCACTCCATAATCCTACTTTAAGAAATAACCCTAACGATAACACCACCATGGAGAACATACTACATTCAAACCAGGCAAGGCGGCAGACTTACCTTCTCAGCACTCAAGAGGCTGAAGCAGGAAGAATCCAAGTCTGAGGCCAGCCTGGGCATATAGCGATACCCTGTGTCAAAATACACAAACAAATTCACAGTACAGGAATATATCACACCCAACTTTCTACATTGCAGAGTAATACTGGAAATTCTCTAAGTTCTCAAGTACAGAAAAAAACTGGGAACAACAAAAACCAACTGGGTTACGTCTGTGCAGAGAAATAATATGCTGTGGTTTTAAAAAAGAAATAACTCTGAATTGATATGGAATAATTTATAGAGTATATCACTTATTTTGAAGTACATCATATATATTCTGTGTATATCAAGGTTACATATGTGTGTATATATGTGTATAGATATGCTTAGCATGCTACCTTTTGTATAAAAAGGACCAAAAATATACCTGTTTGCTTGTTTTTACAAAAAGAAAAGGATAGTAACTAAAAATGATCAACATGCTTTGCCTAAAAGTAACAACAAAAAAAAAAAAAACAAGAAAAACAAAAACAAAAACCTCTGCTCAGGGGAAATCCCTTCTTTTAAGCTTCTTTCTGCGTCCTCCCTCTCCCTCCAGAGATTCTTGGCTTGCTCCCCTCTGGCCTATTTCTTCGTTTGCTTTTTTACAGGATTTTACACATGCACATGCCTTTGTAAAGCTTTGGCTATTAGAACTTTATTTGTATTCTATAGAATCAAAAATAAAATTAGCACAGATTTAAAAAAAAAATTAAATTGAAAGCAAACAGAAGTGAGCCATAATGGAGTTCAAACATGTCTAACAAGGAGAAAACACTGACAAACTCAAAATAAAAGGAAGAAGCAAAGAAATGATCCAAAGGATTCTTTTAAGAACATACACTGACTGTATACTGTCAGTATAGAGGAAGGACAGAGTGCACCGCCTCCTTTACAATCCATGTCTGAGAATGTAAGTACGCAATGGTGTCAGGAGCCAGGCTTCTTACTGAAATGAGCTTCAAAGCCAGTGAAGAGCCCATGGGCTACTTGTGTGTGTGTGTGTGTGTGTGTGTGTGTGTGTGTGTGTGTGTGTGTGTGTGTCTCTCTCTCTCTCTCTCTCTCTCTCTCTCTCTGTCTCTACCATGGACTTGACGTGACCTGTGGCCTTACCCCTGAGACCATGCCTTTTCCTCCATGATGGACAGCACCCTCAAACTATGAGCCAAATGAGCCCGCATGCATAATCTATACATTTTAAAGCTGGAGCAGATGGAGATTATGTTCTGTATCCACCTTAGACTTGAAGCAGCCCAGAGCACAGACCCACCAATAGCATTGGGCAGACTGACAACCTAGAACCTAGTACAGGAACTATGAAAATATCTATTAAACAGCTGACACTAAGATCGGGAAGGGGAGGTACAGATAATAGAACAGCTCAACAGACCCAGAAAGCAAAGACGTCCTCACAGTAATGATGGCGGCAAATCAAAAGGACACAGGCATGCAACCTGGAGGTCTAGGCAGTCTGAAGAGAGAATAAATAATGACTGCACTATAACCCAGTGAGTCAAACAGAAAAGCCGTTCTATATTGATGGCAAAACCACAAAGAGGAGGACAAGGAGGGAGACAAGAGAGGAAAGCATGCGAGAGTTCATCATGGAATGTTGGGTACATAGAGGAACCAGAAAAGCACACATGTGTGGTTGTTGCTTCAAAGACTGATTGGCAAGAATCACCATGGACTCTACACTTGCAGAGGGGAATGTCTGAGAGAACATTTACAAATTTCCACAGCTCCACAGCTCCAAGGAGAAAGTGAGCAGAGTAAGCAGACAGGGCCCCAGTGAAGAAATCAGGGCCAACATCACTAATGGGTGTGGAAGATCACATGAGCTCCGGAGAGGAGATCCTGAAGGATCCCGCCAGGGGTGTTCAATCAGGACCTAAACATGAAAGAACAGCACAAACCCAGATGAAGGATGCTTGACACTCTGACCTCCTCTCCAGCAAAACTGTTGTGGCTGACAAAAGGGAGCTGAAACACTCCCAATTAGAAGCTTTTCCAAAGCTGTGCCATCTGTGATTACGAATGTAATCTGTAGCATCAGCCTAGCATACAAACCAAGAGGGGCAATTCAGAATTCCAGCTGTAAAGTAAATATAGAGGGTTAAAACCAGCCATGCTACCAGGCAGTGGTGGCGCACGCCTTTAATCCCAGCACTCAGGAGGCAGAGCCAGGAGGATCTCTGTGAGTTCAAGGCCAGCCTGGGCTACAGAATGAGATCCAGGACAGGCACCAAAACTACACAGAGAAACCCTGTCCCAGGGCAAAAACAAAACAAACAAACAAACAAAAACAGCCATGCCATAGCAATGCCTTCCAACTCTGAAGGGGGTTTGAAACCTTGGTTATGCAAATGCCAACATCTCCTTCCTGCCCCCCCTCTCCCCAGTGAGACCAGACTGCCCTTCACCAGTGAATGAGCACAGATTCCAAGCTGGGGTAGTGACAAGGAAGGCCTGAAAGGGAAGTTCCAGAATCATCAAGTTTCATCTGTCCAGAGAGTACATCCCACTTAAGCTCTTCCTCACTTCCACAGTGGATGCACTTGGCAGGAAAGAACACCCTGATAGAGTCACCAGAGAAGCTCTTGGCTATGCAGAGGCCTAGAATCGAAGGGTGTGGTTCTCTCTAACCCTTAGCCAGGTTGGATGCAGCCCACAGGGCAAAAGCGCAGAACTTTCCCCAGCTGGAGCTCACTGATCTGCACAGATCTGACCAGGCCCAGGCTGCAGAAAGCCTGGAGAACCCTCTTCCCAAATCCTGGCCAGCCTCCAGGGGCTGTCAGCAGCCACCATAGTGACTCACCCCACATGAAATTTGGACAGAGGGGATATGGGGAGTGATTGGTGCCATTTGGATCCACTTCTCTTCCGGGAAATTGATTCTGGATTATTACATCTGACACCCTCACATATTGAATGGCTTTTATGCAGAAAACAAAAGGAAAATTTGAGAGGGACTTCATTTTATATTGTTGATTTATTCGATTGGGTTCTGTCTGGCCTCAGTGTGCCTCCAGCTCTTTTTAGACTCTGTTGGCAGGACACAGGACAGACCACCTGAGGATCTTGCATTTTCTATGTCCTCAGCTCCCTGTGGCAATTCCAGAATTTCACAATATTCCCTTATGCAGCCAGGTGAACACACACAACTCCTGGCAGGGGTAAGGGGGAGCAAGCAATAAAGAGGGGCCATGAAAGACACCCATGACGATGGCTGTGTCACCTTTTAGTTCTTGCCTAATTCACATGAAGCAAATAACGAGGGCTTGAGGGGCAGGGGGCAAGGCTTCACTGCCGTGCTACAGTCACACAGAAGAAACACAGGGCTACACTTTATCTCTAAAATGGGGGTGACCCAGAGCATGGCCTCTCACAGGGATTAAGTGGCTAACGGTAATGACACTCAATGGCCGGAGCAAATGCTCTCTAAGTGACTGTTTGAAGAGTTACCCAATTGACTGTCCTGAAGTCCATTTTGTCTTCTCCTTCCTCTACAGATAAACACCAGTGTGGATTCCCCAGCTGATAAGTGCAGAGGATTCCAGTGTTTTACAAAGGAACGAAAAAAAAAAAAGAAAGATGTCTTATCAGCTTCAAATCCAAAGTACCGCTACAGCCTCATCACCTCTCTGCTGTGTCGGTGATTGCCGAGCAAGGAAGAACGGCCCCATTTAAAAGGCTTTCCACACGGCACCTCCCTGGCCTCTGGAATCTGTTATCTCAGGAGAGGGAAAGTTAAAGGAACTGTGGCCGCTGGGAGAAAGACAAGAATGGCTCAGGCATTTCTTTCTCCACACAGGCGTAGCCAAGGTGGAAAGCGGAGTCCTTCATTGCTGTCAGGGTAAGGAAAAAGAATGCAGCCACTTTGACCGTGGTGGAGGCTATGTTTCTAGCAATGACACACTAACTAGACAAGGGTTCTTCTGGGTTTCAGTTGTGTCCAAAGAGGAAAGTGACCCACTCTCAGCCACCTGTTCCTGCTCCTGGGGACTCCATGAGGGGTTTGGTCAGACTACTTCAGCCGAGGCAGCAGCATGCTGGGTGGGATCACCTGGGGGCAGTGAGAACCTGTTCTGTCTTGAAGGTGATCATAGAGTGGAGACCCCACAGCTCTGTCCCTGAGATCATTCCCTTGGCTCAGCAGAGCAGCATTGAGCTCTTTTGAATCCCACAGACCCAGTAGGATTGCTTATCAGACAGGTGTCCCAAACTCTCCTCAGGCAGCTCACTGGCCTCATTTTTAGTGATACGTTGCCACAAAGAGAAAGTCAACCTGTTAGAATTCTTCTGGAGAACTCATGAATGGAGCCAGGGCAGCCAGTTGGCTGAAGGCCATTCTAAGCAGAAAGGCAAAGCCCAGCTGGGCCAGGTGTGTTTAAAGTTTGTCTTACCTTTGCCCACCCCACCCCCCATATTTCATGATGGACAGTATTGTGGGAAGGTGCATTCAGTCAGCTGTGTATTTCTGTCAGAAAGGCTAGAAAAAAAAGGAGGTACTGGGTGGGAGGAGGCTTTTGTACTGAGGTAAATAGCCAGTTGCTCAGTCTTTCTATTCACAGTCGTGGGGCCAGAAGGGTAGACGTTTACTGACTTTCCTACATTCTTTCTTCTCCATAAAAACGTGAGTCCTGGCTTGGTTCGTTCATTCTCTCTCTCTCTCTCTCTCTCTCTCTCTCTCTCTCTCTCTCTCTCTCATTCTCCCTCTCCCTCTCCCTCTCCCTCTCCCTCCCTCTCCCTCCCTCCCTCCTTCCCTCCCTCCCTCCCTCCCTCCCTCCCTCCCTCCCTCCCTCCTTCCCTCCCTCCCTCCCTCCTTCCCTCTCCTTGGCTGCCCAACCTAAGACAGTTCAGTGAGTCCTTTTCTTCGCTGAAAGCACAGAGCTGTGTGTCAGGACTCTTGACCACAAGACATTCTCTGTATATATTGCTCTAAAGGCAGTAGGCACCCAGGAGAAAATGTGTCAAGGATTGTTTCTGCCTTAAATTATAACAGGTGCTGTGAGCAGGGGAGGACCCACTCAATTACATCATTCCATTTCAGGGTTTCCATGAGGCCCTAGACTAAGAAAACTATTTTTTCATGGCTAAACCATCAACAGATATTAGGCCAAATATCAGAGTACCTATGATTTTACAGATGAAACATTAAAGCCTTTTTGTCCTCAGGTAAGTTAGGAGAAATTCATTCAGAACAAAACCCTGGGTCCTCACAGCCAGCTCTCTATTTGGGGCAAAGAAAAGATGTCTGAGCTGGCCAATTGCTACCCATTAAAGGCTAGGTAAATGAGGTCTAGCCTCTGCTAGCTGGCAAGGGGGCAAGTGTGGGCCAACCATTCTTCATGGCTGCCCCATGTGCTGCAGGTATCTGGGCTGAGAGAGTGGCCCAGCCTGTGTGCATAAAGCCCATGGAAAGAAAAACTGTGTGCCTACAACTGGCCAAGGACCAGAGGCTCAGCCCTCTCATGGGACCTAGGAGAAATCCCTGTTTCAGATCCCCACACAAACATACACACACCCAAAATAGGAATGCAGGCAACACCAGCATGCACGGCCTCCAACCCCAGAACCGTGGAAGCATGAGAGAAGTTCTCCAAGTCTTGCTGGATCCATTGCTCCCGTGCCTTGGATCACAGATAACCTAGGGAGATAGTTTCTTTGTTCTGGAGGTGGGGGGTGGTCCCAAGCATGCCTGCCACCCTGTCTTATATCCCTAACCACCATTGGCCACCATAAGCCACATTTTGCTAGTGGCTGCCTACAGAAATATTTCCTGGGTGAATCCAAGTACACAGCCCTTCCAAACACAATGGTTCATCTGTAATATTTGGAGGTGATCCCTGACTTCCAAAGGGGAGAAGGTATGGCTTTTTCCTTCCACTAGAAGCTCCCATACATTTCTTTCTGACCCCTGGCTAAAGTTCTCTATACAACCCTTCCATCTAGACCTGGGAAGGCCCCATACCAAGAAAAGGAAGACAAAGAACCTGTACTCAATGGCAAGAAATCCTGGACCCCACAGGCAGCTCTAGGGGCAGCGTATCAAGAAGGCTAAGTACATCAGAAGTAAAGCCTTGTCTATCTCTCCTAGAAGGCTACTTATACATTGGATCTGTGCCCAGCCAGGATGGCCAAAGGAGGCCAAAAGAGGAGTGAGGATGTCCAGCTCAACTGTCAGAAATCCGGTCCACAGAGGCAGGGGTCTGGACGTCGTACTTCAGGGTCTATGTACTTAAACTGCCCCACAGCTCTGTTGTGGTGGTCTGACCAGATGAGGATGCAGGAGACGCAGGGGGTGCCTGACGGGTCACTAGGAGACAGGTGCTGGTCACCAACCACTGCAGCCTTGGCCCCTTCTCTAAGGACTATTTGGATGCGCGGTTTCTCCCACCGCGTCAGCACCACCAGCGGCCAACAGGTGGCAGGCGAGCTTCGGGGAGCGCTCACCTGAAGGCCTTGCTGGTCCTCACGCTATAGCAGGCTTTCACTGAGCTTGAGGACAGGAGCAACCAGGCACTGGAACAGCCTGGGAGAGATGCAGAGAGCCACTGTGAAGCCCTGGCCTTCGCTCTATCCCCACCCGGAGCCAGCATCTGGGACTGGGTACCACGGATGGAGTGCAGGGGACCCTACCCCATCCCAGCTGAGCCCAACCCCCCGAAGCTCCGGCCCAGAAAAGAAACCTGCTAGTCTTCGCTGGGTGGAGGGTTTTGAATTACTTATAAAGATTCAGAATTGGACTGGGAAGTGACTGGAGGTGAGACAGCCCAAAGATATGGGGTCCAGGCTGTCATCAGGCACCCTGTTCTTGGCTGTTTGCTATAATTGCTGACATAAAAGTATGTTTTGTTTTGTTTTGTTTTTTGCTTTTAAACCGGAATGGCAACAGTGGATGCCCCCCACCCTGCTTTTTAAAAGTAACTAACATTTCCTACCACCAAATTCCAGAACTGACAGAGGGAACCCCTCAGTGTGGCCACAGCACTTTATGATGTATCACCCCACACGTCAGACAGCAAAAGGAACCCATCAGCTTTCATTTGTTCTGTTCTGGTCAGAACTGAGGTCTCTCTAGAAGCCGTCCATACACTTTCCAATTTTCAGTTTGAGAACGCTAAACTAATGATGTGAAACTAATGTAGTGTGACTCTGAGTGCCCTCTCTGCCAGTAGGAAATAATTTCTGCAGTGCTTCTAAAACCCAAACCAAACAAAACAAATAAATCAAATGGTTTTACAATGTGGAAAAGCCGAGAGTCCGCTAAGTTGCAGCCCTGCTTGGGGGGAGGCAGGCAGTTTGAGCAGCATGGAGCCAGCAACTCAGTCACTAGCAAGAAGTTGCTGGCTCTGGGTGTCTGCAGCTGGGAGCAGCGCTCAGCTCCGGCCCAGCACACCTCAGGAAAGCAATCTGGGCCACAAATTCAACATGACAGTTTTAACAAATACGATTTCAGCTTTTATATTTGGATTTAGGAAGGGGATGATGGCCTTACCCCGGAATCACTATTAAATAGTAAGCTTATAACATGTTTGCTGACGGCAATGTAGACCCTGCTTCTGATTAACTTTAAAGCGAGCTGCCGATCCTGCTTCTGTGCCGACAAGGGAAACAAAGCCGGCCGCTGGGCAGATGCAGGCAAGAGGCAAAGGCGCAGAAACTAACACAACATGGACAGGAGATTTTCCTACCGCAACCTGCCGGAAGAGCCTTTAAAATTCAAGTTGATTTTTAAAGATTTACAAGATTCCCCCCCCCAAACAATTAGCATATCATTTTTTGATATTTTAAATAAGCTGAAAGTAGCAGCTTCAGCTTTAAGACTACAGACATTTTTTAAAATAAATTTACCTTATCGTGAAATTGCAGTATTTGTTAATGAAAGAGAATTGGTTGTATCTGTCTATTTACAGGTTTTTTAAACATCCACTAGTCATTTGGCCAATGTAGAACGCAAATAAATATTTTCCCTCCTGACAGTTTTTTAATTTCCCAGAAATAAGCTTCTCCTCCTTATCTGTGACCCACTGAAATGGAAAATTATTGTTAAAAAGTTGCAGGTTTTTATATCTGCTGGAATGTGCAGAGCCCAGAACTTCATATTTCTCAGGTGCATTTTTGTTGCACATAAGTACAGTCTTGCCTGACTATCTTTTACTTGAGTCTTAGCAACATTTATCATTCTGAAAAAGACAAACAGGCCACCATAAAAGAGAAGAAATAAATAATGCCTAAGAATGCCTTTGGTCCCAGCAAGCAGAAAGTTACTATTATCCTAGTATTCGAAAACATTAATTTTGGAATTAACCAAGACTTGAATAATCCAACTGTCTGTTACTGTGTGTCCATGTGAGGTTAAGGGTTAAGGGAAGAGTTCTCACAACATTGAGTTTGGTTTTATTTGAGAAATTAAGGCTATGTGAGTTAACATTGACGACTGAGGTCAGATCACTTACTGCTCACTTTTCAGCACAAGAAAGGTATCCCCGGGAACATTTTGCATGTGTGCGCCTCTGCATTTCTCAGGGAGCAGAGGCACAGAGGAGAAACCTTCGATGCTGTTGTTTAAAAATGATTACAGCTAATACCTGACCACGGCTGATTTTCCTGTCCTTCCCCACTTTAACATCGGAAGCATGTGATCGGCCCTCCAGATGCCCATTATTAATTGCATGCCCTTTGATGTCTGAACGTGGATGGAATCTACAAAGGCATTAGCGTAAGAAAATATGCCTCCTAAAAAATTCCCAAGCCACTGCCTATGATCTGCGCACGCTCCTGTTCATTTGTTCACCTCCAGTGGCTCTGGGACCACGCTCCTGGATGCCGGACATTTTGCCAACAGTTCTAGCAAAACGTTTTTGTCTTTGTTTTTGTTTTAAAAAGAAGAAGAAGAATTTCAAAACCCGTCTAAAATCTCTACATACTGCAATGGCCCATTTACTCATTTACGAAGAATCTATGTAATTAAAAACAGCAAATTTCTAAAATATTATAGCTTCAGGAAAGTACCGGAGAGGACTATGAAGAAGAAAAGGCATACAGAAAGTAGCTAATAAAGGTTCAGCTGTTCTACTGGACACGTGAATAAAGCCACCTCTTTGCAAATATCTACACCTCATTGATGACTTTTTTCCCCAGAAACAACTTTATTTTTTAAAGGTTTATCATGAGGGAAATCACTGACTATATTTAAATTCCTTTTCTCAGGAAGAAGGCAAATAGAGATATTGTTATAACATGGTTTCTTGTGTGCAATTTCAAAACAAATAGACTTTTGTTTTTACAAACCATTTATTTGGGGGGATTGATTTGAAGAAAAATTTTCCTTTAGAGTGAAAAATTTATAAAAAGATACATGTTCAGATTACTTGACCTACCGCCTGTCATAACATCTTCACACACCTCAAGGATTTAGCGTGCCGAAAGGAAGAGAGAGAAGAGGCTGGAGGGTTAGCCCAGAACGGCTTGCATGGATGGTTGCTCTCCTATGCAAGCTCAGAAATACAGCCACCCGAGAATTATTTGTTTATCGTGAAAAAATATTTGAGCCACTCATATTGAATTCTTGCACACTTGGGGCAAAATCTTTTTTTTTTTTCTTTTTATACTATCTGGAATTAGGCATGTTAGCAAAGCTTGTATTTTCAAATATTAGATTTTCTGTCATTGTCTGGGATTCTCTCAAAGCACAGAACTGAACATGCACACTGCCTATAAACATGCTTCCCATGAAACAACCAAAATTAAGAACTTTTAAGGGGAAACTTCTTTCTTCCATAAAGTGAAGCTGGAAAAAACATTCTCATACTCTACAACTTTGTTCAATCACGTCATCAACAGATCTTACAGGGGAAAAGAACTGACCGGGCAGCTCACTATCTACAAAGCTGACCAACTAAAGGTAAAGTAAATATTGTTAAAATCATCCCGATCTAAAGAAGAATTGGAAAATTAAACATTTACAGGCAGGAATCTTGGAATCTCCATTCCTGTATTCTTGGAGGAGTACATAGTCAATGCAGGGATGGAATTTCCAATTGTTTAAAGATTCTCTCTGCCAATAACATCATGGCTTCTACGTGTGCAAGCACCACAAATATAATGATGCATTAGCCCACGTAAAAACTCTTGCGTTCCCAGTAAATCTAAATATGTACGAAATTAAAATTGGAACGAGGACCAAGTCCAGTGTTACTCCTTTCAAAATACTAATTTAATAACTCTCCAAGAAATAGAGTGTTTTAGGAAAGGCAACCCAGATGTCAGCATATAAAATCAGGCTATAAAGTGCCCTTCAAATATATTTCAATCATTTTTAAATATTTACATTTAATAAGGACAAGTTTTTATGGCAAGAGAGAGGTAATTACACTTATCATTCATGGAAAAATGTAGTTTTAATGGCTTGTATATTGATTTGCAAAGGTGAAATAGTACCCTAAAATATGTCATTGTCTTTTTTTCCCCTTCTGTTTGGCAATTCAGTGCTTTTGCAAAAACAAAATATGTAACACTAGACGTGTGGCTGGTAGGCAGACATTGCTGGTCAGGCATACTGACAGCGAACCTTCTCCTATTCTAACAAACTGAAACTCCAAGAATTTGTGCTTTGCGGGATAATTATAAAAATCTTATCAGACTTTTATAGCCTTTCCTAATGAGGCTATTTATTTGGCAAACATCAGCCCCAAGGATTGGTATCACCGTGATCAGGATCCGGACCTTACTGAAGCTGCTCCCTCCTGCCCACTCTACACAAAAGCCTATCTTATCAGAAGAAGCCTGTGCAGGCAGACCACAGCTTCTGAAAACTCACCAGGGGTCAGACTTCAAACCAGAAGCCAGGCAGAATCAGGTTCAGCCACTGTGAGCCAGTAGCTCTGTTACAACTCAGACCAGCAAACTAGTGGGAAGAGGGAAAGACAGGAGCCCAGGAAGGACTTGGGCCTTCAACTAGAAGAATCTCTCTCTTAACAAGGAAGCACTTACACTTTGGGGACCTCATTGTGTAACGTGAAATAGGCTTTCTCCACTCATCTACTCCAGATGCTCCCCTGTCCTTGAATAGCTCGCTCCTACCAACAGCCTCTCCATTCTGGGGCTTTGACATAGTTGACATCATCCCAGAGAGCCTTAATTTGATTAAAAGTGATTTCAGGTGAATTCATAAAGAAAATCTGTTCACCTCTAGCAGGGAGGGCAAAGGGCTTTGCATGTCTGGGCTGGGCAGTCCTGACTCTAAGAAGGGCAGACCAGAGAAATAAACAAACCATTTGGGACAGCGTTTCAAAGTCGGCCAAGATAGAATTCCCAATCCACTGCTTCTGACTTCATTTTGGGCAACCAGACTTGGAGGGGACAACCTTGAGGTGGGATGACAGGGGTTAGGTTTGCAAATGACCTAAGGTGGATAAATATTTGTAAAACACTTTGAAATTTAATGAGGTACAACAGCACCCCAGCTACAGAAAAGGCCTCCATTCTGACACTTAGGAAGTTTTTAAGCAAGAGTTGAATTCGAGGCCCAAGACAAAATGTGCTCTAAGGTACAGATCTCTGTGGGCTATGGCCAGGCTCTGGGCGGCAGAAAGCTCCATAAAGAATGCTCTATCATTAGTTTGCCTAGAGAGCAAGGAATGTTTAGCCTCATTTTTGCTCTGACTGAGCAGCTCTTCACCTTAGGTAAACCCAATTGCATTCCCCACTCCTGAGAGTGTGAGATGACCTCTCCCTTCTGGTAAGGCTCTTGGAGCCCCAGAATAAAGCCAGAGCAAAATGGCTCCTCTCAAGGCTACCATCCCCTCCTTCCCAGACCAAGCCAGCAACACCCAAGGCCTGGAAGACAGTGGGATTGTGCTGTTGGGACAGCCTTGATCTCTTTTGTCTGAGACAGTCACTCTAACCACAAAGACAACTCTTGCTTGCAATTGGCACTGTTTCCATCACCATAGCAACTGGCTTCTAGAAAGGCATTGGTTTGAGATTCACAGCCAAATTAACATTTCCACAGCTCTGTTTGCTCCCCGCTAGTCTCTACTACCCTTCCTCTGGGACTTTCAAGAGCCCAGTCCTGAAGGAGCTGGATTGCTTCCAACAACTGGACTCTCCCTGCAAACCCATACTCCAGATGCCCACTCACCACCCCAACTGAAACAAGTGAGCCCTGGAGGCTTCCCTTGGACTTTCATGATAAAAGAATAGCTGTCAGACTGAGGTCTCCAGAGGAGAGGAAGCAGAAAGAAATGGTCCATCACTCCTCTGTAGAAGCAGCCGACTCAGTGAGCACATAGGCCTCACCTGGCCAGAAAACATGAAGCTGGACTCTGAGCACAGAGGTAACAGGCTCAAGACACTCATCGATGCTTTCAAGGAAGCCTGGTGAGGAGAAAGACTTTAAGGGTCCCTTCTGCCTAAATTAGCCACACCAACTAGACAGCACTGGAGGGTCTGCCACTCAGCAGTCCCAGTAAGGCTGCATATGAGAGAGTACATGCACACTTCTTCCTAAACTCTTCCCATGATATGAAGCTCTGTGGGACACTCTGGCTCAGCCTTTGGACTGTAGAGGTGAGACTTGGCAAAACCATGGAGAACAGCTTGGCCTAAAATTTGGCCTCTTAGACACGCCTTTGGCTGCGTCAGTCCCACAAGCTAGGAGATGACTGTTGCTGACTGTCTGGGTCAGTAACAATTTGCAGTGAGGACCTATTCCACAAACTCAGAGAGACTGGAGATGGGCTATTAGCCTCAGCCCCTTTCATGTGAAATTACTTCTACTGGCACTAATATGCCATCATTTGAAAGCCTTAACCCAAATGGACGGCGCCCGTCCCAAGCCAGAGCCCAGACCTAGGCAGCAGGTCCATGTGCTAGCTATTACAGGGTTGTTTAGGCCGCCCCAGCCGGCATTTGCTGCTGCACACTGAGCACTGCTGTCAGGAAATGTTCTTTTCTAAATTACATAATTAGGGTATTGGGGAGTGTAGTGAAGGCAGATTAGGGGCATCACTTGTTCTCGGTGCAAGCAACGATTCGAAGCACATAAGTAAACACTTAAGCTATGTGAATGGTTTAATATTGATTAAACAATGATCTCCAGGTCTAAACGCTAAGCATGGCAGGTAGAAGGCGCTGGAAGGAGAAAAAACAAAGAGTGGGCTTAATAGTGTGCATTGATTTACAGAGCAGCGTGGACTTTGACCCGACAGATCAAAATCAGGATTTGCAATGATTACCTGAAATAAAGTTCAGGGTCCCACCCCCTCAAGCTCACGGTGGGGCTGGGGGCTAAATGGTCTAGGTCAGGGGGGGTCAAGTTCTTCTCTCAGCAAGACCAGCTTCTCACCCACACCCACTTCCAGCAAGCAAGACCCAGGCAAAGTGCTAGCTCAAATTGCATTTCATTTATTGTTTCTAACTATGGGCCACAGACTCCAACTTGATTAGAACATGGTGCTGGTGCTTCCTGGGAAGTAGATACTGAACCTTCCAGAGGAGATGAAGGAGGGGATTTTCTGCACACAGCCACTTAGTCCAAACAGCATTCCCAGTGTTGGCAGTGCCTGTGACCACACATCATCCCAGTGCTCGAGCAGGAGCTCAGGGTGAGGGCAGCTGTGACCAACAGGCAGGCTTCCTGCTGGGAAGTTTGGAGAACAGACAATAGTCCCTAACTTAGTCCCAGGAACCTGCACTGGCTGTTCCTGGAGTCTTTGTTTGGGGAGGGTGGGCATTGCTAGCCTCCTCTGGATCCAGATTTGCCAGCCAGCTCACCTGCCTTCGCCCTGGCCCAGTGTTTGGGCCTTCTTTCTTGGCCCCTCCTCAAACACAGAACAGAGAGAAGACTGAGTCGCCAGGAGGCTCTAACTCTTGCCAAGTGTCTTCTACTCAGCTGCCCCTCACACTACGGCCTCCTCGGCAATCCTCTGGGGTAGGCATCATTATCCGCTTCATCTGCAGCTGCATAACAAAACTGAGACTCAGTAAGAGTAATTTGCCCCAGAATTTGCCACAGAAAATTTCATAAAGTTTGCTAATTTAAAAATAATCATGTAGCTTTTATTTTATACTGGGCAATATGCTAAAATTTTTAAGTATTGGCTATAATGTTTAATATATCTTTCATTAATTGATATGATAATTTTTCATCTCAAAATGAATAAACTGAGTCACAGATGGGCTGTTATGTGCTTCAGGTCATATAGAACTTGACTTAGTTACAGGCTAATACTGTTCCTCTTGTTCCAAAGTCCACACTCCCAGGCTGTCCACTGAGCCGAAGGCAGTTCTGAACAAAAGGTGGCACAAACCCCCTCAGGCTATCTGCTACGAGCCTTTGTGACAGGGCCCACCTACCAGTGTCTGAGGTTACCCAGGTGCTACAGGGTGATGGATGAAGCAAGGTTCTTCTATGGGTCTCACACCTGGAACCTGAGCTGGATGCAGTCCAGGGACCCCTCCCACCATGGTTTCATACTCTACCCAGAGAGGACTCACAGAGTATAAGTCTACCAAGAGGCTTAGGAGCCTGCAGGTACTGGATCTGTTCTTCTCTAGGCCACCGCCACACTCCAGCTACTTCCCCCTGGGGTCAGAGCCTGAGCGGTATGTGTTGAGAAATTGAACACCTGCTCATGCTCTATCCCCACATGCAATCAATTCAAAGGGCATGCCCATCTCTGCTGATGCCATGGAAACCCACTAGGGCAGAACTCACAAGGGGCATTGAAAGGGAAAAGCCTGTAAAGATAAATGTCTTCTCATTTGTGGGTTCAAAGTATGTCCAAAGAAAATAAATGCATACCTCTGCCCACATAAACGAACTGCCATAAACAGCTGTTGTGTTTGCTATGTGTAAAAAACCACCAGGACCACTGTGGGCACAAACACCCAGATTAGCAAAGCCCAGCCTATCCCCTAAACCCCTATACTCAGGGCTGGGCCAACAGCTGACCATGACTTTCAAGAACCTCCCTGATGCTCCCCACGTACTCTGGCTTGCAGGTACTGTTGGCTACCCTCCAACCTTTTGTAGTCCCCAGGCAGCTGGACTAGGCAGCAAGCTTGATTTATCTGCCAAAGGCAAACTGATCCTTATTATTTACAGATTATTTCTTTGCAAATTTGCATACCCACTAAACGCTATTTGTAATCCTTGAATCCATACTGATAGCACATCTATGAGCATTTGGAGACATGGGTGTAAATTGTTCAACATGCCAGTTCCCAGCTGAGGCCCAGCAGGAGGAGATGCCCTGCCTTCTCGATTCAGCTCCTGTTCTAAGTAAGTGTACTCTGTAGCACCACATCTTAGCATTTTTGTGGGGTTTTGCTGGTGGTGTCACTAAGTGACCACCATGACCAAGGTAACTCATAGGAGGAGGAGTTTATTTCGGCTCATGGTTGTAGCAGATTAGAGTCCATGATGGCAGAGCAAAGGCATGGTGTACAGCGAGAAGCTGAGGGCTCACATCTTCAAGCAAAGGTGCAAAGCAGAAAAAGCAAATCAGAAATAGCACAAACCTTTCAACTCTCAAAGTGACATACAAAGCCATACCTTCTAAGCCTCATCAAACAACATCACTACCTGGGGACCAAGCACTCAAATGACCAGGACTTTAGAGGTATTTTTCATTTAAAACACTGCACTCTTCATAGCCACTAACATGACTATCTTCGCTCAGCCAAGCACATGCAGAATATTTGACATGTATCACAAACCAGCTCATCAAAACCCTGGAAACCTGGAGGCTTTAGGTCTCATTGTTGTACCAGCACACTCCCTAACCCTCAGCTTCTTAGGAGGCAGCCCTTCCTGGCCAGGAAAGCTGCAGCTCTGAGGAATGTTAGACCATTTGCCACTCTGAGAGCACTGGGGAGCACTGGGGAGCACCAGGCACACAAGGCAGCCAGCTTGTCCCCAAGCCTGTACCTCCGAGCCACAGCCCAGGCATGACTGTGGCAAGTACCGCACTGACTCCTGTGCCTTTGCCACCAGCAATCTGCCCATTGCTGGTCTGGTGTGAGGGGGTGCCCAGATTCAGCGAGGGTGAAGGTTAGGCATGCTTCTACTTGGTGCACAGGGTCCCCTGGGCCACTGTCAACGACCCCAGGTGGTTTTGAACAAGCATCTCACTTCTCTAGCCTTGTTTTGTCCTGTCTGCAAAATGGAAATAATTATATTCCTGCTTCCAACTTCTCATTTCTGTCTCATTTTAAGAGAGGTCAGGAAGGGCCACTGAGCACAAAAGCAGCAATCACTGAGTCAGGATAGAAGTAGATGAGTCAAGTAACGTTCTTAAGCATGACAAAAGCAAAATGCAGGGGCTGAATAGACAGCTTAGCAGTTCAGAGTACATACTGCTCTTGCAGAGAACGCAAGTTCAGCTCCCAGCATCCATATCAGGCAGATCACAGCTACCTATAACTCCAGCTCCAGGGAATCTATCACCCTCTTTTGGACTCTGTGGGCACCTACAGTCATATGTATATATCCATACAGAGATACACTTATATGTTTATAATAAAAATATTTTTTAAAATTTGAATGTGTAGAATTAATCTTCCCCCACCCTTGACAGTTAGACTGGACTCTTCGAAAGGCCAAATTCCCAACATTCCTGCCCCTGAACTGAGCTCCCCAACATTCCTGCCCCTGAACTGAGCTCCCCAACATTCCTGCCCCTGAACTGAGCTCCTTGTGGTAGGAGGCATACAAGGCCTTCAGTGGCTGGTCATGAGTCCTGATTACCTCTATCCCAGGGGTTCTCAACCTTCCTAACACTGTGACCCTTTTATACAGTTCCTCATGTTGTGGTGACCCCCAGCCATGAAATTATTTCATTGTTACTTCTTAACTATAATTTTGCTACTGTTATGAATCGTAATGTAAAAATCTGATGTGCAGGATATCTGCTATGTGACCCCTGAAGGAGTGGCGACCCACAGGTTGAGAAACACTGCTCTAGAAGACGCCTGTTGACAGTTCTACTCCAGACAGAGTGAGTGGAGCCTGTGACAGAGAGAAGAGCAATGGGCTTACCAGCCAGCTGGACTGCTGAGGGCTGAGGGGAGGAGGAGAGCCAGGACAAGTCCCTCTTCCGCCTGGGACTCTGGCATCCCACTTGGTCCATCTGCCTTTGGGCTGCCCTTGCTGGCAGCGAAAATGCATGGGGCTGTGCCTCGACAGCAGGAGCCCAGGTAAGCCACGCCAGGTGCCAAAGTGGCCTTGGCCACAGGCATTCTTATCTTCCTGGCTGCAGCTAATTGCAGCAGCTGCAGAGGAACAGATCCAATCACACAGAAGTGGACAGCTCCCACTATCCAGCCCCCTCACATTCCCAAGCACCTCTCCAGCAGGAGGTGTAGTGACCCTGCTCCAGTCCACCCCCAGAAGCTCTGCTGAGCCCCAAAGAAGTCCCTCTCCAGGACAGTCTTTGGGGGTCACCCCACAGCTATTCTCTCCACTCTCCCTTTGCTGCCTCTGAGGCACTCAAGCCCATATCCTCCCTGACGTAAATACTTAATCTCACGCATTTAAGATCTGCCTGTCACCTATTCCCTCCTCACCCAGGTGGTCTTTCTGCCAAGCCCAGGGCCAAGGTTAGGACTCTGAGGCGCTCCATTGACTAAAAGCCCCTTATGGCCTGTCACCCAACTGACTCTCTATAACTGGTCTCAGGCATGACAAATGTCCCAGCTCTTAACAGTTATGTACTAAAGTTTCTGTGTGCTCTAAGTTCTGCACCTATAATACCAATCTTGAGTGTGTCTACCACACACAGATTTTTGATATTAAGACCCAATGTGGTGCCTGGTGTATAAAGGGGACTCTATAGACGCTGATAAGTTGAACTGTGAGCCACATGCTGACTCTTGGCGTTGCCACAGTCCTTTGCTTTTGTTTCCACTCTAAGGAAAGCCATGTATCTGTCAGTCTGTCCCTCTGTGATGGAGAAGACTGGAAGGCAGCATGGAGAAGGATCCAGCTGGAAAAGGATCGAGCTGAAGACTGGGCCCATCTCCACACACTATAGAGAGCTGGAGTACGTGTGTATTGGAGGAAAGGAACAGAGGATGTGGCTGGGGTGGCCAACAATTGTCACTAGAGGCTCAGCTGCTGAAACAATTGAGAACCTTCAAGCGTCAGTCTTTCAAAGGACAATAATGGACAAATTTCTACTTACCCCTAGCTGCCTGCACAGAGATTGGAGGGTCTGTGGGCCCAAAGCTATGGAAATTGATTCCCATGGTCTAAGAGTTCACAACACCTCAGGAGGCATATTTTTGTCCCCACTAGACAGCTGAGGAAAAAGAACTCTGGGGCTCACAAAGAGAACTGTGGAGATGCTTCAACAGCTGGGTGCTTACTGCAGATGCGCGAGGATCTGAATTTGATCCCTGACACTCACGTAAGAGCTGGATGCAGCCCACTCAGCCAAACTAGGTACCATTCACCAACCCAAGACTTGTTTTTCATCCTCAGCTAACTCTAGTCACCACTACATAATATAGTCCATGGTGTCCAGACAGGTTCAAGTATTTACCAGACTGCGTTCTCCACAACAAGGCCCCACTAACTCCCTTTGGGATAGAGTGGCAGCTAGCTGACCTGCAGAAAGTGGCCACTGACTTCACACTTGTGGGGCACAGCAGAGCCACATAATGGTAGGAGGCAGCCATGGTCCACCACAGCACTGATCTATTTACCAGACCTATGCTCTTGGTAGCTGATGGCTCTACCACACCAAGGCTCCAAAACTATCTCTGGTCTTCCATGTTCTTTGGGCGTAGGGAACGGGGAGCATGGAGTGCAGTGGATACTGGTCAGGATGCTGGCCCAGCCAAGCCTAAGATCAAGGTAGGAAAAAGCAATGCCCTGTTGGCACCTCACACACTGATGGCCTTCAGAACACCTTGGTAAGATGTGTGACCACAGCCTCCTCATCTGTAGTGTGTAACAGCTACACACAACTTTCTGAGAACATAACTAAGCAGAGGAAGAAGTAAGATTTGAACTCTGAGGAACAACACCTTCAAGGTAATAAGATTGATTTGGCATTTTAGCCATGTGACCTGCACCCCTTGAAGCTCAAGGAACCAGTAGCCCAAGGATCCAGATGGCTACTGCACATGACCCTGGGCTGCCATGTCCTCTGCCTTCCCTCGCTCCCACATACAGAACCACTAACAGCGCTTCTGCCATTCTGTCCTAAGGAAGTTCCTTAGAACCAGGAAACATACATCTCTACATATCAAGAAGCCTCACCTGACCCTGAAGCTGCTGGCTTGCCTGGCTTCGTCAAGACACAAAGGCTCTCTCCCATCCATCATGGGGCAGCTTGGCCTCTGCTATTAGGGTGGGCCTCGATGGGCGGGTGCCGGGGAAGAGGGGAGAGAAAAGGGGGCCACACCGCACACATCTCTATTGCCGAAACCACGAAGCAAAATATTTTCATTCATGAGTTCATCCAGCCTAAACATGCATCTAATCCCTGGAAACTGACAGTTCAAAACAGATCCCAGGTGGGGGGAGACAGAGCTCTTAGTTCAAAGACGAGGGCCAGACACAACTGCTTATCACACAGTGACCATCAGCAGAGGCTAGGAAAGCCCGGGCTTAATGGATCCAGGCCAGCCAGAGATTCCAGTTTCTAAAAGATCTCACGCCATTGGCTGTCAGCCTGCCCACTGCCCCTCTTGTCTAGGCCCAGGGCAGAGGGACAGAGAGGGGACCCTTCTGCTTGATTGAGGCAAGAAGGAAACAACAACAACAACAACAACAACAACAAAAAAACCCACAACAGCATTTGGGTGTAAAATGGCTTAGGATGTGCCTTCTACCCCTGCAGACTCCTGCTTTGTGCCAGGAAGGGTCTCTGGAGCTCAGCAGCCATGGAAAAGGAGGAAGAAAGGAGATGGGTGCCCCACAGAGCATTGCTTAACAGCAATGAGGCACAAACAATGAACAGCCTCCCACAGAGGAGGATGAGGGGCAGGGCAAGGTTTGGGCCACTCTAAGTCTCCAGGGCCAGCTCAGGGCCCTCCCTGCCAGGGCTGGCCCTGCTCTCTCCTGGGAAGGCAGCTAGCTAGAGGAAGGAAGATCACCACAGATGTTTCCTGGGCAGACAGTGTTTACACAATCCAGAATTTGTAATCCCTCTGGAAGACAGGGTTGCCCGTAGGGACTTTGAGTGGATCCCAAAAAAAAAAAAAGAAGACGACTCTCTTTGGCTCCTCCTTGACTAACACTTTCGAGAAAATGTCTGGGATAGTGAGCCATCCCTGGAGAAACGCATTTCATCAAGGCAGCCCCAGGCTTGTGTTTAACAAGAGTGGTGGGTCTTCCTCCTCCAATGCAACAGGAGTTATCTCTGAAGGCTTTGGGGTTCTGCAGCTCTGCCCACTCCTTCAGCACACACCGACTAGACTGCTGAAGACTGAGCATGGACACTCAAGAACCCAGAGAACATTCCACAACCTGGTGCCCTGCCTCACATGCTTCATACTCCATGTGCTTCCTTTCCCCCTGGGCCACTGCTTTCCATGGAGAGTCAAGAAGGTCCCTGAAAAGCTGCAGGTGTTTGTGTGAAGTTAAGCCACAATGTTCCAACATCAGGTGCCAACGTCTTACACTCTTGCTTTAGCTAGCCCTCTACCTGCAAGGTAGACCCTATTTCACGTTAACTGACTTCCTAGATCACAGTGGTGGGAAATGGGGGAACTAGACACATCCCAAGGCCTCCAAAGTTACGTAAGACCATGGACATGGCCCCAAGAGAGAATGTTACAGATGAGTTTTGTGCAGCGGAGGATGAACACTGGTATCAGCTGCCTCATTCCACCACCACGGTCCTTCCGTATCCGAGGAGTCTGCTTCACACACTTGCTACCTTGCGTGGTCCCTTACTTTGCTACATGGCTGCTGTCCTTCACATACCTAGAAGGAGGCACCCATCAAGCACCATCTAGACAGTGCTCTTCCAGGTCTTCCATCCAACTAGCCTATGGTACCTGCTACTTCCCTGGCATATGCAGCCAGACCAACCAGGAGAAAGTGTCTGAAGAGAAGACCAGAATACCAGGTTCTAGTCCGAGTCCTGGCTATGGAGTCAGTTCGACCTCCTGAGACTGTTCTCATGTGAAATGACCCTGTTGACGTTGCCAGCTCATGCCTGATGACAGTGCCACCACAGAAAGAGACAAGAACTGTCTCTAGAATTGAAGACTGTGTCTTTTGTTTTGTTTTTTGAGACAAGGTTTCTCTGTGTAGCTTTGGCACCTTTCCTGGAACTCACTCTGTAGACCAGGATGTCCTTGAACTCATAGAGATCCACCTGCCTCTACATCCCAAGTGCTGGGATTAAAGGTGTGCGCCACCACTGCCCGGTGACTGTGTCCTCTTATACAAGGTGGTGGTGTCCCCTATGTCCCTAACCAGAGTCACCTCCTCTCCAGAATGAAGTCCTGGGGGGAAATGCACATGACAAAATGAACTAATGGAGGCTACCAAGAGGGCTCAGCCACACAAAGTTATAAACAGCCTCTGACCTGAGCAAGGGTCACAGAAAAGCCTAGATCCACTCACTCAATAGGTTAACATCTTGTTAACCATACATATTCTTTCGGGCATTTTAAAAGCTATGGTTCCAAAAGTAAACAGGTGAAGTTGGTCTTAGCAGTGTATTTTCTTTAGCCTAATATATCCAAATATTACTCTAGTCCATAATAAATGTTTTAAAGATATTAATGAGATACTTTACATTGCTTTGGTGCTATGTCTTCACACTCTGGTGTATACTTTATACTTAAAATTCATCTCAGTTCAAGTGCCAGACTTTCTTCAGTTCCTTGATCAGTATCTATACCTCATAAAACATACAGTTATTAAGTAAGTTCATAAATTCAAGCTGTTCCCAATGTCTTGAATGCTTTCCAATCATTTTGAATATTTGGGTCTTTTTTATAGTTTTTTTTTCTCTTGCCCCTGTTGGCAAGTTGGAATAATTCTTTTAAATCCGCATCAACTAGAATCCTGAAATATTAAACTAATTTTCAGTGGCAGCTTGTCATAATTTAAGTGCTCAAAATGCTCAAGTGACTAGTAGTAATCATCCTGGACAGTGTAGGTTTAGATGTCCTGGAGCGGACACTGAAAACCTTGGGGTGCCTGTACTGCTCCCCACCCCATGGCAGAAATGTGCCTCTTCTGGGCCGGAGAAACAGTCCTGCAGTTAAGAGCACTGGTTGCTCTTACAGAGGACCTGGTTTGCTTCCCAGTACCATGTGATGACTCGCCATCATCTGTGACTGCAGCCCCAGAGGTCCAATGCCCTCTTCTGACTTCTGTGGGCATTGCACACATATGTAGTACAATAGATACATGCAGGCAAAAACGTGCATACATATGTAAAGTAAGTCTAAAACAGAAGAGAAAAAGAAGCACGCCTCTTCTGTGGGGTGAGGGACACTAACTCTACCCGGGCCTCTTCTCTCACAGCACTACTGTCAGTCCAGTTCTCTCCTAGGAAGGCCCAAGCCTCCTGACGAGTGAGGTTACCCACACTAGAAGTTCCCTAACACTGCATACAGGAGAGCCTCCGCTCACAGCCCGGGAGCTTGCTCATAAACAACAGGTCTTGGAACACCAATACAAAGATGATAGCAATGTTTATCAGTTGCTAAATGGCCTTCTCTAAGGACAGGAGTTGGCATTTGATCATTTCTATGTGCATGCCAGAAGAGAAAGGGACATGAGCTTGAGGGGCTACGAGGGAGTCAGGGAAGACTAGAGAGAACAGATCTCAGGACCCAAATGTTACATCCTCAACCATCAGGGACAGTGTCCCCTGATCTCAGAAAGTGACTCTAATCACAGCCTAGAAAATTTAGAGACAATTTAGTATTGCCACAGAAGTGTGTCGTATACCTTCTTGGCTTCTGAAACAGGAATCCACAGTGCAGTAAATTACCATGGAAAAGGTGTCCATGCAGGAGCACAAGGCATGGCCAGGAACTGTATTTCAAAATCCCTTAGAAAACTAAAATGTGACTCCTACATTATATATGGGTTTAGAACAAACAACAGCAACATTTTCAAACAAGGAAAAAGATACTAATCACTTATGCTTGTTTTTCTGCTGCCTGGACTGTGGACACACTGCTCACTTGTTTGCGCTATCTGACTTCCTTGGTGTCACAGAAGTGCCACACAGGAAGGGCTTCTCTTGCACTAGCTACTGCATCCCTGGTGCCTAGCAACAATGTCTAGTACTCAGTGCCTAGGAGAGATGGATGGATGGATGGAGGGATGGAGGGAGGGACAGAGGGATGAATGGAGGGATGGATGGATGGAGGAGGGATGGTTGGAGGTATAGATGGAGGGATGGATGGAGGGAGGGATGGAAGGAGAGATGAAGGAATGGATGGAGGGATGGAGGAATGGAGGGAGGGATAAAAGAATTGATGGAGGAATGGATGGGGGAGGGATGGATAGAGGGATGGAGGGAGAGAGGGAAAGAGGGATGGAGAAAAGTATGGAGTGAGGGAGGAATGAAGAGATTGATGGATGAATGGAGGTATGGATGGAGGAATGGAGAGATGGGGGAGGAATAGAAGGAAAAAGGGATGGAGAGAGGTATAGAGGATTGGAGGGATGGATGGAGGAATGGACAAAGGGATGGATAAAGGGAGGGACAGATGGGGGAATCAAGGGAGGGAGGGAGGGAGGGACATACAGACTCTAAGCTGCCTCCTAAGTTCATGCTTCCCTTTTGTCATTCAAGAAGTATTGTTATCCTGAGTTTCCCCAAGTTTTACATTAACACATTTTTAAAGGGAAAGTTCTCGATGTTCAGCTGTAAAGGAAATCATATGCTCGTCACACACTTGCCTCACATCCTGAGTGTCCTCAGTATGGCAACTCTATCCCCAAGTACAAAGATAAGGATGTCAGTCAACAAGGGTGTCCCCAAACACATCCAGGCAGTCAGGTTTTCTGCACCAGAGGAGCCCAGTGACCAGCCTTCCCCAGGTACCCTGTCACCACAGGCCAATAAAATGTCTCAGCCACAGAACAGCCTCTTTTGTCTCAGAGGAGCCTCGGCGAGGCTTGATAGTCCCACGTGACCTGCATGTGGTAGGGCCAGAAAATGAAGCGGCACTTTCAGCAGCATTTATACCTGTGTTTAATTTCTGCTTAATAGGACAAGTAAAACGCTCTACCTAAAGGCCAGTTGACTGCAGGACACACATTTCCGGATTAACAGCTCTGTTAGAGATGTTTCCAGCCAGCCCATGACCCCACTGTGATGGTTATAATTACATCCACATAACATATAAATCTCAATATACTTTTAATAAGCAGTTAATACTCTGATATAAAATATTTACATCTCAACCAAATTCATCCTGCATTGAGTAGCCCTGGTTTACAGAGTTATTAAAACCATGGCCATCAATCAGTCCTCCAGCTTAGCAGAGAACTAAGCAGCTAGAGGAAGCCTCCCCTTCCCCTCAGCACAGGCTGAGGCCATTCTTCCAGGAAGTTTAAAGCATTGAGCATCTTCTGCCTGCTCTTCTCCCTTACTGACAGGCCTCAATAGCAATGCTGTTCTTCCTAGCACCCAGGCCAAGAGCTTGAGAAACGTGTGCCCTCCCCCACTGCTGTTCACTCCAGCATCTCATGGCTTATGAAGTAGACCCACAATGGGTCCTTGGGAAGTTTCCAGGACCACTAATGTGGGACAACTAGGTAAAGAATTGTCACTGAAGAATTCATATTCAACACAACAAATCTATCACTGCACAGTCTGGCCCCGATGCCAGGCACCCTGGGAAACCCTTGTGAGCAGACCTGACCTACCTCTCTTTTACCTTTCACAGCCTTCCCCTGGTCTCTGCTTCTCTTTCCAGAATGTGAGGCCCATGGGATTCCATCTGGTTCCATTCACTTTTGAGTCCCTAGCAGCAAGTTCCAGGACCAGGGTCCAGCTAGTGCCAGCGACTGCTTAATATATGAATAAGCCAGTAAGTCAAGCAATGGCCAAGGCAGGAATGGAAGCCTGCCTTGACTCCGTGCAGGTGGTAGGCTCATGACACCAAGCACCGCCCAAGGTAGGACCTGTCACGCTGCCTCCAGGCTGTGTGTTTCACAGGGACCCACAGAAGCTAGCACAGTTTGAAGAAATAATCCAGTTAATAATAGGATTAGTTCAGGCACATCCCCTAAACCATAAGCTTGAAACCTCTACCTGGGCAAATGTTTGGCCAAGCTCTGCCAGGATCTCGACCCTCACCAACCACAGGTCCTTCCTCAACACACACAGTCCCTTGGCTCTGCCAAGCCACCTGTGGGGGCAAAGCTGGGGTTTAGAGATGAACAGCCTGTTTCAGAAGGCCCTGGCATCCTCAGTGCCACAAGTCCCCACTGCACAGCCCTGCCAACCACCACCTCCACAATACCACCTGCTCTTTCCTGTGCCAAGAAAGTGATTATATGCACACAGTGGGAAAGGGACCCCCAAGAGGGCAAACACCAGTGGCTCTGAACTGGTAAATGACATGTGTTAGCACTTGGGGAAGCAAGTTCTGGGTCTGTGCTAAGCCTGCATGGGACAGTGGTACTGTCTGTCTGTCATCTCAGATGCACCTGAACCTACATCCAGCATGGATGTTTTTGATGTCTCATAAAAACCCCTATTAAGGGATTGGGGATTTAGCTCAGTGGTAGAGCGCTTGCCTAGCAAGAACAAGGCCCTGGGTTCACTCCTCAGCTCTGGAAAAAAGAAAAAAGAAAAAAAAAACCATTAAAGTCCCTTAAAATCACACACTAACTACCAAGACCCTTATCCCAGAGGTGTGACCATGAAGCAGGCCTCTATAACTTCACCTCCGCTATAGAGAAGTGCAGCAAGACAAAGGCCAGATGGTAAAGGAAAGGAAAATGGTCAAGAGTGTCACAGAAGTCAGGGAGAAGAAGCAAGTGCATGTTCAACTCCGATTCCTTCCCAATACAGTCCTAACTCTGTGCGGTGCTTTGAAAGAAAATGGCCCCCATAAGGAGCAGCACTATTGGGAGGTGTGGCCTTGTTGGAGTAGGAGGAATTGTGTCACTATGGGGGTGGACTTTGAGGTCTCCTATGCTCAAGCTACATCCAGTCTCAAGGACCACTTCCTGTTGCCTGCAAGATGTTAAGACTCTCAGCTACTTCTCCAGCACCATGTCTGCCTGCATACTACCATGTCCCACCATGATGATAATGGACTCAACCTCTGAACTGTAAGTGAGCCACTCAAATTAAATATTTTCCTTTATAAGGGTTGCTGTGGTCATGGTATCTCTCACAGCAGTAGAAACTCTAGCTAAGACACTATCCCAGGTACTATGTTAGACTTCAGTCCACTTGACCTATAAGAACTGTGCCCCTTAGGATGGTAGCCAATGATCACATTGGCTATTTAAATTTAAATGAACTTTCATTAAAATTTAAAAAAAAAATTAAACAGTTGGTTCTTGAGTCATATAGACACATCTCAAGTGATCAAAGCCATGGGTCTGGTGGACAGCATGAGAAAAGACATTTCCTTCATCATGGACAAAATGAATAACATATCTATTTTGAGAAAGCCCAGGACAGCACCTAGCATGCAGTATGTGTTTACCACCCTCTGCCCTTCCTGTACGATCAGTCTGCTGACTCCTCCTACTACCTCCCAGGAGCCCTACAGGTCAGCAGATGCTCAGCCCCACAACATACTTACCTGAGGTTTGAGAGAAAGCTAATGTTCCCTCCGTGTTCTGCTGTCCCTTCACAACTATGACATTGCTGCCCCATTATACAGATAGAGAAATAGCAGCACCAAGAAGATTTTTCTCCCCTGATCAAGAAACTGGATGCTTCACAAAACCACTGAAGGAGCTTTGAAATGGGCCCCAAGTAGGCCTCCAGGACTGAATTCCAGAATGTCTCTCAGCTGACCTGCCAATCCAGAAGGTAGATGTGGCAGGCAGACTAATGGCTTCTGAAAGATGGCCATGTCCTAAACACTAGAACCATGAATATGTTTCATAACAAAGGCAAGTCATGTCTGTAAATTGGCTTACTCTATGGTAGGAGGTCATCACAGATTTTCTAGGTGGGCCAGTATAATCACAAGGTTCCTTACAGATGGAAGAGGAGAAAGTCAGTTTCAGGGTGACTCAAGGTGAAAAAGACACAGCCACCTATTACTGGCCTAGAAGATGGACAGCTCAGTGGGGCAAAGAATGAATGTAGCCTCTAGAATTTGGAAAATGCAAGAAAGTCATTTCTTTTCTAGAATCTTCAGAAGAAAAGTTGTCCTGTTGACACTGTGGTCTGAGCTCATTTTGTATTTTTGACCATAAATCTGTAAAGTGATAAATTTATGTTGCAATAATTTATTAGGACAGTCAAAGAATTTAATGGTGATTTTGGTACCAGAAGTGGGGTGGTATTATAACAAACACCTAGAAGTATGGATGTAGATTTGTTATCAAACTGTTGAATAGTCTGAGAGAATTTTAAAGAGCATAAATGAAAAACAAATTTCCCTGGAACCGTTGTATAAACTAATCTTTAGAAACTTCTATGGATGGACTCGGAATGAGGAACACGGTAGAGAAAGCTTGAGCCACTTTGGAGATAATGTAAGTTGTTGGGTTAGAGGTACTGGCACTAACGGTACCACTGGGAGAGGCTCAGAAGGAAATGAGGAGATGCTGTTGGAAACTGGAAGAGAGGGGATCCTGTCACACAGAGACAAAACTAGTACAAGTGTTTCCTAGAGCCATGTGGAGCGTCTGTGAAGTAACACTCATAATGTTGTGGGACATTTAGCTGAGCAGAGTCCAGGAAACGTGTTGACTATGTAACCAAGTTATTCTAGCTAGTTAGAATAAAATACAATAGAGACAAGATAAATTAAAGGAAGTGTTGTTTAATAAAAATTAAGCATTTATAATGGTTTAGGGAATCTCTCAGCCTATTGAAACAGCAAAAACAGCAGAATGAAGAAATTTACAGTAAGATGCAGGTGTGTAGACCTTAGCTAGAACCTCAGAGAGGCCAGGGTATTCAGTAACACAAAAGGCTCTTTGAGGGGCAGCAATATAGTTCAAGAGGTAAAGGTGCTTGCCACCAAGCCAGATGACCTGAGTTTAAAGTCTGGGAACCAAGTGATAGAAAGAGACCCACTCCCACTTCTCTCTCTCTCTCTCTCTCTCTCTCTCTCTCTCTCTCTCTCACTCACACACACACACACACACACACACACACACACACACACACACTCTTACCCCAAAATATAATTTTTTTAAGTTGTAAAGGCTCTTGAGAAAGATTGTGTAAATCCTAGTTTCCTTCGATCATCTCAGGGAAAAAAAAGAACTGAAGTAAGAATGGGTTGATCTAGGAAAACCTATGGAGGAGACCTACAAAATTCTGAAGAACATGAGCCTGGCAGAAATACTGCCAGGTTGTCCCAGTGAGGCCAGAGACCAGACAAGGATGAAAGAAGACTAGAGACCTCAAAGGTTCTCCAATCAATAGACTGATAAAACTCTCCTGCTTTGAGCACAGGCTACCTCAGTGAGTGAGGATGTCTTGAGGTAGACACTTGAACCCCTATGGTAAGAGCCAAAAATCACAGAGGAAGCCTTAAAACTAAAGAGAGTTTGCATGGCATGAAAACTGATGGTGGTGAGGAGCCTGGGGAAATGACTCAATAGGTAAAGGCTTGCTGCCCAACCATGAGGACCTGACTTTGAATCCTTGGTGCCTAGGTAAAAAGCAAGGTTGGTAGCATATGCTTGTCACCCCAACACTGCAGGGGCAGAGTCAGATGGGTCCCTTACCAGGCAATCTAGCCATGGGCAAACTTTGGATTCTGTGAGAGAATGTCTCAAAAAATAAGGTGGGGCTGAGGATGTAATTCAGTGGTAGAGGACTTGCCTAGTATGCACAAGGCCCTAGGTGCAAACTGCTCAGCACTCAAGGAGAGTAGGAAGCCATTGGCTTGAGGTTGCCTTGACAGCACTTTGGGCAGGGAGACAGCTAAGTGAGTAAAGCATGTTCTGCACAAGTGTGAGGTCCTGAGTTAGATCCCCAGATCCCACACACAGCCAGATGCAGAAGCACATGCGTCTGCAATCCCAGCACTGCTACAGGGAAGGGGGAGGTGCAAACAGGAGAACCTCTGCACTGAGAAGGGCCAGCCCGCTCAGCTCCATAAAGAGCAGTGAACAAGAGAGCATGCTTCAAAAAAGGTGGAAGGCAATGGCTGGCCTGAGGTTGTCCTCTACACACACACACACACACACACACACACACACACACACACAAGCACAAGCACACACACAAACACACAAGAATGCACTGCCAGAGCTGTAATTCAGCAATATGGAAGTGACATCATTGCCACAACTGTATTTGGTTGGTTGATTTTGCTTTGTTTCTTATGACAGTGGAGATGGAAGTTAGGGCTTCCCAAATGCTAGGCAAATACTTGGTCAACTCAGCTACCTCCCAGCCCCACACTGTCTCTTGAGAACCACAAAACTTATGACCAGATGCTCACATGTAAAAGTTAGCATCTCCAAGGGCCATGCTTCCTGTTTCACTAGCTGCCAAGCTACCAGGAAGGTAGACTCATTTCATCTCTGCCTTCTATACCTTGCACAATTGCACTGAAGCATGGGATCCTCTGTACACAGGACTCCACCCACAAAGAATCTAGGTCCTAGATAGTAGAAGAAAGATTCTAATGCTTTTACACACACACACACACACACACACACACACACACACACACAAGCTATGAGATGAGGGCAGAAATGATGTCATCACAGTTACTGGTTGTGTTTCATTTCATCCCTTGTAGTGGTTTGAAAGAAAATGGCCCCCAACGGAAATGACACTTTAGGAGGTGTGGTTTTGTTGGAGTGGGTGTGATCCTGTTGGAGGAAGTGTGTCACTGTGGAGGTGAGCTTTGAGGTCTCATGTATGCTCAAGCCTCGCCCAGTGTTGTAACTCGAATTTCTAATAATCTTATAATAAAAAACATGGAGTCTGATATTAGGGTGAAAGTTGAAAGATCAAAGAAATAGTGTAGATGTAACAGTCTTATTAAATAAGAAACACAGGGCCAAATGCAGAATTAAAAGCCCAAGAGGTCAGAGCAGTAGCTAAGAGTTGATACTAAAAAAACGTTTCTTACCCTTTGCTGCCGCTGTTGTCCTTCCCCTCAGAAAGAGACCTACTTCCTGTGTATCTGTCTTTTCATTGACTTTCTGTTCTGCCGTCTTATTGGTTGTAAACCCAACCACATGACCTCCTCGTCACTGCCTGTCTGTATAGACCTCCAGGTCTTCTATGGTTGGCATTGAGATTAAAGGTGTGTGTCTCCATGCTGGCTGTATCCTTGAACTCACAGAGATCTGTCTGTCATGTGATCAGGATTAAAGGTGTGCACCACAACCGCCCAGCTTCTGCTATGGCTTGCTATTAGCTCTGACCCCCAGGCAAATTTATTAACATACAAATAAAATCACATTTCAGTACAAATAAAATACCACCAAAAAACAGAACAAACCACAGCCACCGCCTCTTGCCTCACCAATTCCTCAGCCTGAAAGGGCTTCAGCTGAAAAAGCCTAGCCAAAAGGTTTCTAGCCAAAGGGGTTCCTCAGTCAAAAAGGTTTCTACTTCCTGTCTCCTCTCACCTTATATACCTTTCTCCACCCACTATATCACTTCCTGTCTCAACGTCTCTAGTGCTGGGATTAAAGGTGTGTGACTCCCAAGTACTGGGATTAAAGGTGTGTGCCACCACTGTCTGGCATCTGTGTTTAATCTAGTGGCTTGTTCTGATCTTCAGGCAAATTTTGTTGGGGCACACAATATAAAACCATACAGTGTCTCAGTCTTCTTCCTGTTGCCTGTGGATCAACATGTAGCAGTCACTTCTCCAGTATCATGTCTGCCTGCACACCACCACATTCCCTGACCATGATGATAATGAACTAAACCTCTGAAACTGTAAGCCACCATCTCAATGAAATACTTTCCTTTTTTAAGAGTTAACATGGTCATGTTGTGTCTTCACAGTAATAGAAGTCCTAACTAAGATATCCTCCAAGCAACCCATTAAATCAACACTAATATTTTCCTAGTTTATAGAGAAGGAAATTGGACTTCAGTAAGGTTATGACACTCAAAAAGATCCCATAGCTAAGGAGAAGGAAAAAATCAAACTGAGGATACTAATTTTAAATCACTGCACATGTGAGATGGTCATGGTGTCTTGGTGTTTGGGGGATCCAAAATATAACATAGAGGGTGACTAAAGGGCAAAACTACACATGTACAAGCAAACCTTGCTATACCATGTGAACAAAATATGAACCATTTCAACCATAAAAAACCTTCAACACATAACTACATGTCAAACTCTGCTCTAGTTGTTGAGAGATAGTGATGACCAGACAGTCATAAGCCCCGGATCTGCCCTCATGGTCTGAATAGATAGAGGTATTCCCCATAATGCATGCCAATTATCTGAAGAGTTTAACTAATAAGAGCAAGGCCAACAGAGGACATAACCCAGGTCCATGCAGAAAGTCAGAGGTCACCATGGAGAAGCTACAATTGTAATTCAAGAATTCACCCCCTTAAAGAGAGCTGGTTAATTTGAATCAAGCTGCAGAGGATGGAAACCAAGCACCCAGAGAACTTTTTACTTACTGTTGGGAAGGAAAAGATGCTGAGGTAGTGACAGCCTCCTATGATAAGGAGCACAGAAATGTAAGCCTATGTCACATTCATGTAAAACGAGCCCATAAAGGGCTCCAGTCTCGAAGCAAGGGTGAGCCAGGGACAAACAAGCTTTAGTGAGCCTGAAGCTCATGCTGAGCACCACGTGAAAACCATCTCTAAAATACATACAACCAAGTGCCGTACATCATTAATTCTAGCACTGGGAGACAGGGGTAGGCAGATCTCAGTGAGTTCTGGGCCAGCCTGGTTTACATAGAGTTTTCTAGCTTAGCCAGGACTACATAGTGAGAGATGTTGTCTAAAAAGTAACTGATTGATTAAACTAAAATATTTATTGATAAAATAATTGCTTAACATCAGCGACTAACACATAGTTAAAAATAACCAGGCATACAATGAAATAAAACCTCATGAGCCAAAAAAATCAAAACAGGTCCGTCCATGGCACCTCAGACAACAGAATCTTCTCTCAAATCTACAAAACGTGTAAGCAAACAAAACAGAAAGCATCTATAGGAACCGAAGGGTTAACAGGAGTTAACAGATGGAAAGAACAGAGGGGATGTAGAAGGAAAGGTGCTCCCTTGGAAGGAGCCAATACCACCAAAGCACCCACAGAAAACAGAGGTAAGTGGACAATGTGAGCATGAGGAGCCACCTGGAGACTGGACCCTGCTGCGTGCCCATTTTCATGTCTGCTCTGAGAACCAGCACAGAAAGCGGCAGCCAGCGAGGGATTGAGCAGTTCCAAGAGCAGGACATGGGCTAAGGAAATGGGTCTTGGAAGCTCTTGAAGAGACTTTCTCCCCATTCTGAGAGAAGTCACACAAAAATCATGTGATCCATAATGAGGCAATGCCACTACCCCCACTGATGGTCACACTGAGTCAATGGCCTGTCTTAAGAGCCCTGATGAGAGCCAGGTGGTGGCACATGCCTTTAGTCCCAACACTCTGGAGGCAGAAGCAGGCAGATCTCTGTGAGTTCCAGGCCAGCCTGGTCTACAGAGCAAGATCCAGGAAAGGTGCAAGGCTACACAGAGAAACCCTGTCTCGAAAAACAAAAACAAAACAAAAAATTAGTACAGAAGGTCCTGGCAGTTTACACAAGACTCATAGCCCTGCAGAGCAAGGCAGCCTGTGTACATGCATTCATGTGTGCAAGAGGGGTAGGCTAGTGCCTTAAAAATACCCAGATTTCCACCTGGCACTGACCAGAGCTCAGCAGTACAGCTGGGCTATCTCAAGGGAGTATGAACAGCAGGAAAGCATGCTCCCTTTGTGGGAGGGCAGATACACTACCCCAGCTGCCTGTGAAGCTCCTCCCCCATGCTGGGTTGGAGGCATTGTGGACACATCACCCACCCAGGCCTAGCCACTCCCACCTGCACAGTGTTCGTCACCCCCAGGCTGCCAGGCCTTTGTTCCTGCATGCCAAGGACCTGCCAGCCTGCCCCTCAACTTGAAGCAGACTCCCAGAGGATTGTGCATAGGTCGTGACCCCATCAGGAGCTCCTATCCACTCCTGACCCAGGTTCTGAGCCTACCATAGAAGCCCCAAGTGGGGAGCAGGAAGACCACCTTCCGCCCAGGCTACTTCTCGGGCAATGGTGGGGCCTTGGAGGGGAAAGTGCATTTTGTCAATCAGCCCATTGTTGGCCTGCCAAGCGCAGGCTCGTCCTCCCCCGATGTGTCACTGGGTGCTGTTGACACAGATGTCAACTGTCAAGGGTGCCCTCCACCCTCCAACTCCCTCCTAGGGCATCCTGCAGGCCCGGCACAAGGGCCTCTGTCGCAATGCTCCCCACTGGCCCCTTGCAAGAACCACAATTGCCACACCTTTGGAATTGCCAAAACTTGACTGGATACTTCATCATGTGGATTGGCCATGGAGGCTGCAGCTGACACGAACAGGTATGGCAGATACTTGACTGTTTGCCAGATGACAAATCCCAACTGAGTGAAACCTGCAGACTTCACAGTATCTGCGGTGCAAGCCTCCTCCCGTTCTCCCAATCCAAGTGTAAGAGGCGACTTCCTGGGGCCCATTTCCAGGATGGAAATAAAGAGGCCACATTTCTATGATGTGGGCATACATAGACAAGCAGCCTAAGATCACAGCATTGGCCGAGTTACTGCTCTTCCCTTCACACCTACCTCAAATCTGCCTCTAGCCTGGGAGAAGGAGGCATAGTAGGAATCTGAGCAGAATACCCCACTGGCCCCCATCTCCACTCCTATCATTGTGAGTCCTAGTGTGCTTCAAGATAGAAGGAAGATGCCTTTTCCATGACGATTCCCAGATCGTAAAAGACTGCATGAGGCCCAGAGCAGGAGCAATCCCTGAATTCACTTAATTCTGGTTCCAAGGAAACCTGACACAGCTCACATTAAAATACACAATCCTTTGGAAACTTGCCTCCATACACCACCATGATCCTGCTGAGCTCAAAGTCTTGATTTGGGTCTCCAAAAATGTCCACCAACCATGGCAGAGGCTGTGGGGAAGACATGAGGAGGGACGTTGTTGGGTTTCATCTACACTGTATTACTGTCTGCACAGACCCTACACCATAACCCAGTGAGCATGTCAATGGACACCATGTGCTCAGATCAGCAGAAAGTCCGACTTCCAGGCTGCCATCTAGGAAGAGCAGTGACTTAACCTGGGAAAAGTGGAAAGAACACAGTGCTGTGAAAGTGTATAGAACCTGGCTCCACAGACCACCAAGGCTTCCTGGTGTCACCCACGGTCACTGCTACTGTTCAAGTAAACCAAGATCTACAGGAAAAAGGACTTCTCTCAGACCAGTCAAGTGAGGCCAGTGTCCCAGCCACCATGACAGAACATTGTTTAGAGCAGGGATTGGCGCCCAGAGCTCTTTCTCAGGACAAGCTGTTATACACAGCTAATGATTTCTTCCCAAGATCAGGCTAGATTTCCTACCCAGAGGCCAATCCCACATAGCTGTAGCAAGAGGTCGGGGAAAGAGAGGAGGTAGAAGTCAGGCAGCAAGCAGGCCTGGCAAAGGCCAGGCAGGTTGACAGCACAGGATTTTTAGACCTAATTTTGAAATGTCTATGAAATAACTATTTTGAAATCTTGTTCACTTTTGAAATTTCTTTAAGATAAACCCAAATCTGTTCTTGATGAGTTGATACCTTGAGCACTGGCCTAGTATGTGGCAAGCAGTCCCCCCTGTCCTCATGACCTGGGGGCTGGCTCTGGAGCCCCACTCTGCAGCCACCCATAAGATAGGAACTGACACTTCATGGGGTTCCACCCCGGGAAAGAGCTGCTGTAGGAGGGCAGCATACCCAGTGTAAGAGACACGGTGCATGGTAACTCCCTGGGTAGTGTTCAAGCCCCACACCGGCTGGGTCTCACATGGTATCTGGCACATGAGGGTATCGTGAAGTGGACCTATGTTGCCAGAGAATTCCTTGATGTAAGAATCAGTCAAGTGTGAAGTGTGGAATGCTGAGAACAGAAGTCATCCTGTGGTTTCTTACTCAAAAGCTGTCAGGCCTTCAAGCTCTACAGACCACACCTTGGTCTGTAACCTAGGTTTACGTGTATAACCCAAGTCAATGAACAACCCAGGGCTGGAGAAAACCAAGTCCTTTCTAGTTCACCAACAGGGATGGTGCCCCAACAGGCCTTGCAGGAAGCTACAGAAGACTACAGCAATGAGGCCACCTACCCTTTGATCTAGTCCCTTAGAGGACTAGTCCCCACCCTTTCTCACCCACCTCCATCATACTATTAGGTTAACACCAAAGAGGCTGCCCAAGGAAACAACAACCACAGTGAAGAACATTCTAGAAGGCCAGCCTATTTGTGTCCAGATTTGCTCTTGGGGATAGGGAGACCAAGAAAGCCAAGATGCTGATCTGCTTGGATAGGGCAAGATCTTCTAGGGCTGATGGAGATTCTCTAATGCAGCAATGGTTGATCCCACCATAATATGCCCTGGTCCACAATGCCTTGCCTTTATTTCTTGTACCAATGGAAATGTTTTACAGTACATCAAAACATACAACTCTATCAATGCAACATGTGTGAGTCCAAGATTCAGGCTCCATGTACACTGGACAGTTTAATTGTTTGAGAAATATCTTCAAACATCATCTGCCTATTCAAAGAAATTCTTCTGGGTACCTACTGAGCATGCTCTGAAATTAGGACAACTTTTAGACAGTAAAGGCAGATGAAGGGGTTCCATTGTGCAGGTGTCAACCTCCAATCACATAGCTAGCCTCTGCTCTTCACGGTGATCACAACCCCTTCTAAAGCCAGTCTGAAGACACACCAACTGCCAAAAGCCCAGTGCATGGTGGGTAGACAATGGGTACAACCCCCAGCTCAACCTTGCAAACAGAACCAAACCTCCAATCAGATTCCAATCTGGGTACAGGAATAAAGGGATCTGTGCTGGGCATTGCCAAGAGTCAACAGGAAAGAAATCCAGACTTCTAGGACAGGACAGAATCTCACATCTGTCCTCATATCCTGACTTCAGTCACTGGGCCAGAGCCTGAGAACACAGCCACAGCCTGGACAGAGAGGGAGTTAGTCAGCACCCTCCCACCACAGGCAATGGGACACAAGATGACACAACCCAACACGATTTAATCCTGCTCAATGCCAGCATCAGGGACATAGTTGGGGAAAGAGGCATTCCTCGTGATTCCACCTGCAACAAGGTCACTGCCCACAGACCAGGGATGGTCTGACCCAGAGGTGACCTGCACAGTCCAGCATGCTCCATTCCTCATCTCAAATTGCTCTCCTGATGCCTGCTGTTCTCATTATTATAGCAAATTTCATGACTGCTGAAGACTTTAGCCATCTCATTTTTTGTGGCTAGTCAACTTTTGTAAACTGTGTTTTTATACATTGAGAATTTCAGTCTATATGTTTTGCTCATATTCACCTCCTAACTCCTCCCTCCCCACCTGCTCCAACTTGGTGTCTTTACTTTTTGTAACCCAGTGATTATAGTTTGTACCTCCCATGTAAACATGGGGTCACTCACTGAAGCATGGTTGACCTATCTGGAGCTGTATCCTTACAGAAAATTAACTTTGTCCTCCTCACAAGGCATCAGCTGTCACTAGCTCTTCAGTTGGGAGTACGTACTCATGAGCTTTCCCCCTGCTATAATGTGGACTGGTTTGATCCTGTCGAGGTCTTGTACAGGCAACCACAACTGCTGTAAGTTCTTGAGTGTAATGGTCCTGGCATATCAAGACAACACCTGACCTCTGGCTTCTACAATAGTCTCTGAACCTTGGAGGAGGTGAGAAAGATGTTCCATTTATGCTTGGCCACTCCATAGTCACTTATCCTCTGCCTTTAAACTAGTTATTTCTTTGTTTACCACTGTCCACCACACAATGAAATTTCTCTGATGAGGTCTAAGAGCTACATCAGTATAGAATAGAGAGATATGAATTTAGAGGACAGTTGTTACTGTGTCCATTTAGCACAACAGTAGTAGTAGGTTCACTTCTTAGGCCTTTGAGCTCCCCAACCACAGGTTCTTGACCAGATTTACAGTATTAGACATGTCCTCTAGTACAACAGGCTTTAAATCCAACCAGGAAGTGTAGATTATGCCTATAACATCCATGCCACTAGTACATCCTTGAGCATACATTCCAACACCAGTCATTAAAGTAGCTCACAGGGTTCGCAGCTAGGTAAGATTGCTGGTGATGTCTCCCAACTCAGCATGCGACCTTCTGGTGCTATGACTGGGACACCTCTGATCAATAATTCAATGAGAAGGACCCCATACCTGGCACTGGACTTCTTATTTCACAGCCTATTGCTTCTGTGAAGAGTATTATTCCCTAGATAGGAAGGTTCCAGTTAATGTCTTGTATGAGTGTATGTGTGTGTGTGTGTGTGTGTGTGTGTGTGTGTGTGTGTGTGTGTGTGTGAGAGAGAGAGAGAGAGAGAGAGAGAGAGAGAGAGAGAGAGAGAAGCTTATAAATAGTAGGTCACACCTTTTAGAAAGATACCACCTGACTCCTAGTTAGACTTTTTTTTTTTATTGGTTTGGTTTTTTAAGACAGGATTTCTCTCTGTGTAGCTTTGGTGCCTTTCCTGGATCTCACTCTGTAGCCCAGGCTGGCCTCAAACTCACAGAGATACACCTGCCTCTGCCTCTTGAATGCTGGGATTAAAGGCATTCACCACCACTGACTGGCCCTAGTTAGACTTCTAACTTCTAATTCATTGAAAGAAATCAACCCACCCATTAGAAAAGTTCTGAAAGTGTCCAGAAACTACATAGGTGTATTCCAGGTGGTCCCCAGAAACAAACTCAAATGCATTGCCCTTGAGTTGTCTTTGGCCCCTCATCAACCATACCCTTGTATTGAATGTCTTGAAACATCCACCTAGAAGCCATGAGCAAACACTGAAGCCAGGCAGTCTTGACAGATGGGTGCCCTGTGACACTTTACCTGCCCTCTGTACTATGGAAACCTCATTGTTGGCATTAAAGTCTTGAAGGAGGCTGAAACAATCTCACCAGCCCAGCACCCTGTACCTTGTATGGGGTCCTTGGCACAACCCCCATGAATTCATGGGTGAGTCTTATTCCTGGAGAGAACTCCTGCAAGGCAAACATGTGGTAAGGTTCAGTGGCCACCTCCAGAAACTACTTGAGGGTGAAGAAGACATAGAAATATTGGTCCCTTGTACCAGAAACCAAGCACTCAAGAGCTGCTCTGATTGGCAGACTAATAATTTCCATCTCTATCAAAAACTACTTCTGTGCCCAAGAGGAGCCTCATCTAGGCTAGGGTAGGCAGGGCGGTTCTGGCTATGGGGAGCGCTGGTCTCATCTCCCCTTGCCTGGGATAGCGTAGCTGTGGAGAACAGGGGCAGGCCTGAGAACAGTGGGAAGGAGAAATGAGACATCCTCTGGCTTCTCAGCTTCCTGAGGACACCTAGAGAGAGTCCTGGGACATGGTGGACAACTTCTAGAAAATATGTCACTGCTCATTCTGGGGCTCTCCTCTCCTTAGCTGCCTTCTCTTCCTCTCAAGAAGTCTCAAGGAATAGCCATGTCCTTCCCTCTTCCTGGCTTTTCACTCAGGGAAGCCTGTATCAGGTTGGTTTGCTGCTGGGTTGTTTGTATGTTTGTTTTCATCTGTAACCAAGTTCCTGACACGACACTCCCTTAAGGAAGAGAGACCTATTTGGGCTCATGGTTGGAAGGGTACACAGTTTATTATGGGGAGGGGGAGGCTGTGGCTGCAGGAGCCTGTGTCAGCTACTTGCTCACAGCTTAGCCGACCCAAAAGCATCACTGAGACAGGAAGTAGGACCAGACTATAAACCTCAGGCCCACCCACAGCAACTCACTTCCTCCAGCTTGTCCCCGCCTCAAAAAGGGTCCAGATCTCTGAAAACAGTGCCACCAGGTGGGACTGAGTATTCAAACACATGCGCCTGTGGGGAAACAGTTTTGCATTCATTCAAACATTATCAAAAGCTGAGGGAAGGCAGCAGGTGGCAGAGGTGGCCAGAAAGTGACCACACAGGAAACTAACATCAAAATAGCCTCTTCAATAGTCACAACTGTGCCCAAGCAGAGCAGGCTACTCCAAAAACACTTCTCCTGCCATGTTCCTTGGTCACTTCTTGGCAGGCTGAAGGTATACCCCTCCATCACAGACCCCATCAATAAGCACAGCTCCAGCCACAAGAGCCATCTCTGCCACCGCAGCAAGGCTCGTCTGTTATGAAAGACCTAAAGTGCAGATTTAGTTTGAGACCAAGAAACATTAGGTCAGAAGAGGGTCCCCTTCCCGAGAAAGCAAGGCCTCCCATCTGTCCCTTCCCTCAAGAGATAAACTTGATCTTCCTTGACTGGATGTATGACAAGGCACAGAGACCGCAATCTCACATCAGACCCTAGGGGTTCCTACCCTATACCTGTCTCAAAACGCAGGCAAGGACTAGAGCAGACCTGCCAACCCCCAGACTAATAGCTTGTCCTGGGCACATACCTCTAGTATATTCCCTAGATGCCACTCAAGGAAGGTCAAGTCCTTGTGAGGGAGATGGATGCGACCACTTCCACTCCAGCGGCTCCTCAGCTTCACCTGCCCTCCCTGGCTAATAAGGGCTCCAATGAGGCTTTACCACACCCCGCCCCCCACAGGCACCTTCACAAAACCCCACACTGGCAATTACTCCTAATTACATGATGTGACAAGGTGCTGGGGCTGGAGCACTTAACTCGGGCCCTGCATTATGCAATGTTTTTAATCCTCTTACTTAAGGTGGAAAACTGATATGGTGCTCCCAGTTCGCATGAATGACTGGAAAATAATTCCAAGAAATAAAAACATGGCCATCGCGATCACCTTACCAGCTCCCTGAAAGGATTAAAAGGATGTGTACCTTGAACCATCAGATGCCCTCTGCTGAACCCTCCCAGAGCCTGCTGATAAGAAAGCACCTCAGAGGGAGCAGGACCAAGTGGCCATTCCCTGGAGCAGAGTGCAGTGCTCTGTGTCTCAAGGCTGAGTTCCATCACTCAGCAGAGCTGTAGCTGGGACTGCCTGGACTCCACGTGCTCCCCAGAGCAGTGTGGTGCACAGGCGAGTGCTTATCTACATAGAGCCCATCTCTCTCAATCCTAAGGCCTTTCTAACTCACAATTCTGGCCACAAGTCTCTTCTCCCTACACCAGCTCGCCTAGCTTCTAGACATGGCCATGGAACATATAGGCCCTAGAAACAAACACACAATGGTGACGACTAAGAGATTTTAAACAGCTCAGACCCTGACAAAGTGGGGAGGCGCTGGGCTCCAGGTTTTCCAGGATGAGCCCCTATCAGCCCCTGACAAGCTACTGGACCACATGGAACTCAACTAATGCCCTGAGATACTCCAACTGCCACTCAATAAAGTGGGCAGGTGGGCGAGCAAGGGTATGGGCCCTCAAATGTCCACACCCCAGCCAAGCCTGGAGGGAGCAGTTCAATGCAGGCAGGTACAATTACAGTGGCTAGGCCCATTAAATCTTGGAATAAAGAGCTGGCCTGGTAATTGCCCCTAATCCCTTTCCAGCCTTTGTCTGCTGGCAGTACTGCTGTAAGCCTAATGGGGTGAGGTAAGTGGCCAGACTCCCAAGTCCTCCCCAGAGTGCCTAAGGCAGACCTAGGGTTGGGACACTCCGTCAACAAGCCCACCAGGATGCCATTCCTAAAGGGTTCCACTGACAGGACCCTCCACGAAGACACAGTCTGCACGAGACAGTGAGGTCCCTGGGGCTATAATATGGTACAAGAGAAGGAAGCTTCCAAACACCAAATGCAACTGAAACAAACAAGCCACAAGCTTCCTGGACCCACAGCCACACCATGCTCTGGGCTTGCATAAGCTGCAACTCCTGCACTCAGGCACTGTGCACCTGAGCAGCATACAGAAGCCAGCTGGTATACACATAAGCCTCAAAACTCAAGTGGGATGGTCCACCTGCAGCCAGCCAACCAGATCTTCCCAGGGTTATCAGCCTCTGTGCTCTGTGCATCCTTAAAAAAAAGGATGAGACTACAATGACATATGGCATGTCCCCTGTTGTGTGGACCCCATAATCCTCCAGTGAGTACTTGGATCCAGAGCAGCAGGGGTCACAAAATGCAAAGCCCCCTGGATCCAGCAGCAATGGGCAGAAGAGAAGCCAACCCAGAGTGCACCTCCACATTGGCACAGGCAGAGTGTATCCCTGTGTGTGCACTAGCCTGAAGAGACAGGCCTCCCAACCTCCACCCAACTCTCTCTATGTAGGGAAATGACTCCACACCTGCTTTAAGAGGGTATCGCCTAGGTCTGGAGAAATAGCAAGAGCGCTTGGTGCATAAGCATGAGGACCCAAATTCAAATCCTCAGAACCCCTGTAAAAGAAAAATGGGTCCTGACCTCCCTTGCACCTATAACCATAGCACTGGGTTGGGGGAGGGGAAGAGACGGAAGGATCCATGGGGCTTGCTAGCCACAAGCCTAGCTCCAGGTTCATGTAGTACCCGCTCCAAGGGGAAGGGTGGAGAGTGGTACAGCTGTGTACTTTGTTTTCTGGCCTCAGTGCATGTGCACATACACATACATCCCTACACACACACACACACACACACACACATACACACATGTACATTAATATATGTATACATACACACTCAGGCACACATATATACATAAAATGAGATAAATATTTTCAAACATACACATAAAAATTACAAAAATATGAAATAGCTTTTTGGCATTTTTGCTCAAGAGAGGATGTTTTCACAAAATATTGTGCTAGCATATTAAAAATTTTATTTTTTAATCGATAAGTATTTTTAAGTTTTTCTCAGTTAATTTCTCATATGGTAAATAGTATCAGTAGACTAGATCCACATAAACTCTTTGAGATTTTCAGGGATTACCAAGAGTGTAAAACAAAGTCCTAAGACAAAAAGAGGTCTAAAACCAAAAGATTAAAGATTCCCAGGACAGAAAGAAAAATGACAAAAGGGGAAATCACAGTGAGATAAGTTCAAAAGACCCAACAAGAGGGAAGAAAGGGAGGGAGGGAAGGAGGGAGTGTTAAATACAGAGAGGGTCACATTTCAAGGACTGGGGGCGCAGGACATCAGCTGGCCAGCAACGCGGGAGGCTGGCGAGGAGCCAATGCTGCTGCGCTGCTGCATCTCAGCGCTGAGTGAGTACTCCACCACACTCTTCCTCAAGCAGAGAAAGTAGTGTTTTCACACCTACAAGATCTCCAAACGAAGCCTCCTGTGTCTCTCTTCTTTGGATGGCATTGGTCCAGGAGGTGAGGGAGGACCTGGAGAATGAGGAAAGGTGCCGTGTGGAGGAAGGTGGCCCATAGGGCTCTGTGGGTGGCAGTGAAGTCCTTGGTCACATACCTCCTTCCCAGCTGAAGAGTAATGGGAACCAATACTGAGACCATGGCATGTGTCCAGAAAACACGTCAGTATAGTGTGTACCAGACAACAAAGTAACAGGAAACTGAGAAAGGACGACACACAGATAACACACTCGAGGAGCAACATGGCTTTTTTAAATGGTGCCAGGAAACACGGAATGTTCAAACTCCCATCACAAAACAAACTCGGCTGGAAATGAAGGACCTGAACGTGAGACCCCAAACGACAGAATTATTAAGGAGGCAGGGCCGACACTCTCAGATACCACACTGGACCAAGAGTTTTTGGTCTGTTTTGGATGAAACCCTAAGAGTAAACAAGTCACCCCAGGAGGCTGCTATGCAGCCAAGGACTCAGTCACCAGGGTGAAGAAAAAGGCACAGAGCTGGAAAAACCCTGCCTCACCACTGTCCTACCCAGGACAGTAAGGAGCTAAAAGGCCCAAAGGTAAATACAAACAAGTTTAAAATTTTTATTAATTAAATTTATTTGTTTTACATCCCAACCACAGTTTCCCCTCCCTCCTCTCCTCCCATTCTCTCCTCTGCAGCCCTTCTGCCCCCCATGATTCCTTCTCCATTTCTGTTCAGAAAGGGGCGGGCCTCCCCATGGATATCAACTAAGCACAGTTTATCAGTTGAGGTAGAACTAAGCATCTCTCCTGTGTGAAGGCTGGGCGTGGCCCAGAGACCAAGGACAGAACCAAACAATTTTGAAATGACAAAATGACTTGAATAGACACTTTCCCAAAGACAATGTACAAATGCCAAGAATTATACAGGAAAAAGTCACTGGTTCTCAGGGAAATGTCAATTAAAACTACACTGGGGTCTCAGTTCACCCTCCCCAATCAGATTGGCTGTTACCAAAAAAGCCAGAAATATAGTCAAAATGCACAAAAGGGAGCTCTTTCCAGGTTTTTTTTAAAGATAGGGCTGTGTGTGTGTGTGTGTGTGTGTGTGTGTGTGTGTGTGTGTGTGTATGTGTGTGTGTGTGTGTGTGTTTATGTATGTGAGTGTGTTTGTGTATGTATGTGTCTATGGCATGTTTGTGTATGTTTGTGTGTATATGTAGTATGATTGTGTGTGTATGTGTGTGTGTGCAGTGTGTGTGTGTGTACATTATGTTTGTGTGTACACATGTATATATGTGTGTACACCTGTATATGTGTGTGTACACCTGTGTGTGTATGTGTGTGTGTGTGTGTGTGCAGTATGTTTGTGTATGTGGTATGATTTTGTGTGTGTACACCTGTGTGTATGTGTGTGTGTGTGTGTGTTGTCCAGAGAGACCAGAAGAAGGTGCTGCCTCCCTGAAGCGGGAACCATAGGAAGTTGTGAGCTGCCCGGTGTGGGTGCTGGGATCTGAACTGTGGTCCTCTAGAGGAGCAGCAAGAGCTCTAACCACTGGCCCATCTCTCCAGTCCCCAGAAGATGGACACTCTGTTGGTGGGCATGTAAACTAGTGCTACTATGGAAACAGTATGGAGGTTCCTCAAAACACCTTAGACTATGCCAGATGTGAGAGCACACACCTGCAGTCTAGGTGATGGGAGGATGAAGAAAAATGAGACTCTGTGAAGAACAATGGGAGCTATATAGCAAGACCCTACCTCATGTGTGTGTGTGTGTGTGTGTGTGTGTGACAGAGAGAGAGAAAAGAAAGAAAATACACCTGTACATTATGCTTGATGCAACACTATTCATGATAGATAAGATATAAAACCAATTAATAAATTTATTGACAGGTGAACAGATATTTTAATGGAGTATATATACACAATGGTTATTTGTCTGACATTTGTAGCAACATGTGTAGAACTAGATGGCATTACATTAAGTGAGATAATCCAAGCATGAGAAGAAAAAGATTTCATTACTCTGTCATTTGTACAGACAAAAAAAATGTAGATTACAGGTATGTAAAATGAATTTTAAAAATTTAAATAAAAATGCAGATTATATAGAAATAGACAAGGATAGAGGTCACCAGAGGCTAACAAGCTGTGGTGGTTTGAAAGAAAACAGCCTCCAAAGGGAGTGGCACTATTAGGAGGTGTGGCCTTGCTGGAAGAAGTGTGTCACTGTGGGGGCGGGCTTTGAGGTCTCTTTTGCTCAAGCTTCCAGTGTAACCATCAGTGGACTTCCTGTTGCCTGCAAGATATAGGACTCTTAGCTCCAGCACCACGTCTGCCTGCACACACCATGCTCCCCATCATGATGGTAATGGATAAACCTCTAAACTGTAAGCGAGCCACCCCAGTTAAATGTTTTCTTTATAAGAGTTGTTGTGGTCATGGTGTCTTTTCACAGTAATAAAAACCTTAACGAAGACACAAGGGTAAAAGGAAGGAATAGTTAAAGGATGGGTAACAGGTACCAAAGGCAGCCGGAAAGCAGAGGCCCCAGTGGTACCCAATAAGGCAACTATAGTCTACAAGCATAACTATAGATTTCAAATGAACTGGATTGGAGAGACTGAAGATTCCCAGTACAGAGAAATAATATGTGGTGGTATTGTGTTCCCTGAAATATTGTGCATGCTAATAAACTTATCTGGGGTCAGAGAACAGAACAACCTCAATATTAAACTTAGAGGATAGGCAGTGGTAGCACATGCCTTTAATCCTAGCATTCCAGAGGCAAAGATCTACCTGGATCTCTGTGTGTTCAAGGATACAGCCAAGCTTGGTGACTCATGCCTTTAATCCCAGGGAGTGATGGCAGAAAGCAGAAATGTATATAAGGTGTGAAGACCAGAAACTAGAAGCTTTTAGCTGGTTAAGCTTTTAGGCTTTTGAGCAACAGTTCAGCTGAGACCCATTCTGGAGGACTCAGAAGCTTCCAGTCTGAGGAAACAGGACCAGCTGAGGAAATGGTGAGGTGAGGTAGCTGTGGCTTATTTTGTTTCTCTGATCTTCCAGCATTCACCCCAATAACTGGCCTCAGGTTTGATTTTATTAATAAGTACCTTTAAGATTCATGATACAATAATATTTGGGAAGATAGAAATGCTACTCATTCTAATGCAATTGTTGCATATTGCATGCACATCTCAAATGATACCTACCATAAATATGCAAATATTACACACAAATGTACAAATATTACAAATAAACTAATTTTTGTAAAAAATCAAGATCATAAATAATGAAGAAAAAACAAGTACCATGTACATAAATCATCTGTATGGGAAAAGCAAACAAATGTGATTCTCAGAACACAGGCTCTGCTCTGTGGACTTCTGTACAGTTAGAGCCGGGCTATTCTCCATGTTCCACATGACAGAGAAGAGCATATCCATGTGATGCGATGTTCTGATGGAAAGAATCACTCCCCATCTTCTGCAACTAGAAGTCAGAATACAATCACAATTTTAAAAGTAAAGATGATAGATGCACATTTGAAATGCAGAAAACCCTGAGAAACAGCTAGAAGGGATCGGTTACCTCTAGAGGTCAGGCACAAGAGGCATGAGGCATTGATGCTGGGGTGAGTTTCTGTAGGCTGTGAAATGTGATGCTCTGATTGACTGATAAATGAAATGCTGATTGGCCAGTAGTCAGGCAGAAGTGTAGTGTAGGCGGGATAAGCAGAGAGGAGAATTCTGGGAAGTGGAATGCTGAGTCAGGTCCCTATCCAAATGCTCTGTCTCCTTAAACTGCCACCTGCTGCCCCAGTAAGCACTCATGTCATCTGTACTTACTCTTAATGTTAGGATTTCCCTAAGTACCAATGAGGACATGTGACCTAGTGAGCCCCGTGCCAATCTCTGACATCTTCCATGCAAGGCCCACAATCTCCAAGATTAGAAGTATGGCCTTCTCAGAGGGTTGGTAAGAGTGGGGATTTGAATCGCAGAGCTCTGTCTCTCAAATCCGTGTTGTGCTCAGACACCAGCCCTACCCCTCCCCACCGAGTTTCCATCTTCTCCCTTCAGTGGGCCACCTGCTTTCCTCAGTGGGTTTTATTGCTTCTGCCCCTCCTGCCAAATACCTTCAATGACTTCAGTGTGCTTAGGCAGCCAGGGGGACAAGGTCCCAAAGGAGCCTCTCCACTATGAAGAGGGTAAGACATGCATGCCAGTGCCTTTTCTCACCTTGACAGATGACAGAGAGCAGCGAGAAGCAACTGGCTTAAAAACCACACAGCAGCAACCTAGTGACTTGAGTCAACCTCCTGTACTGCTCCAGTTATACCCCAAATCCAGGTTCTCTCCTTGTCCTCATCCAAGCTCTGGGGTTGACAGGCATACCCCAAATTCATGGAATCCTGGAGCCAACCCCCTGTGTTCTGCCTCCCATCCATCCACAGCCTCTGATTGGACCTTCATGTCTTGTCTGGATCCTCCCACCTCTTCCCCTTACCTGCCTCATCCCATTAGCTTGGGGGGGGGGCTGTTGGGTGCTCCATTGCTGGGGGTGGAAGGATAGAATTGTACCTGTTTTGTCCTGTTTTGAAGACCTTTGTGGGTGCATGAGAATATGAAAAAAATCCTACAGGAGCAGGCCACGGGCCTTCCTAGCTTGAGACCTGTGCCTGCACCACGGACCCTATGAAAGCTCCATGAAAGCATTCCAGGATGTAATAAACCCGTCAGGCTTTGGCTAATTTATATGGAAGCAGATGATTTCCCATTTTTTAGAATGTAAATGTTTAGATTGCAGCATTCCCCTGCCCCGGCATCCGGGGTCCTGGCACGTCAGTGATGGAATCAGCCGCTTTTCCTCAGGGATCCTTAGATGGAAGAGCCACGTTGCCAGCATCCACACAGAGAAGAGTCCTGCTTTCAACCTGTGTGTGTGTGCAAATCCTGCACCAAGGCAGGCCACCAGCATTTGCTTAATGTCACCAAGTTCTATCTGGTTCTTACAGAAGAAAAGTAGCTATCTCAAGAGTGAGCCTCCAAGCAGAGGGTGCAATTCTAATTATGTAGATAGCCCAAGATCTCTTTGCTATACTTGTTTCCACAAAACTCAAATGCTGTGGCCTTTAGTAGATCACTGTGTTGTAGAAACAGTGAAAAGCATAGATGGGCGGGAAAACTGCAATAATCCATGGAAACAGTATTGTTTGGCTATTAGGGCCCTGAGCATCCCACTGCCTCTGCATACAGGGCTGCTTGAGGAGAAGAACCATCCCTTCAAACACTCTGGGTGTCCATGAATGAGTTCAACTCCCCAGAAAAGAGCCTTCACTAAATCATGAATCCCAGAAACTAAGATCTCCTTGGATCCTAATCACCATTCCTCCTGAGAACAAGCAAAAAGCCCCTGTGCTAGGTCACTGGCAGCCAAAGCATGCCTATGGCTCTGGTACCGTGCTTCGCAGACCAGTGCCCAGTATGTACAACTTGAGTCATGTGTACCACTGGCCCTTCAGCCTCCTCACTGGCCAAGTGAGAATGTCTGACCCCTCCTCGTCTCTTAAAGGTGGAGGGGGGGCGGCTTGAGAGAGCTGGCAGAAAAGCCTCTTCCCCCAGCCAGGAATGCAACAAGATGTAGCTCCTGGGACCCCTGGTCCTTCAGGAAGTTACTGCCATGTCCGGCTCTGTGTCCTTGGGCAAGTGGCCTTTTCTCTCTGAACTTCACGTTCTTTAGTATGATGGAGATGCTATTGCATTAGTCTTCCCGGTCACTAAAAATTGACAGGTACTGAATTATTTACTTCCTGATCTAAGGGGCAGCAGGTGCAGTACCCAAGAGTGGACTATCTACCTGGCAAGTGATGTAACTCCCACCAAGCACATTGGCTGACCGGTGGCAGATAGTGCTCAGGGCTGGCAGGCATGAACCGGAAGCACTTCTTCTCTCAGATGAGTCTCTGACTCACCCCCAAGCCAAGTCTCCATCACCCCTTGTCAGAACCAAGTGGCAGATAACTGAATAAATCATTGCTATGACGTGTGTGATCACAGTACTCCAGAACCATTCTCAGAATTCATGGGGAAAAAAAACAAAGAAACAAAAAAACAAGAGTCAAGCACCTCTATAACTAACCAGGCCACCTGAGGACAAGGTTTCCAACCAAACATCAGAGTTGGCCTTCCCAGCCCATCTCAGCCTTGCTAGTTAGTGTCTGAAGCTCACAGGCAGCCGAAGGTACCAGAGCCACCTCTGTAGGAGACCAAGCCCAGTGTCTCCATCAACCTGAGATGTCCAGGGGCCAGGAGGCCCTCCTCCTGTCTCTAAGAACCAAGCCTCATTCCTTCTTCTCGTACCATTTTCCTCCCTCTGGAAAGGAACCAATCAATTCCCCACCCTGCCTACTCACCTGGGCCTCTAGCCTTGTAGTCTGACTGCCCCCCAATAATACCCAGCAGTCCCTGCTCCAGCAAGCATCACTACCAGAGGTTTTATCTTGTTTGTTTTCATCCTGATGATCAGGAGCAGCATCTCTGGCCCCAGCTTTGGTGAGATTTAATGAGCTAGGTAGGTAACATCACAGTTCCCAGAGAGACCACTGAAACCTGCCTTCCACCTCAGGGATGATGCCAATACATCCGCCTTTTCTGAAGCTGCTCCTGGCCTTGCCGGCACCAGCTCTCCCTCCTCCCTGGGTGCAGGCTGCTCAAAGAAGGGTCAGGAACTGCTGCCTCCACAGGGACTTCTAACAAACCCCTGGCAGAAGGCAGAATGTAATCCTCTTTGGACCCATGTCCACATTATGGGTCATAAAGACCTTTATGTGCCTATAAAGAAAAATTCCTGCAAAGCCTTTCCATTTCAACAAGCTACATGCAGCAAAACGCTGTTGCATGAATACAGCCCTCATGTCTGCCAAGGTCTACCCACATGCATGCCACCAGTGACAGCTGCACCCACCTGACTAGGAATGTGTGCCTGGGGGGAGGGGGTCTTAAAACCCAGCCCTGGCACCTACCCAGTAGGTAATCTGGACCTGCCACCTCATCTAACCAAGTTAAAATTTCCCTCCTGGAGCACACAGCAACCACACCTCAGTCAAACTGCTGTAAAAACTCATTTTGCATCTTATCTGTTCATCCAGCGATTGAACTAACACCTGCTGGGTCATTGGCTAAGGCACTGGACAATGGGACTTTGGTTGACAAGCCTATGCTCTCTTGGTGAGTCCATCCTCATGAGAGAAAATAAACAGGCAACAAGAGAGGGTTGGCACTTTGGATAAGGAAAAGTGTAATATGTCAGAGCATCAGGAGCCATGGTGGGCTGGGTGGGAAGGCAGATGAGGCCACATGAGAGAGCACTCCTCAGTGGAGAGAAACCTCGCTGTGTCTTCATGTGGTGTGTGGCAGGGGATCATCTTGCATCACCGCACTATGGGGCAAGTATGGGATGCCTATAAGACCCAAATGCTCAGCTGCCCCATGGGAACCGATGGAATTACTGGGGCCTCACTGCTACTGGTTTGTGATGGTTCCTAGACAAGTTACAGAGCTGTCCATGTGTAGGAGCAGAAGAAAGGAACCTCATTTTGTCTTTGTGCCAATTAACAATGATGGTCCTGTAGGGTAAGAGCAGCGTTGTTATGACTAGAAGCCCCGCCTTCTTCACCCTCACCTCCTCTAAGGCTAGTTTGTTCCACCCCTCCCTCCTCTTCCCCCTCCCCCTTTCCTCCTCCTCCCTTCTCCTCCTTCCCCCTCCCCCTTTCCCTCTCTCCATCTCTCATCCAGCACCTGATATGACAGAGGTAAACCAGGTCACTGATGAGGTACACCTTGTGCAGCCTGTCCCAAAGGGAAGCCTTGACACATGTGCATCTCCCCTCTGCAGGGCCAGGCAGTCCCTCTGGACCCACGTGTGTTGACTGGTAGGCTGAATAGCACCACCCCTGCCATCAGGGGCCAGGAGAGATGAGGACTTACGCTTTCAGTCTACCAGTGTCCACAGCACACACCCTCGCTCAGCGTTATAGGGTCCTCCCTCTGCGAGGAGTCATGAATGATGAGGTTTTGCAGCCAGCAAACTCACACAGGTAGAAGAGACATTTAAGAGGCAGGAGGCCAGAGCCTCCTAGTGAACGTGGAGGAATAGAGACATCACAAAGTTACAGCAGAAGATGAGACCTGCAGCTAAACCCCAATGATGTTGAAAAAGGCTGTATTTGGATGTGAAGGATCAGAATGCAGCCATCTAACAACTAACCCGACAGCAAGACCTTTCCTAAAGCCACAGGTAGCAGTGTGTCCCAAAGGTGGAGAAGGGCAGCCTGCTCCTAGAGCACACAGAAACAGTGGGCCAAAGGGTGCCATTATTCACCAACACCCGTGCTCTTAGGATGCCTCTTCCTCCTGCTGCCCAGGGACCACTCAAGATAAGGTATACAACTAAAGAGTCCCGGTCATCTGCCAGGGAGCCCCAAGCACTGTGGGGAGAATGGAGCAGAGTGAAGACTTCAAAGGACACGGAGCTGGAGAGTGGCAATGCCCCTGCCAGGTTGCCCAACCTGCTAAGGAAGACATGAACAGTTGTTTTCACACCCAGCATAGCCCTCACCAGTCTCAGGGCTCCAGGCATTTGGACAAAATGCTTGGCCTCAGCTCTCAATGAGGAAGAGGGGACAAGGACAGGGAAGGGATACTTTAGGGGTTGTGACCCTTGGACTTGCCCTTGTCATCTGGCAAGCACCTGGAGACCTACGTATTACCTTTGGCAGTTCCCTGTGTCACAACTGCATCAGACTCCAATCTTCAGGGACAAAAATAACCTCTCAACATGATCTAGAAAATCTAATGTTTCAGAATGGAAGGGAATTGACATGCCACCTCTGCCTGTAACCCCAGGAAATGGGAGGTAGCCCCAAGGGAAAGTCTAGGTTCTATCCCCTCACTTCTGCCTGAGAGTCCTTCAGCTTCCCACCACGCGCACACCACGCGCACACCACGCGCACACCACGCGCACGCGCACACGCACACGCACACGCACACGCACACCATGATCACTGATTGGACAGAGGCCATGTCCTGACAGTGTATAAGGAATCAAAATAGAAAGAAGATAAAGCCTCTGCTCTGGTGGGCCAGTGGGGCAGAGCTGTGTGCAGACTCACTGGGGTCAGGGGGTAAGTACTCCTGCAGACACTGAGCAAACATTATTAGGAATAGGGGATGGGGCCGTTGACCTTCTAATGTCAAAGGCACTTCACTGAGAGGCCACACTGGGAGAAAGTCACAACATGGCTGAGAGGGATGTACAATTAGAGCTAGTGATGGAAGGATCTGAAGGACAAAGCCCAGAGCCAGGCAAGATCAGCTGGAGAGCCATTTCCCTAACCTGATAGCCACCACAACCTCCAGCATTACCAGACTCTGGCTCTGGTCCTTCACCTTTCTCCAGGACTCCTGGCTTCTTCCAAATTCCTTGTCATCTAGGATTCTCTTGGGCTGTTGAGTTTGCCAACTGCCCTGGAGACGTCCAGCATCCATTCACACAACTACACACACACACACACACACACACACACACACACACCCATGCAACCTCCATCTTTCTCATCTTTTGGAACTCTCTGGGCTCTGCTTGGCAGCCTTAAAAGCTAGTCCACATGTCCATGTCTCCTCTCTCAGCTCTCTGGACCCTGGCAGCATATGAATTGTAATGGAGTCATGGGGGTGTGTCCCAGGCCAACACCTTGGTGCTTCACTTCTCCCCTTGAGAAACCATGACACAGTCCCTACTCTGGAGACATAAAGACCTGGCTGACAGAGGGGGGAAAAACAGGGCATCATGGTGCTAACCCTTGGGGAAGATTCTAGTCTTCCTCCAAATCCTGAAGTGGCGCCATCGCCACCCTCTCCACCAGAGCTCACTCAAATATTTATCAAGCTCCCAGTTCATTGTTGGCACTGACAGATGAACATCTTTCAAATTTTTCTACCCTTAGGTAACTTCCATAAACATCTTCCAATCCATGTGTTCACTGGATATTTATGGGCCGTCTATCACCAGTCAGCCCTGCTGTGCACACGGGCTTTACAGACGGCCCAGAAATAATCTAGACTGTCACAGAGCTGACTCTTTAGAGGAAAGAGGGGCTTTAAAGAAGCCCTCCAACAGAATGAATGCTGTAGAAGTAAGGTCTTATGATTCCACAGAGGAACGGTAAGGTCGGGCACTTGAGACCAAATAGTCCAGGATCCTCTCTAAGTACTCATGTCAGGCAAGGGGTGCTCCCCATCGCTCCCCTTCTAGCATCATTGGGACATCCTGAGTGCTACAGAAACAATCAAACTCTAAACCTCACTGGGCTCACTGCCCTCCGTGTTCTAACTCTGGGGCCCAGACCCAAACAGTTCACTTGGCCACCCTCAAGAGCAAGAGCCAGGGAAGTAGATCCCTACCCTGTGAACGGAGGAAACCAGACACATCTGGGACGAAGGACCTAGGAGCAGTGCAGCAGATGCTTGTTGCTGAGTGCCTCTTGAGGTGAGCAGTGGCGCAGCAAGACATCCTCATCGGCAGGCAGCGCTGAGCTCAGGACTGGTTCGCCTCAGAGCGAGTACAGGCCTGAGTGCCCCGCTCGTCTCTCCTCCCACCCCAAACACATCCTTTGCTAGGTCATCTGCTATGACACACACCCAAGTCGTCAACATCCCACTGATGGACCCCATCATGTCAGACTTAGTTCCCTGGCTCTTCCTCTTTGCCTAGATGGACCTCCAAAGGTGCATAGAAATTCTCTGCTGCAGTCTTCAAGATCAGGAGGTATCCATTTCTTCACCCTTCTTCAAGACTGGATCAGCTCCCTCTAGTCTCTCCCTCCACATGGGCCACCGAGGAGAGGACCACAGGCTCTGATGCAACCATGACTCCTCTGGATTAGGCCAAGAAACTTCCCAAACCATAAAGATGTCCAAACATTGGCCCAGTTTCTTGCAAACAGACATAAACTGCCTCAATCACATCCGGGCCCACCACACCCCCTCCCCTGGGCTTCAGGCACCATCTGGCATCTCCACCCGCAGGCAGCCTATAGCTACATAGTGGTGGGAAGCAGGACCAGGAGAGAGGGCCCACCACTATGCCCAGCCCAGCCCCTGAAGCTGAGGCAGGGCCTTTGATGCTGCCTACCCTCACCCTTTGCTGAGCAGCGACAGCCTGCTTGCTAGCTGATGCCAAGCTGCCCCAAATCGGTTATTTTTAGCCTGTTTGTGTATCCCATTTCAAGCTAACTCTGTGTCACCACTTGCTATCATAACAGAGAGCACCTGGCCGCCTCTCCAAAGAGCAACAAATATGCTTTGGAGGGTGCCGGGGGTTGCCAGGAGCGCCAACTACATTTCCAGCCTGACACCCAGCTGCAACAAAGCAGATTCCTTTCTTCCCTTCACTCGAAAAGCCTAATCCAGATAAGCCAACCAACAATGGCTGCCTGGCCTCCCAAGACTTCCCTTCCCCTGGTGATGGGACTCACACCTGGTGACATCAGCCTGGCACAGTGTACGGCTGGCCAAACACCAGCTCCCAAGACTTCCACACCCAAAGCCCCAGCTTCAGCCAAGAGCGACTGCCCTTCCCTCCACGTGCCAGCCTAGAACCAGCCCACCCACAGCAGCCAGAAGAGCAGGCCATCAGGACAGACTGGAAGGCACTAGCTAGCATGGTTATATATTTGGGCCGGGAGTCAATGAACCTTGGCAGAGCTGGCCTTCTGCTAACATGACTGGATTGTCCCCAGAGGTGCTCGGAGGAGTGGGTGCTGTGGCAGTTAATCTAGAACATTCTTTTCTCTGGTCTGACTCCTGCAAAGTTGAGAGTCGAGTACCCCTGCCATCAGGAGGCTGAGTACAGATGGAGAACCCTGGGACCCTCATGGGAGCCTAGCATCATGTAGACAGGCTGAACTACTCACCACCATCTTGGGAGCACTACCCAGATACCTGACTCTAGAACCCTCTTTCATGTCTTACTCCAGCTCACTGGCTTTAATCAGTGTTTGGAGAGAAAGGAAGACTGCAGCCATCAGACCCACGGCTTCAATCCACTGCCCATCAGACCCACGGCTTCAATCCTCTGTGCCCATCAGACCCACGGCTTCAATCCTCTGTGGCCATCAGACCCACGGCTTCAATCCACTGCCCATCAGACCCACAGCTTCAAATGCTGCCACTCACTGCTGTGTTGACTACTGTTGCTACAATAACACTACCAGTCCCTAGGACCCAGAGTACTGGCCCTGAGTGACCCCTGTGTGAGACTAGCTCCTTGAAAGTACCCCCAAGGTATGTGATTAGCAGAGGCAGAAAGAAAGAAGATGCCCCACCCCCCAGGCCAGGGTAGTAAATGCAACAAAGACCACACTGTCCATAAGGTACAGTCTGCCTGGGCAGATTTGGATGGGGACTAAATTTGGAGACCAGAACAGGAAGTAGAGGTCCATGACTAAGGAGTGATTGTCACTGCACTTTGGTCTTTATCCATGGAAGTTTTTAGGTAGAAGAACTGAACCCAGAATTGTCACCAAGAAACAAAGTTAGCTGAAGTTGCCTAACAGTCGAGACAGAGAACTGAAAAGAACAGAAAAGGAGGCCAGATAGAAGCCTTCGGTATCAGGCCAAAGCTGCCCTTGGTTTTGGCAAACACACACATACACACACACTCACACATGTATGTACACACACACACACACTCACACATGTACGTACACACACACACACACTCACACATGTACACACACACACACACACACACACACACACACACACACACACACACACACACCCCTACCTTCCCTTGGTGAGAGCGCTGTTCTACTCCATCACTATGGAAAGTGACATCACAGCTGTCTACTCCCCTGGCCCTCTGAGCAGCCGTCTACTCCTCACAAGCCCTTGGCCTCCTTTGCCCTTCTTGCCCACCTGGAAGGTGCAGCTGAGATGGTCTGGTCCAAGCCTGTCTTCAAGGGAGGCCATGCTAGCCAATCACACATCACTTCATCTGAGCACTCCTTGGGAACTGCACACAGAGAAGGGCAAATGTAACCACATGTAACCAAAATCAATCAATGCAAAAACCAAAGCACCGTGAGACAGTGGACAGTGCTCTTGCTCATTAGAGTAGTGAAGATCTGCCAGTCTGGTTCCATTTGTGTAGGTGAGGGTATGGGGAAATAAGTGCTTAACGTGACCCTGGGAGAGGAAGGCAGTCCAACCCCCTTGACAGAGCAATATGACAGTGTCCATCAAACTGTGAAACTCATGTGCACCTTGATCAGCACGTCAGCTTCTAGGGACTTCTCCCAGGGCACATGCTCCACAAGACATTCGTGCCCCAGAATTCCTCATTAAAGCAAAAGACAAGAAGCAACTGCCATGCCCACCAGAGAGCACTGACCAAAAAGGAAAATGTAGGTTCTGTCCGCATAATGGAAGGCTGGTCAGTTCCTAAAAAAAATGGCCTGGGTATGTTCAAGCTGATATAGAAAGGGTGCCAAAATGTGCCCAGTGTTACCAAGGAAAGAGCAAAGACAGAACTCATGAACAAGTATGGAGCCCTCTTCACTTGAATAGCAAAGCTCTAGGAGGGCACAAAGCATGCACTAGCAACAAGCAGGTGGAGGACCCAGTTGGCAGGGTTTACCCCTTTGTTCTTTGCACGGTATGGCACATTCACCTTGCATCTGTATTACCTAAGGCAGTCAACAAGCAACCTGCTTATGGCACAGTGTTTCTCTTACCCACATCCCTTTGTGTCAGATTCTTCCTACCCTGCCCTCAGCAGCCAAACATGGTGCTCTTCTTCCTGAGTCCCCTGGGCCCAGCACTATGCCTGGCATGTGATGTGATTGCAGGGGTGGGGCTAACCCTTCCAGTTCACGGATTCCCCAAGTCTTCCTGACAAGCTGACAGAGGCCACAGCTTGCTTTTCTTCTCAGGGTCTATGAGAGCAGGTGTTGAGACAGCAGGCCAGGCCACCAGCCCCCACTACAGTGCTTTGCAGTGAGCAGTTTATGTCCATAAGGGCCTGGAAGATGCCCCAGCACAGAGACAAGCTGCCAGTGGTCCTGGGAATGGTCTCCGTTGACTAATTTCTGTACAAAATTACACCCAGGATGAATCAACAGTCAGAGCAGACAAGACTCCCTAGAATGGCCCCAGAAGCTATCAGAAGGCCAAGAAAGCAGAACACTTATATCTGGCTACAGAGAGAGGGATCTATGTGGATTCCCTTGGTCAGGCCACTCCTTCCCTCTGGAGGAGTATCTTTGGAAATCCCCAGACCCAGTGGAGCCAACCTTGTCAGGTGGAGAAGGAGCCCTGCTCCTTGGTAACAGGGCCAGGTAGCCCCTTACTCCGTCAAGGCCTCTGCTCCTCCAGCTAAGGCAGGTCAGCCTACCCTACCTGATGCTTTCTACCCACCCTTCTGCAGAGGTAGCCATGATGATGTAACGCTACAATTTATCAAGCCCTACATCCCCACACCAGTCACCATGACCTGGCAGTAGGTCCAAGGGCTGACCCTCCCCTTCTCTGCTGAGCACCTGCCTCAACAGGCAGGCTTTTCCAGTGGCTCCCATCACACCCTGTACCTACAACCTCAGTCACCAGGCCAGGACTGGCATTTCTGGAACCTCAACCTATGCATCTATCAAATGGGCCCATGGAAGTCATGAACCCAGCACACTGGGCACATTGTGAGGACTTGGCAACTGGCAGATATCACCAGAACAATTGATCCTAGGGCCAAAGGAAACCCATCCCATCCCACCCGCAGGGCCTTGCCCACCCTTGCCCAGGTCAGGAAAGGGAGGAGAAGGTCACAGGGAAGAGGGCTTCTGCCTGGCCCTGGCACTCTGCAAAGCCCAGTAGCATCCCCTCCACCCACACCTTTGTTTGCTCTCCCTCTCCTCATCCCATGCTCCCTGCCTTCCCATGGCCTGCCCTGCTCCCGCAGCGGCAGCGTATCCTTGTCAGCAAACAGCACATTAATTGCTTCTTGGCCATATTTCAAATGATATCACAGAAGCGGGCTGCTCAATTTGAGCGAATGGAAAGGAGGAAGGAGGAGCAACCTGGCAATCCCCGCCAGAGCCAGGCATGATGGGTAGCTCCGGTTACTAATTAATTGACTGCTCAGATGGAACAAATCTGAAACCCCAACAGGTTGGGCGAGTGAGCCCTGGGCTCCCCGCCAGCCCTTTTCAGCAGAGAGCAGAGCTGTGGTCCTGACCACCTTCGGGATGGGAGCATAGGAATCCTGCTGCCGATCACCCAGGGGAGCCCATAGACACCGGGCAAGTGCTCACCGCCAGATCTCTCAGTCCGTGCACGGTCACTACCATTTCTCAAGCCAGCCTGTGGGCAGTTGGCAGAAAATGCTACTATACCGAACCGTGGGAGGGCAACGATACCCCATTGCAAGATTCCCTGCTGTACCCAGGTCCAGGAGAGTATCCATACCGAGAGAGAGAGAGAGAGAGAGAGGAGAGAGAGAAGGTTCTCAATCTGTGCATATAAGTAATCCAAGCCTCTGAGGTTACTGCATTCAATAAATCCAGGCTAGCCCGGCCTAATGACACATTCTAATACAGGGATTGCTACACACCAAGTGACCAATTAAAGTAATATTACAACCATGATAAGAGCCACCAAAGAGGAGGCCTGCCAGGTAAGAGTGGTAGTAGTGAGGTATGTCTCCAACCGACAGTCCATGAACCCAGGCTCACCACCACGTGAGTGGCCAGCCCAATCTCATACCTTCTAAAATCCCCCACCCTCCAGCTCAGAGGGCCCAGGGTGTGGCCTAGGAAGAGCAAGGTTAGCAATGATGGGGAAGGCAGGGACATCTCCTGAAATATTTGCGCCTTCAGGAGCCTGCCCAGGCGTACTGAGATCACAGGTATAAGGGACAGTGGCATGGAAATGCCCAGACATGTGGAACCACAGCCCACCACTTTGTCTTCAAAGCCAATCCTGGCACCAACACCCGGGTTTCCATGCCCAGCAGAGTTTATAGGCCTCTCCATGGGATAGCCACAACTCAACTCACACCCCCAGAAGCAGTATGCTTCCAAAAGAACTGATTTGGAGGAGGGTTGGGACACAAGCCTATACTGGAGTCTTGGTCCTGCAACTTTGTTCTCTCTATAGGAAGCTATTTAGCTTAGTTTTTCAAAATAATTGGCATTTTCTCTAAGATAGAATATATCCCCCACTAAAGGTAATAACCATATCACATATACAGAAACATTAAGACAACATACACGCATGAAGCTGTCCACTGGTGACCTTTGCTCCTTTGATTTCCTTTAGGGTGAGGGTGAAAAAGCATCCTGGGACACAATTTCTGTTTCTCCCTTCCACCTGTACCACTTTTGACAGCCCATACAGTGTATGAGGTAAGCTTTCACCATCTCCTTCATGACCCAGGAATACACTCAGCATGTAGGGTCCTTTCTCATCCAGAGGTGTCTGACATTTACAAAGGAGTAAATTGTTTTGAAGTGTTATTGTCTGCACTAGTATTAATAATGGATCCAAAATTCTGCTAACAGACTTGAAGCTTAGAGGGGAAGCTAAGAAGAGCGTATCAACCAAGGTGTCAACAGATGAGTAAGGAAAATGAAGTATGTACACCCAAGATATCAGTCCACCATTAGAAGAGAAGGAAATCCTGTCACCCATGACACTTGTGACTGGAACAAGAAGGCTTTGTGTTAACTGAAGGAAGACACAAAATGACAAATACTACATATTTTCATTCTTTGTGGAAGCTAAAGTGTTGATCTCAGCCTAGTAAAACAGTGGTCACTAGAGACTGGGAAGAAGAGAGGGAGGAGAGATGAAGGAGGTCAGATTCCAGGCACTCAAGGGCACTAGGCAGGAGGAGCAACTGTGGTCTGTCTATGCACAGTAGGGCAACTACAGTTCACAGGCATTTGTGGTGTATTTCAAAATAAAACAACTCTAAGACTGTCCAACACACCAATAATGAGTGAAGGGAATGGAAATATAATTGTACTGACTTCATCATTACATGTTGTAAACGCATTTAATTATCACACTATAGCCTCATAAATATATGCAAATGTTACATGGCCATTAAAAATAAACATGTACCAGGAAAGAAGGGGGTGGGGGCTAAGAATGTGTCTGCATCTGCATTTGCATGGAGTATACATTGGGCAGGTATTTGGAGGCTATCTGTGGGATAATAAACACAGCAACTACCTCCACCAATTTTACCAAGCCTAGTGCCAAGGGCTTTACAAACAGTTTCATTCGATTCTTTGATTAACTAAGGAGGTATTAACTCATTTTACAGATAAGTAAACTGAGGTCTGCAGAAAGGCAGAAACTTACCCAATATCCTACAGTTGGCTCAGGGTAGGGCCAAGACCGACAGGTCCATCAGATGCCACATTCACTGCTACTGTTAAGTACAACCCCTACCGTCTTCCCCACTGCCCCATGTTCCACTCTCCTTCCACTCGGGACACCCGCCCCACCCACCCGACCACCCAGGCTGCCAGCCTGCAGCTGGAGGGCTTCAAACATCCCCCAAATGGATTTCAGAGCTCGGTCTTTATTTTTTCCTGGTGGAAGGCTGGAAAGACTTGTACTCTTGGTAACTGCTGTCTTAGGCTTTTGAAAACATCAGGGAAGAAGCCCTAGATGCCCACCAGGGTCAGAGCCCCCTCCCCTTCAGGGTCTCAACTGAAGGAGGCTTAGGGCTACTAAGATTTCCCCTCCCTCCTAGCCACACCTGCCAGATTCTCTTCCATGGAGGCCAGCCCAGCCTCAGGCTGCTCTGCACAATGAGCCCCCACCTGCAAAGAATGTGTATAAATCCCAGGGCTCCACACAGGGAAGCCAGATCTCAGGGCCAGGCAGCAAATCCCAGGATAAAAGCAGAGGCCATCCTGCTGACAATTCCTTCGCGCTTCTCGCTCAAATCCATCCACAACAGAACTGTTAAGCTCATGTTTCCTCTTCTGCTGCAAACAATTGTAAAAATGATTGGTATCTGCCCTCAGTGGAGAGCCTGTCTGCTTCATCCCCAGGCCTGAGCCTCCGGGAAGGGCCGCATGTGTGAGAAACAGGCATTCCCAAGATGCGCAAATAATGGCTTTTCACTGAGAACCTAATCACTTAGCTCAGAGAAGAGAAATGTAAAGACTGTTCAACACAACCAGGAGCACTCTGGAAGCCAGAAGCCCGCCACAGACTCCAGGTGGGGCACCCGAAGCAAGGTGCCGGGAGGTATGTCTAGAGACTGAAGCATCTCACAGGTTATCTATCATTCTGCTGCTTGGGTTCTGTGATGGGTCCTCTAGCCTTCTGCCTCAATCTCCTGTTTTTGTAACTCTAAATCTCTTCTAAGGCAGAAGTGACATTGAGGGGTGGTGTAAGGTGTAAGGAAGAGAGCTACAGCTGTGGCCAGCACATCTGTTTCTGATACTCTCTGGCTGAGCCTTTGTGTCTTTGGATTTGGCCTTTCTCATCGGACATTTGGAACAAATGCCCTAGTGCACCCAGCCAGCTGACATGCCATGAGTGGCACATGCAGATTCCAGGATATTTACACCAGGTAGCACTACAGAGCCAATAGCCAAGCCCCAGTCGGACCAGGCACTGCATCTGTGTGGAACTGGGCACAGCTAGACACATATACCGTGCAAGAAGCCACATACAGGCTTATACAACAGAGGAGGAAAACATCTCAACCTGAAGCAACCCAGAGTGGATGTGCTAACAGACTATTTTCCATCTTGAGTTGCTGTGAGGAACATATGACCTATTCCTCTCCTCATCCATTTTCCTCCTGTCAATAACAGCTCCAACTTTGTTGCAAGATCCATCACTCCCACACTATCTATGAGTGGGAAGCACAAGCCCCATATTTAAACCAACCAGTACTTGGTATTTCCTCTAGCCAGATTAGTGCAGAGGAGGGCATACGACCAAAGCCAGCCCAACCAAGGTCCTCTGCTAGGAGTACTGGGGTGGAGATTCTCCACCTATACCATGGGACCCAGAGAAATAGATGGGGCTGCTGAAGCTCATCCCTTTCCTCCCTCTTTAAATCCCTTAAATCCAATAAACCCTCCCATAAACCCTTCCCACTCTCCTTCAGATTCATGACCTCTTTTTTTCACTAATTGTTACTGCATAGATGTGCTTATATATATTTATATTATTAAATATAACATGTTGAGTCTATATGATATTTCTTGCATGTGTGTTTTCAAGGCTGACCATTTGACACTGGACAACTAATTGGTACACTCTTCCTAGGGGAGGGTCACCTCTCTCACTCCCAGATTTACTCATTTGCCTGTAGTTCTTTGTGTAGGGTTTAGATCTCATGGGTTTTTCCCTGTCTGGTTTAGCTCCTGTTTGGGCAGCCATGTTGGTGAGCCCTTACAGGTATAGCTTCTGATGTTACTCGGAGACATGATCTCACAGCAAATTCCTAATCCTCTGGCTCCTGCAGTCTTCCACAATGTTCCCTAGTACAGGAGCATTTTGTAGATGTATCCACTGGGACTGGGCTCCACAACTCTGCATTTTGGTTGGCTGTGGTTTTCTGTTCTGGTCTCTGTCTTTTGCAAAGAGAAGTTTCCTTGATGAGATGTGAAGGTTACCCTTATCTGAGGACAAGTGTTTATAGATTATTGTTAGGGTTATGCTGCTTTGGTAAATTAGTGTTGTAGATCCTGCCCCCAATAACTATGAATTCACTAGCACTGAGCAGTTAGCTAGGTTTCCAATACTGGGCATGGAGTCCCTGTTGTTGAACAGGTCTTAAATCCAAAAAAAGAGCTATTGGTTACTGCTGAAGTGTATGCGCCTCTACTGTGTGGTTCTTGTGCCATGCTGGTTGTTGATGTGGTTCTTAGGCATAAGAGCTGGGTTGATGGCTAAAGCTGTCTTTTAACCATATGGAGACCGAAAATAGAAGCACCCAAGCAACTGAAGAAAGTTTGGGTGCTATGTCTTGCACGCTCAAGTATCAAAAGACTATTGAGATAATGAATGTTAAGAGAACATCACACTGATTCCCTATGTTCCTAATCTCCTTGGAGGAGCCTCTGCTAAGTGACAGGACAGCACAGACCTACAAGCATATCCAGCCAATTCTTAGGACTAGAAATGGATTGGTCCAATCAAGTCCCGACACAACAACACTGAGTTACCATTTCTGCCATCAGTGAGATCGAGCTCGGCACAGTCATCACCCTCAAGCCTCTCGGGTGAGGCAACAACTCAGTTTTGCTCACCACAACTCTGAAGTGTGGAGGCTGTGGGCACAGCTCTGCCCTGGAGAGGACGGATAAAAGACATCTTTTGAAAGGCCATCAAAATGCATCTGCTACCCTCTTACATCTAAAGCAACACACCTCTCACACATCTTAGGAGGCCTTTACAGCAGCTGTCTGTAACACAGACTGACCAGGGAGTACTATACCCATTTGACAGAGAAGAGGCAGATTCACATGGCAGGATGGTTCTAAACAAGGAGGAAGGGCCACCAAATCTTAGAAATGTCACCCTGTCCCGTTTAGTTTCAAGGATTGTCCAGGACTCTAGCTGTGGCATCAAGAGGGTTAAGATCAACCAGCTGCCCTAGATGCCTATGGTCCTTCAAAAATGTAAAACAGGGAGGCTGATGCAGCCCCCATATATGTTGACTCAGTACAGGGTCCCTACTGTGACTGCACAGACCCAGGCCAAACTCCCATGCAGGATTTATCACTGCTGGAGTCGCACTGCAGAGATATCTAAGAATGTTTCACATGCGGTCCCACCAGATCACTGATGAGTCACCCAGAGGGGCGGGGACATGAGAAGCACCTGGCTCATAGTCTTCATTCTGGAGCAAGGAGGTCCAGCAGATAGGATGGTGAAATCCTCTCATTATATATGAACAATGATGTGGTGAAAAACCCAGAGAAAATAAAAGCAACTTTTAAAGATCAAGAGTTTAGACTCGGGCAGCCCCTAGTCAGAGTGTGTTTACTACACTGGTAATACGTGCTTTTAAAGAATGTCAGCTAAGGCAGATGAGGAAAGCTTGGACTTCTAAAACTCAGTTCTGCATCAGTAAAGTAGATATGATTCCTGCCCCCAAGGACTTGGACAGAGCACCAAGAGGTGCGAACAGACACAGCAGCAGCAGTCATGGTTACACAAATGGCAAGACCTTTGATTGATCTTACAGCTTCCATGTACACTCACTGTCAATGTCCACATATAGCTACAGAAGAACACTGAGGACATACTCAAGCAAGAGACCAAACAGCCCAACAATGTTTTCCCATAAAAGTAAAATATAGGGTTGGGGATTTAGCTCAGTGGTAGAGCACTTATCTAGCAAGCACTAGGCCCTGAGTTCGATCCTCAGCTCAAAAAAAAAAAAAGTCAAATATAAGGGCATGATGCATAATCTCACAAAAGCAGCTAGAGCCCTGCACACATCCAAAACCTGCAAACCTGTGGCCTCACCCCCTGCCCAACAGTTCGCACATTGAAGGCCATGCCTACCGGAGACACAGGCAGAGCCTAGAACTCAAATTTTCTTTGCTTCTGACGATGCCCCAGCATCCCAGCACACTCAAGACACCAGAACCTTGGTTGCTCTCCACCCCTAGGCATAGGGCACTGTAGTATAGCTACACCATCAAGTGTCCCCAGCTCTGCGCTCCCACATTTCCTCAGGTTTTAGGATAAGATCTCAGCCTGAGTAGGGTTTCCCACACAAGGCTTTAGCAGCCTCTCCCCTCTCATTTCTGTCTCCTCAAATGTAGGCCTGGCTAATCATGGCACTCACCTGACAAGGGACTCTTCTGAGAGCTCTCCCAGCCAGATGACTCTGGTAGCTGGGATGGAGAGAGCTCAAGTCATCCCAATTCCCCCTGGGAATGAGGAGCTCAGCTGTGGGACTCAAGAAGACCCCATGGACATTAACCTCAAAGGGTGAGGCTCGGGTGCTAAGATTCCACGTGTATGTGGGTTCTGCCTTATGCTCAGCCTTGAGTTGGTTATCTATGTGGAGGCCAAGTCCAGGAAACACAGGGACAGAGGCCTCAGGGCCACCCCTACCCTACTCCCTCACTTAACATATTACATGTCACTGGCCCTAAAGTACAAATGAGAGCACAGCATTGAGCCTTCAGCGCCCACCTTGCCCTCGCTCTTCTCACGCTGGCCCCAGAACAAGTAGCTGGATTGGTTAGCACTCTCTCCGTGCTGTGAGCATCAAGCACCAGATGCCAGCAATGACCTGCTCTCTCAGGAGCTCAGTGGGTGTGTGACAGTTCTGACAAAGCCAGGAGCATCACAGCAGCCACTCCCTAGGTCTCTGTGTTCGTCACCATGCTGCACGGCTCTCAGGGCTTTGCTTTTAAAATTGTGTGTGTAATATGTGTGTAAGATTCACACATGTACAACATGCATGACTTTGTGGAGTCAGTTCTCTCCTTCCAGCTTTATGTGGGTGCTGGGGATAAAATCCAGGTCACTATGCTTGTGCCTTTATCCACTGAGCCATCTTGTCGCTTGGGTCTCATTTTTAAACTCTGTAATTCTACCGGGTACAGAGTACACTTCCTGTTACACATATGAATAAACAGGGAAATCAACTAAGACCATCCTTCCTGAGAGTACACAGAGAGCAGAGCTGACATGTGGGCCTAGGGTGGTCTACACAGGAAGAATGTTGACTTTTTGCCTCTCTGCGCTGTCGCTCAATTTTCCTTAAGTATCTTCAGTAACTATCACAATGACACCGAATGCCAACAGGGTACTTGTTATACACCAAGAACTCATGAGATACTCTCTGCATGCTAAGCCTCTTCCACAAGAAGTCTAGAAGGTGGACTCTATTTACCCCAAGTCAGACAGTAAGATCCAGCAACAAATCAGTCCAGCCCAGGAGTGGCAGGGTTTCAAACCAGGCAGTCTAGTTCTAGGGTCCTGCCTATAGCAGCAGACACAGCTGGCATCAACAACCAGGGTCTCATCTGTGGTTCAAATCCCTGAGAAAACATAAGGGCTTCCTTGTTAGCTAACACATAATATACAGTAAACACACCTTTACTATTAAATTCAAACCAAGTTCCCAAAGAGGCTTCCCAAGGTCACCGTGGGTATTCCTGGCCTAGAACAGACAGTACTCCAGGTAACCCTAATTTGGGAAGGAGAAGTCCAGGTGTAGGAAGGAAGCCTTGTCTTAATTGAGCATCTATTGTTATGACTAAACCAATTAGTCCAATGTCAAATGGTCAGCCTTGAAAACACACATACAAGTAATATCATATGGACTCAACATGTTGAATTTAATAATATAGATGTATATAATTACATATATGAAATAACAATTAGTGAAAAAAGAGGCCATCATCAGATCACAGCTGTTATCCACCATTACGGAAGCCAGGGCAGGAACTCAAGCAGAAACCTGGAGGCAGGAACTGGCGGAGGCCATGGAGGAACACTGCTTACTGACTTCCTCCCCATGGCTTGCTCAGCCTGCTTTCTTATGCACCCCAGGACCACCTGCCCAGGGGTAGCACCACCCACAGTGGGCTGGCCCTCCCCCATCAACCATCACTCATGAAAACTCCACTGAAGAGTGTGGTTTGTCAAGCGAGGCCCCCTCCTCCCAGAGGACTTCAGCTTGTGTTAAGTTGACCAAAAAAAAAAAAAAAAAAAAAAAAACCCTACCCAACACAGGCCCTGAAGAGACTGGAAGAGGGCAAACAGAAAACAAAAACAGCAGGGATGGTCCTTCAGCTCAGAGGCTGAGACTCAGAAGCTAACACTCCACATGTGTGTTCTGCCCTATGCTAGGCCTTGAGTGAGTCAGCTATGTGGAGACCAAGTCCAGAAATCAGATAAGGGGCCACAGGGACACCCCCACTTTCCCTCCTCTAGAGGATATCCTGTGACCACATACCCTGCTTCCTGTCTTTTTCCTCTTCCCTCTAGCTGTTTCCATGGCGACAGAGCAGGATTCTGCCCATAAATAAAAACTGACTTTCTTTCTCTCAAAGTCACTTAAAATGAGCAGCTCCTACCTGTTATTTGTTGAGGCAGTTGAAGGCCAGTCACCACATCATGATCCCGAAGGCCTCCATGCCAGAGTGGAGACATGGGTGTCATCTCACACACAGAAAGGCCCACTTCCGTCCTCCACCTACCCCAACATGGTGACACCAGTGAGTCCTTTCACAGACGCCGTGGAGCACCCCTGCTTCTCCTTCCTCCTTCACTGTCTCCCGGCTCCCTGCTCACATCGTTGCTTATAGACACTCGCAGCATCACCAGGCTGCCCCTAGAAAAGACTTACCCGTATTGCAAAGTAGATAGACTCATGGAAGAAAAGGGGGGCTTTATGGGCGGAGGGTGTTACATAGGAAGCTCTGTGTTTCTTCTCATTTCCAGACACACTGTTGTCCAAATGTATTGCTTCATTATTGAGATTCAACTGGTTTCTCTCTCTCTCTCTCTCTCTCTCTCTCTCTCTCTCTCTCTCTCTCTCTCTCTCTGTGTGTGTGTGTGTGTGTGTGTGTGTGTGTGTGTGTGTGTGTGTGTGTGTGTGTTAGAAAGAACTTATTACCCCAGCATTCCATGCAGTGGTTCCCATGAAAATGCCACATTGGCCAATAACTCCCAGCAGCCAGACTCTGCACTGAACATTTCCCTAACTGCTCACCTAACAGAAATATCTGTCTGCGTCAACCAAATGTTGAGCAGTGCTGTATATAAAGACCTGGATCTCATCCTCCGTGGCACCTCACCTTAGGAGATGCTAACAATTGGCATCACCATCACATTCCAGCCTCACCAATACTGCGTTCTTCTCCTTAAACGTCCCTGCAGACTCCTCCACACTGCCCACACCGCTGTCCCCTCCTCTCCACTGTCACATGTCATCCGTGGTGCACCGACACCAGCATCTCGGCAGAACTTCACCTGTTTCCAGGTGTGAGTCAGTCAAACCTCTGTCTGCTTTTCAGACAGAAGTAAGTTACGTGGGTCAGGGCTGGGGTGCAAATTAAGGATCTGGCACTTTCCCCCTTTTGTGGAGGGTTTTGGTGGTGGTTTGTTTTTATTTTTGTTTGTTTTGAAACAAGACCTTACCAGCCTCAACCTCGTAAAGATCCACCTGCCTCTGCCTCCCAAGTGCTGGAGTCAAAGTTGTGAACCACCTCATCCAACAAGAACCTGGCACACATGAATGCCTTCCTGAGAGAAGCAGTCAATGGACTGTGGAGAAATGGCCTGTGCTGCCTATTTCCTGTTCAAGGGCCCCAAAAAAAGCCAATAGAAAGGACTTGAGTGACCCCAGTTTAGTCCTAGCTCTATCTCCCACCTCGGGATGAGGCTCCTCCCTTCAGACAACAGTCAGTACCACAGATGTTTCTTGGCTACTGTGTCCCAGACTCTACTTGAGAGGAGGGCCTCTATGGCCTGGAGCTAGACCATGGAAAGTCACATTCCAACCTGTTCTCCTCACCAGACACCATCCTGCATCAAGTGCCCAGGGTCAGGGCTACGGAAGAAATAGGTCCTGGACTAGTGCCCACTTCTTTCCACTAATACAGTAGCTAGAGACCCAAGCCCTGTGTCCAGAGCCCCTGGATCATAAGTAGCTTCAGAAGAAGCTGTATGGGCCCGGAGAAGACATTATTACCCACACTGTAAAACATGGGCAGTAATCTCAACCTCATAGACTATGAGGGTTAATGAGTCAGTGTTGCGAAGTAACTGGAATAGTTCCTGCCACATTTGTAAGCACAGTAACATTACAGTTTTAAGTTTCCTTGAATTATTACTAGCAGTCCAAGAGCAGAGGCCCTGACCCCAACAGCCCTGTAATTTTTGGCAGAAAATCCTAACTTCCGAGACCCTCCTGCAGTATAGCAGGAGCCACAGTTGCTGGGCCTCGAGTTGTTCTGTTCTGCTCGCCCCCGCCTTCCCCCTCTTGCCCCAGCCAAGACTTCATGAAGCTCCAGGAACACACCTGATGCCTGGTCAGTGCTGCTGAATTGAACCACTAAAGTTCCAGATCCCTCCCAACCCCATCCTCAGGTCCCTAAACTTCCTCTAAGTATGTGCTGCTTTATCTCTGTCCCCCAGGAAATAGGGCACCAGGGTTGAGATGGTTCCTACCACAGGAAGTACTTACAAATGCTAAACAAAGCCAACAGAATAATCAATCTCTGGGAAGCCAGAATCACCAACAAAGCCCTGGGGATAGATCTAAATTGTCTTTTCGTCCCTTGGAAGTCAGAGATGGTCTTTCTTGGGAAGTGAAATCAAAGCCCTAGAGATCTAGCTGTGGCATCACAGCCCCCCCCCCATCCCTGTCTATGGCCTGTCACCCAAGAAATCATGCCAAAGGCATGGGGCTGTGAACTGTGCAGGTGCCGCCCAGAATGGCTACCCCAACCAGACACCAGGAGGAACTGCGAGTGCCCACATGTCCTCATCCATTGTAGTAACAGAGCCTGTCAGTGCGGAGGCCCCACATCTGTACAGACAGGCTCACCAATGTTTACATAAGGCCTGCAAGCATGATGTAAGATATGAGGCAGTGGGGTTTCCGCTGCATAGGAATTCCTAGGACGAGACCACAGAGCCCATGTCTTTCCTCTCGACAGGGATGCTCTAGAGAGGTATAAGACTTCAGGGCTGGGTGGACCTCTTAGAAATCAGCTAGGGAGTCTCTTTCTCTCCCTGTGTGTCTTTCTAAGGACTCCTGACGAGCATCCAAGTGGTAACAAATACATGAAGAAAGCAAGCAGCCACCTTCAACTCCTCTGAGCCACAGACTAGCTTCTAGAACAACAAATCCACTTGCCAGGGCGGGAAATGGGCTCAGGCTCGGAGAACACAGAGCCTTTGATGATCCGAGCTTGACCTTAATTTTGCTGAACTCTTGACCACAATACCTCCTAAGAAGTGCCAGTTAAATATGTTGACTGAGAAGTTGCAACTAGTGGAACCCAAGTCTTTGCCATTTTATTCAAAAATGTTTACTTCATGTTTCCCTATTAAATATAAGCAACTTCCCCTTGTATATATTTGAACCACATTCACACAATGTGTTCCCCATCAACATTTGAATTATGGGCACAGGCCCTGAAATGTTAGTTTTGTGCTAAGATAAATACTGGAATAATATTCACTCTGCTTTTGTGACGTGCTCAGCAATTGAAGAGCTGAAGCACCATTTGCTTTGTTAAAGTAACAAAAGGAAAAGCCCAGGGAAAGGGATCAAAATGGCTTCCCCGGACACTTCCACTGCCCTGTCAGGGCCTCTAAGGATGACACACCACGTTCTCTGGTGACAACCACGTTCTGGGGGACTGACAGTGTCCACTGTGTGTACCAGCCACCTGCCACCACTATCCACAACTGAAGGGGATGGTGTGGCTAAAGCCCCAATACCAAAGCCAACATAAGCTTCATGGACTCTAGAGAGAAAATGGGAGAGAGAAAGGGGAAGAATGAGATGGAGGTCGGGTAACAACAGCCAGGGAAGAAATCTCCTTTCCCTTCCTGTTTGGGGGCCCTGACCAGGAAAGCCCTGAGCCACCCTGTGCCATACTCCTGTTCCCCTCTCAGGAGGCTCACTCAAAGCCTGCTGCAGAACTCAAGAACCTCAGCAACTGTCAGGACAGCTGCTCCTCCGCACATCATGCAGTCAGTGGTTGTGGATCTGGGGAGAGCACTCAATCTAGGCCATGCACAGTCAGTGCCCGCCCCGCTGTGGTGATGCCTATTCTGGCCATTTTGAGAAACTTCTCATACTGCCAGGCTGAGTCCAAGGACCTCCAGTTGCCGATGAGGGACCCTGATGTAATGGCAAGAGGCTACGCTCTGCTCATCCTCTCCCTTGGATTAATTTTTTTTCTGGCATCACAATCCAAGTTTGTGAGGAAACTGGAGTGTGTATGAAAAGACCCATTTTACAGGTGTGGAAACTGAGGCTCAGTCTCCTCATAGCACTCCACCCCCCCCACCTTTCACCCCCACCCCCACCCCCGCAAAGCTTGGCTACAAGTTGAATCACCAGAGCCTTCCCTCTGGTCTCTGTGAAGTATGAAAAGAGGGGGGCCCAGGTCATCATAAACAGCCTACCCCAAAGCATCTCAGGAATGCCATCCCCTGTGCTACAAAATAAGGGATGGCCCTAATTCTCACAGTTGTTACCGTTCTCCGGTTATTAGACTATCATGACCACTTCCAGTTCAGCTTTTAACCTCAGCAGCCTTTTCAAACACAAAGGGCCATGCCCAGCTGAGAGCCACAGACCACAGCCAGGGAGCACCTGCTGCTGTGGCCTTCACCCCTTGGAGCTGGACAAGAACATCGTAGTGCCTGAGACCAGCAGCTTCTCTCTGCCCTGCCAAGCAGGCTGGCTTCTCTGAGGGAAAGCATGGTGCACTTGGCTCTGACTTGGAAAGCATTAGGGTCTGATCATCTGAGCTCTGTTCAATTGCTCCTATTAAATGCATGAGCGAAACACATAGCTGGTGGCTTGGATTCTTGTTAAGCAAAATAAATGGGTTTCTATTTCAAACTGGAAGACATCTCTAACCAAAGGATCCAGACAAATGAAGTAACTTTAGACCTTTCCTCTTCCACAGTGCTTCCCTCAGAGGAGAAATGTGCCTGCTTCACCAGAACCCTGGGCTGTTGCTGATCTGCTCGGCCTAAACCCAGCTAATTAAATTAAGTCACTGCCACCTCGCTCCTGACTGGGTGAAGAGGGGGCTCATAAATTATGTTGCCCTGAACTCCCCTCAAATTGCCTTTCCCCAAAGAGGGCTTCACCATTTGAGACAGCGCATCCAAAAGCAGGGCGAGATGGTGAGCCCTCATAATTGGTCCTTGTTCTTGCCCTGCCAGTGGAGAAATAATGAGCAGCCAAAGCTGGAGGGCTCAGCAATGCAAAAGGGCTTGGGCTCCAGAGCTCAGGCCAGGGACCAGCCAGGCTTGCCTGCAAGTATAGCAATCCAGGGAGCCACAATACAGAAGGGCAGCATTAGTGCCTCCCAGGTGCGACACACCATCCTGAACGTGCTCCTCGATAGACTGTCCTGAACATACTTTTCAGAGCCCACAAGTCACACTCTTAAGTGGTGACCTGGACAAGGGCAGCCAGATGATCCTGTAGGTAGTATCAAGACCTCAGCCTGCACCATAGGACAATGTGCCACACAAACCCAGCAGTCCTGTGAGAGCAGCATGGGGCTGGATGCTGAGAAGGCCTTGGCACGCAGAGCCCCAGAGCGGCAGCTCATATGCCTAGCAGCTCTCAGAAGCTGCCACAAAGCAAGGAAGAAAAGAAACAGGAATGACCCTTGAGAATCCCATCCAGCCACCCAAGGGACCTTCACGAGCACTTCCAATGCCCAGGGGAGCATGGGGTGTCCAGATCATGTCTCTGTTTCTCTGTGTTCCCAGCAGAAGTTACTATTTTTCTGCCAAAGCAAAGAAAAAAGCTCTCCATCACTCTAGCAACGGGAGTGGCCCCCATTATGTGCAGGAAAATCCCCTGGGTGTGTCAGGGGGAAGATCAGCAAGAACCGTGCAGGCAGCAAAGTAAAAATTCAGGCAGGCCCGGGATGGGAAGTTTGCAGAGCGCTAATCCCCTGCACCAAGGGACTGATTTTAACAAGGCAGGCAGTTTGCGAGACGATGCTGGTTGACTCACATGTGCTGCCGTGGCAGGCTCTTCTGCTTTGTTCTGTGTTCAGAATTTTCACGATCAGGCTCTCTGATCAGAATGTGGCCGTGCTGTGCAAGCCAGCTCCATTTCGCACAACTCGGCTTGAGAGACAGTTTCATATGTCACTTCTTTACAACGCGCCGCTACTCGAGAGGCAGGATGTGGAGGGTAGTTTCAGGTTCCCTCCCCATCCACATCTGCCTCTGCTCCCCTGTGAGCTAGGAGAGCACCCTGGGAAAGGAGCTGAGCCCCGCACCCCACCCCCAGCTGAGGAACAGCCTGATAATTGGACTGTGCGGCTAGGAAAACCCAAAGGCCACAGGGGAGCCAGGGCAGGTCCCTCCCCACACTGCCGTCTAGAACTGCTCTCCTGGGACTTAGACAGCTATAATAGCCGCCATTACAGAGCACATGCACCAGGCACTGTGCCAGGCACTTTACATGCACCATTTCATTTAATCCTCATAGCAACTCTGTGAGGTGGGCACCATTATCCCCTATCACAGACAAAGAAACTGAGGCTTAGAAGAGCTGAGAAAGTTGGCCAACGTCCCACAGCTGACCACTGATTAGAGCTGGCTTTCCTGTGCAGGATTAATTCCCAAAGGCTGATGCCCTCCCGTTGGCCTGTCTCCTGGGTGTGTGCCTACTCCAGGCTCTACTCTCTTGCTGGGCTAAAGGAGAGCACTGCTCTGGTGTCTGGGCTAGAAAAGATGGGAGCAGCTAAGGCAACAGCCTCCCCCTTTGCCTAGACCAGCCCCAGCATGCTGCTGGGAAGACTGACTCCCATATGTGCCTTGGACAAAACTGCCACAGTACTCCCACAAACCCCAAGTTGGGTAGCAGTACAGTACCCCCACGGAGCCTGAGGGGTCTGGCTCAGTGCCAGAAACAGCAGGGACACCAGAAAGTTTTTTCTTCTGTTCCACCCCACCGTGTCTACCACGGGGCTGAAGACATCAGGCTAGGCCACTTTGTGAGTCAACAGAGGGGTGTGGGTGACGCCAGGAAATGGAGCTGAAAATTGACCTTCTCCCCAGAGTCACTGCTGACATAGCACCGGTCATATGGCATGCATTGGCCAATGGCTTAATCCACTGTAAAAAGGGGACAAACAGCTGCTCCTGTGTGTGTTGTGACCAGCATCGGAAAACCCACCAGTCTCCCTAGTAAGGAAAACCAGTTGACAATGTCTCACAAAGCCATCACCACGATGGAAGCCAAACCCAAGCAAGGGCCACCTGATGAGGTGGCCACACCCTCCCCAGCCTTCATCATTTCTCTCAGCCCCCCCTAGATAAACACATGCTGGATGACACTCACTTTGAAATCCAGATTTAGAGAGGAAATCCCAGGGTTGTCAGGAATCATCACACAGGACAGAGTATGACTTCCAGGGTGTGGCCACCGCCAACCAAAGCAGCTACATCTGCTAGCGTTTCATCAACACGGTCAAGTTTGACTTTCAGCTGACCCAGCAGAGAAAAGGTGTAAGTAGGGGATAGGAGCCAAGGAGAAGTCTTGAAAGGGAGCAGAAATAAAACAAGCTGGCACTACTCTGTGCCCCCCAAATTAAAACCAAATGAACATATCAAAGGGCCTTCCCCCAGCTGTTTGGGCTCTAACACATCCTTGCTTTAATCAAGTCCTTGAGAGAGAAAGCTTCAGGTGCCCACAATTTCCTACCTGCTTCGCTGGCCCATCTAGGCCAGCGCCTGGGGGCTGTTTGGGGCCCCCTTTCTCAAATATACAAGCCCTTCTGGGATGCCCTCTCCCCAAGCCATGCCAGACTCCCTGGGTGCTGACAGGGCATCTGGAACCTTAGCCAATCAGGCCCTGAGAACAGAAGCCGGTAATTTGTGGAAGGCAACAGAGGGCATCTCCACATGGGCCCTGGCTCAGACAAACCAGGCCACTCAGGACACAGCTGCCACAGGATAGGCAAAGGACATCAGGGAGTGCCAATTAAAGCTAAGGGTGTAATATTGCCTTCTACCGCGTGGTACTTCCAGAGGCTAGAGCTAGGGAGAGCCCCTGATGGAGAGGCAGGAGGCCTCCCACCCTTACTGTGTACCAGGCCAGTTCTATCCCTCACTTGAACCCTAGATGCCTCCACAGCACAAGACTAGAAAAGATATAAATAATGAGCCTTTCCTCCCATACCCTGGACGTTTATAGACAAATGTATGCCTAGCTTCTGATTTTATCAAGACTCTTCATTTCAGCCTGACAAGAGCCCCTAGAGGGTAGGACTATGAAGGACCCTTTTCAGAGAAGGGAGGTGGGTGTCCCAGGGCCACACAGCTGGCTGGCATGAGACTTCTTGCGAGGTGCCATGCCAGGCTTCCACACTGCCCCTTGGGGCCATCCACCTCTGGCATCCATTCATCAATTCTAGGATAGCTGTGGTGTCTGTGCCTAGGGATTGTCCCCAGGAGTAATCACGGCACCTGTGTTCTACAGTAACCCTCCGAGAACCAGAGCAGAGGGAAGGCTGGTGAGGAACAGGAAGTCACAAGAGTGAGAGCCATCTTGAGAAGGCAGCGGCTTTGCTCCCCAGCCCCATTGACAGGGAAGAGTGCCAGCTAGCTACTGAGGGCTAGCTAGCTTCCAAATGTTTCCCACCACTGTGTCATTCAACTTCCATGAGCCGCTGAAGAGGGAAATTGGATCAGGGCATCCCTACTGCATCAATACTTCTCAAGGGTTGACGTGACAGATGAAAACCTCCACACGTCACATGTGATGGGTCATGGTCAAGACACAAGCGCATGTGCCTTACAATGTCTGAAATGTTATACTGTATACAAGAAGACTTAAACTTGAGTTCTCACTCCCAAGACTCTGTATCTAGGCAACTATTCAAAAACTAACTGTGATCCAGAATACTCCTGAGCCATTTGGGGCAGGGGATAATTAACCTGGATTATAAAACCCACTTTATACATTCTTTCCTTCTTCACTCTGGAAATGCAATTGTTCTGATGGAGCCGCTGGACACAAAAACTAGGCCTCAGAATCCATGACTTACCCACGGCCTTACTTCAAGTTCAGGTACAACCCAAGCACTTGAGTGTCATGAGGTCCCACAAACAGTCCTGGGCTCGTCATCCCTTTCACTGGAGGCTTCCTTCTGGTGAGGTGCTCCTGAAGGCACAGACTGTGTGAGTATCTCCAGCATGTTACTAAGGCGTCTGTGGCCAAAACCCAAAGAAACGACTTCAGGAGACAGACATCCTGGCTCACAGTTCCAGAGGTGTCCATCCATCACATCAGGGGGTGTGGAAGAGCAGAGCCACCCACACTGGGGTGGCCAGCAACCAGGGAACGGGAATTCAGGAAGGGTCAAATATATAACAAAGGACAGGAGCCCAATGACCTGCTTCCTTTAACCAAGTCCCAACCACTATTTTTACTACTTCCTCCAAGTCCTGTAATGAATACACTCTGGTTGCTCTGACCTCCCAGTCAGTTTATCTGGGCTGGCAGCAGAGTCATCCTACCATGGAGTGCTAATGGGGATGTCTCAGATTTGTCTCCCCATCAGCCCTCCATGGTAGGATGTAATGTATAGTTGGACAGCTCTGATGCAGCAGAGTCCCTACAAGGCATCTCATAGAAGAGGCTGGTAGCTCCCAAGGTCAGCTCACTGCCACAGCCTGGAGCCCCATAAGTGGACAAGTCCAAACCAGCATTCCTATAGCTCCAGGCCAGAGCAGCAAGGCCAGCTCCACACACATATGTGCTCTATGGGGCTTTCCTCCAGACATCCTTAAGCTGTGGGCACATTAAATCCTCTTCATACAATCAACCAAGAATGGTCAGCCAGACCTTCAAGCTCACAACCCTTACCCCTAATGTAGTTAGAGTTTTCCTGCCTGGCCCACAGTCAGGACAAATCTCTCTCACCCACCAGTCCCACAGTCGCTCAGATCCAACCAAATAAGCACACAGAGACTTATATTACTTATAAACTGTATGGCCGTGGCAGGCTTCTTGTTATCTAGTTCTTCTATCTTAAATTAACCCATTTCTATTAATCTATACTTTGCCACTTGGTTCGTGGCTTACCTGTACCTTATATCTTGTCATGGCAGTGGCTGGCAGCGTCGCTCCCTCCGCCTTCCACTTCCCAGAATTCTCTTCTCTGCTTGTCCCGCCTATACTTCCTGCCTGGCTACTGGCCAATCAGCATTTTATTTATACAGAGTGATATCCACAGCTCCCTAAACCCTCACCGAAGCTGCTACCAAAAAGAAGCCTTGGAAGAACCATAGGCTTTCAGGCCAGATCACCTGGTTCCAATCTTGCTCTCACCTAAGCCTGTATGGGGATCAATGCCATCACCTGCAAAGCAGGTACCACAGAGCAGGGTGTGAACAAGGGAGGTGGGGTGGGGAACTCGGTAGGTGGCCTCAAACACAGCAGGCATAGTATTTATTGTGAAGGCAACAAACACTAGACACGGGATGGATGGAATTGCCAAATAAGGCCTATTACCCAGAATCCCCTTGTACCACACTAGCACTGGCAGGTGGTTTGCAATTGAGTGGTATGGGGGAGGTGAGAATGATACCAGGAAAGGAAAATGCACAGGATAGTCAAACTCTCAGCATTAAGTACCCACTGAAAATAGGATCACCCTGTGTGGTGCCCTGCTCAGTGGACCTCCCTACCAAAGGCAGATGGCCAGCCTGCCCCACAGGCCCTAATCCCTTTGGAGGTTCATTTCCAAAGTTCCAGGTCATTGTTTGGCTATGGTATGAGGAAAACCTGAACAAGATTCAACCCTCACACAGCTGTGTCCTCCTGGTCCTAACCCTGGCCCCCAGGCTGTGGTGCAGAGTCCCCATCTCCAAATTCTGCATTATCTCTGCCCAGCTCAAGGATAAATCCCTGCCACCCACCCAGAACACAGTGCACTCTCCAAGCCCTGGCTTGGAATGTCTGTCCTGAGGCAGCATGTGGAGAGAGACTTGAGTAGAAGCAAGGACATGCTGGGGAACAGGATACCTGCTAGCCATGAGTACTTAGGGACGCAAGAGATCCCACAGGTGCCCAACAGTAACTTCCTATACCAGGAGTCACTAGGAGCCTCTCTCAAGCGGTCAGACAGGCCTTGAGCTCCTGGAGATGTGCCATGACTGTTTCAGAGAGGGTCAAGGCTACCTCTTCCCCACTTATGAACCCCTTAACATCCTGGGGGGTGACCTAGTTCACTTCTCTGTTGCTGTGATAAACACTGACCAAAAGCACCCTAGGGAAGGAAAGGGATTACCTCATCTTACAGGGTAGAGTCCATCCAGGGCAGGCACTCTAAACAGTCTCAACAGCAGAAACACAGTTCACTGGCTGACTCCCCCTGACTTACTCAGCTACCTTTGTTATATAGCCCAGGCCCACCTTCCCAGTGATGACAACACCCACAGTGGGCCGGGCTCTCCCACATCAGCCAGCAACCAAAAGAATGCCCCTGCAGGCAGATCTGTTGGAGGCAATTCCTCCACTGAGGCCTCCTCTTCCCAGGTGTGTCTAGGTTTGTGTCACATTGACCAACTGTGACAGGAGTCTGGAGAGGTGGGCTAGTTCTGTGCTGGGTTCAAGTTGTTAGTCTAGCTTTAAGCAGTTTCTAGGAAGCTCTTGGACCACAGCAACCGAAACTAAGGGCTGGGGGCAGTGGCGGGACTGTGTGAGATGCAGAGATACAGGATCATCTGGCAGGTGCACGGAGGCCATGCTCCCTGTACCACGCGCAGGCCCAGTGGCCTCCGCAGTCCGATGGCTTGCTGACAGTTATTGGCAGGGCCTCACTACCAGCGACGAGCTGGGGGAAGGGGAGAAGAAAGAAAACGCCAATTTTGTTTCCTAGGGAGGGGGATTGCTGACAGCTGTCCCTCGGAAAGCGGAGGCACGTGCCACGTAATCTGAACTCAAGCGGCCCAGGTCTCCCGCAACCCAGAGACGAGCTTATTAGAAGGCACCGGATCCCAGCCGTCTCCCTTGACAGCCTCCTTCCCTAATACATGCGGCAAATTGGCAACCTGTCCTCCGGCATTTGCATCGCATGTCCCTGGAGGGAGATATCTCTATTATTCTGTTTTGGATAAAGGAGGCTGTTTGAGATGACAGGTAGCATGTGCCTCTTTAATAAACCACACAAGCAGTAGAAGAGGGCCAGGATGTGGAAAGGGACTCGACAAATAGGTAGATTTGCAACCCAGGAGCATTAACAGGGCCAGCCAGAGCGGTGAGCAATGGAAGGTTGGGGCCGTGAGCTAAATCACCCTTGTTACTCTGGTTAACCATCTCCATGCTGGAGACACTGTCTACCCACAACCCCACCCGGCAGACTCTGGAAATGCACTCACACACTGCTTTCTGGCCCCAGCCTTACAGGCTACAACTTGATTCTCTGAGCTCATTGCCTGCCATGGTGCAGTGAAACTTCGCAGTAGTTTGAAGGTCTTTGAAGACAGGTCCTGCTCTTCCCTCGGCCCAGCCCACTTTCTCTGGTGCTAAATCTGCTACTGTTCTGGCCATAACTCCAGTTATAAGAAAAGCAAGCATTTACTCAGTGTTGACCACGTACAGCTGCTCCTAGTCTTAGGCGCTCATTCCCCTCTGGTATCCTCTGCCATGAGCATTTGCTCCACTGCACAGCTTCCCATAATGTCTTCCTTGCTGGGCTCTCTCTTCTCTCCACTTATTTAATCCAGAGGAACACAGTGGGTTCTGTCCAGCAGTGTACTAGTCTGTGTTTAACAACCAGGTCTCAGGGAAAACAAAGTCCTGCCATGGTGCTTATTAATTCCTGTGGTGCAAATATTCCCACTAGGGCTGATCTCATTCCCAATGAGATGTTCTTAAGCTCAAAATTAGAAAGGAATATGCATGCCCTGTAATGCAAGCTGGCTCCAGGACCTTCCAGTGCTTTCCTCCTTGCAGTCTTCCCATCCCCTCCACCCAAGGAAAAATACTTCCACCCCCAAGATTCAGTGAACACATACAAACATACAAACCCCTTCCCCTAGCCAACATGTTCGCATCCTGCTACCCAGAGAGCAAGGCTCTTCACCTCGCACACTTAGGACTTGGGCCTCCAAATTATAAGCAGCCCTCGAAGCCTGGGGTTGCATTCCGGCAATGTTCTATGTTTAGTTTTCACCTCTGTGAGTGGCCGTCCTAGCTCACAAAGGATGGTGGTGATTAAATGGGTGATGTGTTATGCACCACCTGGCACACAATAGTGTTGGAGAAAGCCAATATGCTGCAGCACAAACACAATGTTTATATGATATCCAAAACCTAATTCTATGTCGAACGGCAGCCTTGAATGCATGGGACAGAGCTGAGAGAAGGACAGGAACGGCAGTGAAGGGTAAGGTTTATAGCTCTTAACTACGGCTCTGACCTCTTGGCTTTTAACTCTGCAATTGGCTCTGTGTTTCTTATTTAACAAGACGGTTACATCTACACAATAGATGTTGAATTATGTCAGCACACTTCCTCTTCAAACTCACCTGCCCATGGCATCTTTGACCAGGATGCCACCACTTCCTTGCCCAAGGATCTTGCCACATTGCTGAGAGCTAATGGATCAGGACTATGTTTGCTTCGCAGGGATGTAGAGATGCATTATGGTGGAGCCAAGAAAGAGCCATGAACTGTATCCCAACCCCACTTCCTCCAATGCCAGCTCCTGTGATGCAGCCAGAGTGCTGGAATCATCTGAGGAGGCTGACAAAGGAGTCTCGCCTGGGTCCCCCATCTTGCTTTAATACATCTGGGATCTCACCTGAGTAGAAACATTAGCTTTTCTTTTTAAATCTCTACAGATTATTCTAATGTACAGTCAAGACTAAAAACCCTGTGAAGACTGTGGGCATGTATATAAGAAACTTGCTGCCAGGGGGCTTTGGCATGTATTTTGGTGCCTCATGTCCCAGGCCAGCAAATCCTGGAGCTGGAGTGACTCATAGAACTGATGCTGTAGACAGAACCCCCCTAACCCAAAGAGTCCAAGTCTGCATGATCTAGAAGGGTTTCTCCTCAGAAGCTACCCTGGCACTCTACACAGTGGCTCAAACCAAGGTTTCAACTACCCACAAGCACAGGGGACCAGGGCTGATTTGCCAACTTCAACCAGAAATGGTCTTCTGAGCACTCTGGATACATGGCCAAAATCCCAAGCATCTTCTCACAAAATGGAACGGCACTGCTGGCTCTCAGTGAGCTTTCTAGTTCCGTGGGACGTCCATGGGGAAAGAGGAGGGGCTGACTTCCATTCAAATACTTGGAAGGATGAGAGTGAATCAGCTCATTTACTATAGGACTTTCTAGGAGCCACTGAAATAATACTGTGGCATGAAGAATCTTCCAGACTGGAAGGTGCAATACTTCCCCAAATCACTAGACTGTGGGGCCATTTGCTCACAGCATCTCCAAGGCCAGCGGCATTCAAAGTATGACAAACTTTGGAAAGTGCACACAGCTAACAAGCCCTGCCTCTAGATGAGACACAATGCCACCAAAAGATGGTCACCAAGAGGAAAAGCTGCCATGGAGGCAGCAGGGAGACTCTAAGCCAGGATCCACTCTAAATCCCACAAATAGTGTAGAACAGGCTTGGGCAAAGCGTGGATTATGTAAATACGTATTTAGGGACTTTTTAAACACAGATTATTCACCCAATTAACTCTAATGGCCCCTCAGAGCTGAGAGAAACTATTGTGTAAACATGTGGGGCTGAATGTGGCCTTGGCCCCAAGATTTCCTCAAAAGACCAGGTTTATGAGTCCCCCATAAGGGTTCCCTCTGGGCCCCAACTTGGCAGATAAGTTCATTGCTAGGAAGGGAATTTGTACCTAAAATTTGGAAAAGACAAGAAGAAAAAGAAGGACCCAGTCCTCTGTAAGTGAGCAGGGAGCTCTCTGAATAGGCTTTATACACATTCTCATTTACCATAAAGCACATGTTATATGACACAGGGCATCCAGTAGCCTCTGGTCACCTAACTCTTCCCCAATAATGGTAGAAATGGCCGTTACTCTCCAGCAGCCATTATACACGTTCTAAATGTCCCCCTGGATACTACACGGCTAGTTGGGATTGCAGACCCACTCTTTCTTCGGTGGACTAGAGGAGCTCCATACCCAGCTGGCCAACCCACCAGCCCAACTGTGGGTGCCTGCAAGAAGCCCCACCTCTTCTGGGAGTTAGGTGAGTATACCTACCCAACACAGAGAGGCTGGAGTCCAAGGAGACTCATCCACGGTCAGATCAGCCAAATGGTAAGAGACAGGGGCTAGTTTTACAAACTTAACCAGAACAAGTGTCCCAGGCTCCTCCTGGGTACTCAGGGGCTATGGTGGTTTCAGTGAGAATGGCTGCCTTAGGCACATATGTTTGCATGCTTAGCCCCCAGTTGATGGAATGTTTGGGAAGGACTAGGAGGTGTGGCCTTGTTGGAGGAAGAGTGTCACTGGAGATGGACCTTAAGGTTTCAAAAGCCCACTCCAGGCCCAGTGTCTGTCTGTCTCTCTCTCTCTCTCTCTCCCTCTCTCTCTCTCTCTCTCTCTCTCTCTCTCTCTGCCTACTGCCTGATGTAAAGCTCTCAGTTACTGCTCCAGCACTGTGCCTATCTGCCTCCTCCCATGATGATCATGGACTAACCCTCTAAAACTCCCAATTAAATGTTTTCTTTTATTTTTTTTTTTTGAGCTGGGGATCAAACCCAGGGCCTTGTGCTTGCTAGGCAAGCACTCTACCACTGAGCTAAATCCCCAACCAAGTGTTTTCTTTTGTAAGAGTTGTCTCAGACATGGTGCCTCTTCACAGGAATAGAACACTAACTAAAACAGAGGCCAGGACAAGAGTTTAAGTGTCAATCCCTCAGCCCTGGTCAGCTCTCCACCTACCTTGATAGAAGAGCTGTTTGCCTCCTTTACACTCACTGTGTATCCCATTAGTCACCTCAGCCTCCTGAACATCACCCAAAATAACCCAGGGTGTTCTCCAGAGCCACACATAAGCTTTCATCTGGGAAAGTCGCCCTTCTATGGAAGGCTTCTATCCATTGTCTACTTTGGGGAAGGTAAATGTGTCTTTGCTTACACTGGCTGAGAACCCTTTCTAGCACTCACAGCTGGTGCCTACTGGGTTCCTGCACCCAGCTGCCTGCACCTGCTTTCCCTCCTGTCTGTCCAAGTCACCATCCCCTCGCCCCCCAGATCTCAGCTCCAGGGTCACTTTCTGTCAGCATCCTTTGCTGAACCCAAACTAGCCAAGCTCTCTTGCAACAGCACCTTCCTTTGGAAGTGGATTCCAAGGCAACGTCCTGCCTGGTGTCCAGCACCCAGCCCTCAGTGAAGGAACAATAGGCATGACCTGGGCACATTGCACCCATGTCTCCCTCCAGGAAGCCCTTCCCACCAGTCTTGGGCTTAGCCCCCTATTAAGTTCATTGTAAACTGGTAGCAAGATCAGATTTCGAACCCACGTCTTATTGACCCCAACACCCATGCTTCTTCTCAGGTCTTGAGGAGTCTCACTAGACAGTTGAGGCCTAGTTGTACTGATAGGTAAAGGAGACAGGGAGGGTCCAAACAGAAGACTCAGCATGAGCAGAAGCATGTCTACATAAAGCCAGCAGCAAATGCAAATGCTCCATGGGCTGGCAGAGGTTCTAAGAACAGAGACCAAGAATTTAGAGCTCCCTTTGGAGGCCCAGCACCACTGCATGCCAACCTTGGAGCCTATGCACGATCATGGATGACAGCAAGCCATGAACTTCAGCCTGCCCTCCATGCTGGAGCCGCCACCCGCTGCTTCGTCACTGTAACAGCTGCAGCCTGTTTAGACCTTCTAGAGATCCTCACATATCACCAGCCAGCCCAGTGAACAAACAATCAGCAAATGTGGGGCACGCCCAGGACACGGCTCTGGAGACTGGAGTCTGAGTTAGCATCAGCAAGTCCCATCTCTTTAGGACCTACAGGGAGAATGGACATCTGGCTTCTGGCACAGTCAAGTCTGTGGGGACTTGAAAGGAGGATGAGAGTCCAAAAGGGGGGTCCTTGAAAATAAACCTCACCCACTACTTTATCCCAAATCTTCAGCCTTCCTCCAGGAAGCTTTCCAGAGTTTAAGACAGCAGTTGAGCCCCCTGGCCATTCACCAAAGGTGCCCCTCCTACACTTTGCCCTCTCACCCACTGCCCATGCACCCCTTTCCCACATCACAGGAGAGAATGCTGCCAGATTCTAACAACAGTTCCGAGCCACCCTGTCAATCGCCACCCTCAGCATTTCCCACTGGCCCATGGACACTGCAGCTTTTCCAGGATGAAAACCTCCTAAAAGGGCTGAGACTACTTCACCCCTTGGGGTGGCAGCCAGCATGCACAGGCAAGCATTTAATGCCCACTGAGGCCTGAAAACCTTTCAGATTCTGATGAAGTATTGGCTAATTCCAAAACAACCAGCAACCAACATCGCCTTGGGGCCCGCTGTACACCAGACACGGAGAACACAAGATGGTGGGAAACGGAGTTTGTCACCTAATTGGATCAACCAGACTTCAGCTCATAAAGAAGCAAGGCAAAGTAAACAGCATAATGTAGCAAAATGAAGGCTGAGAGAGAGAGCAGCTTGGGGACCATTTGGATGATGCAGAGGAAAGCTCTGAGCGTCCAAGAGAGGGGAGAGCCAGGCTGGGTATGAGGCTGGGAGAAGGGACCTCACAGAGCCAGAAAACCAGCCAGCGGATGATGTGAGGAGGTGTGCCAATGCAGCTGGCTAGAAGAGCTGACGTGGGAGAGAAGTCCATGGTAAGGGAAGGTTCAGGCCAGAAACTGCGCCACAGACCACAGCCAGGTGGATCTGTGGTCAGCCCAGACATCACTGTCTGCCCCCAAAATTCACAGCTCTGGTGCGTGCATGTCTGTGTTTTGTGTGTGTGTGTGTGTGTGTGTGTGTGTGTGTGTGTGTGTGTGTGTACACATGCAACATATACATGCCTATGTGCCGAACCACTGGCCAAGAGGATTATGTAAACCTGAGGCTGGGCCTTTGCTCCCATGGGAACTAGCTAGCAGGCAGCACTCGGAGCTCTCAAAGTACAAGTAAGAGGTGCCAATCTCAACAGTGATGCTTATCTTGTTCCTGGCAAATGCCCATGGTGCCAGCCACCAAGGCCATAGGAACAAGAAGGTCCAGACAAGGAGCCCCATCACATCATGCTACCAACACCTTCCTAGCATTGTTTAGCAAGGCCCATGCTCAGAGCCATGCTGTGTTCCAGGAGATTAGCTGTTGCTCTACCCGACACCCCCAACCTTCTGTCACTGACAGCCAGGAGCTGGTCCAACTGCAGTGCTTGCTCAACAGCCTCGTCACCATCTGTGGACTTCAGAGCATGCCCAAGCTCACCACAGCAGTGGGGAAGTTGTCACTGCTATCCTCAGAGCAGAGGACTTCCGGGGACGTTCGTTCCCTCTCTGGGAATCAGCTCAATCATCTAAACATGGCAGGCTTGGATTCTGTGATCTTTAGAACCAGCACTTTCTACAACCCTAAGATCCAAGGGAACCATAGCATTCCCATAGACCCAGCAACAGTGCCAGAGTTCACCTGGGCCCCACCATAGCCTGCTCACTTCTATGAGGAAGGCTGGTCAGCCAGCTGTGTCTGCAAAGGGACTCACCTGTGGTAATGGCTCAGCACACACAATTCCACCACCATGCCAACAGGTGGGCTCTGTTTTGAAACTAATTTGGGAAGCAAGGCCAAATGAGCACATCTCAGATTTGGGCCTCCTCTAGCCATGCCTGTGAACTAGAGAAAGTCTCTATGGTCCATGACTTAAGAGTTCAACCGTAGCTGGATGGTGGTGGCGCACGCAACTAATCCCAGCACTCGGGAGGCAGAGGCAGGCAGATCTTTGTGAGTTCGAGGCTAGCCTGGGCTACCAAGCAAGATCCAGGAAAGGCGCAAAGCTACACAGAAAAACCCTGTCTCAAAAAAAAAACAAAAACAAAAACAAAAAAAAAGAGTTCAACCTTGTAAACCAGGGCCAGCTAACATTCTGTGATATTCTCTAAGCTCCCTTACCCCCATTCCCCAGAAGACAGAGAAAGGAATCACCAGGAGCAACAGAAGGCTCAGAGCCTGGCCAAGGACATAAGAAAGCCATTCACAAAGTACGAAATACAAAATGGCTACTAGTCATCAAATAAATGTAAACAGGCCCAATAGTCTACGGCCCTACTTCAACAGAACTCCTAATCCTCAATTTCCACTGTTTCGGTGACTCACAGTCAACCAAAGTCTGGAAATATTAAATAGAAAAGTCGAGAAATAAACAATTCCAAATGTTTTAAGTTATGTACCACTTCATTCTTGGTGGCATGAAAAAATTCCATGCCATTCCACACTCTCTCACCTGGCACATGACTCACTTTTTTGTCCATTGCATCCACAAAGTACACACTATTACCCATAGTCACTCTAAGTAACTATCGTAGCATCAGATCAACTGTCATGGTGTCCTACCTCAGCACAAGAGTAATGATGCCGGCAGTCGCATTTCCCAAAGAGAAGGTATGGAAAGGGTAAAAGCACTAAGCATTATTTTGAGAATGAGGGAGACCACGTTCCATAATCTCTATTATGGTGTGATTCTTCTATTTTATTATTACTCACTGCTGCTAATCTCTTATGATACCTAATTTATAATTAAATTTTGAGCTGGAGAAAGAGTTCAGCAGTTAAGACCAATCATCGCTCTTGCAGAGGACCCTAGTTTAAGTTCCAGAATGGATGTTGGGCAGCTCACAACTGCCTGTAACTCCAGCTCTTGGGGGATCTGATGCCATCATCTGGTTTCCATGAGCATCTGCACTCACATGCATATACCTACACATATACACATAATTAAAAATAATAAAATAATTTAAAGTTTATCAAAGTTTATATATATAAAGGGTCTGGTCCTATCCATAGTTTTAGGCATCCAGTAGGTAGCTTAGAATCTTTGTTTCCTCATGGTAAGAAAACAATCATCCAAGATTGGCAAAGATAAAAAGTTTTAAAAAGCCAGGTTGGTTAGGATACGGAGAGACAGGAATTCTTCTTCAATGTCAGTGTCCTATATCAGGGGAATTTGGTATTGTTTTCAAAATGACAAATATACAAAGCCTAGCAAAGAGATGCGTCTCCAAGGATGTTTGCCAAAGTTTGCTCATAATAAAGAAAAGTCATAGACAGAAACCTAAATGCACATGAAGGGAAGGCTTCCTAAAGTCACTCTGGTAGTCACCAAAAACCTGAACCCTGTCAAGCAGCTGTGGGATTGCTGAGGCACAAGCTCTCATGACATGTCCATGGCTAAACATTTAGTACAGGGCTTCTACTTCTGCCAGCAGGAAAAAATACTCATGGTACAAAATACCTTAAAACTGGGATATAAATGAGTATGGGGGATTCAGGGTGTCTGTAGAGGAAGCAGATTATAAACAGCGAGCTGCAAGTCCCTAAAGGTATACATCCATAGGACAGTCATCAATATGGCAATATCCCTAAGTGATGTTTCCATTCTGCTTAACTTCTTTTTACTTCCTTGATACTTTTATTTATTATCTGAGCAACTCGGGTGAACGTGTTTCATTTTTACACTCATAACACTGTCCCAAACCAAGCAAAACTCTGTAAGAAGCTATGGCTGTGTCTCTCTGTTCAGTGGTATATCCTCAGAGCAGTTGCAGTAGCTGGTATACAGTAGGTCCGAAGCACGTGAGGGTTTTGTTTTTTTTTCTGTTTTGGTGTGTTTTGTTTTTGGTTTTTGTTTTGTTTTGTTTTTCAAGACAGGGTTTCTCTGTGTAGCTTTGCGCCTTTCTTGGATCTCCTTCTGTAGACCAGCCTAGCCTCGAACTCACAGAGATCCGCCTGGCTCTGCCTCCTGAGTGCTGTGATTAAAGGTGTGTGCCACCACTGCCCAGTGCACATGAGATTTTTTTTGTGTCTTTTTTTTTAATAACTCAAAACCATAAAGGACAACTCTGGTCCTCGTGTATCTAAGGAGACCCCCCCACACTCATCCCAAAAGTTCTGCCAGCTGAAACTACAAATGTCTGAGCTACCCATGTAGCTGCCCACTTGCCTGGGCCCCTCCAATGGCCCCTCTGGCCTTTCCCATACCCCATCACCTTGACTGATACTTCATTGTGATTTTAACTCCCAAAACAGACTGCTATCTCTCACAGCTGCCTGGAACACAGAAGAGACCACCCAGTAGAAGGCAGTAAAGGGGAGGTAGAATGGGGCCCAGTAATCATCCTAGGCACCCATCACTGAGCACCAAGGCACACAACATTTTCCCTGCACAGCATGTCAGTCTTTATTGAATGGAGGAGGAACCTGGCTGTAAGGAAACAGTGACCCACCCAAAGCCACACAACTGCCAAGCTGAGATTCAACTACACACTTTGCAATTCCCAAGTCTTAAGCATTGCTGTCCAAGAGAGGGCAGAGAGTTGGAAGTCAGCAAATGCCACAAGAGCAGAAGCAAGATGTAATCTGGGAGGTGAGGGTGTGTTTGAGCACAACCCTCAGACAAGAAATGAAAATATTCTATTTTGCTCACTGGACATAATTAGGGTTCATGGTGGGTGACAGAGAGTGGCATCTACTGGATCCTGGAGACCAATCCAGAGAACAGGCTGCATATGTCCAAAGAGGTTGGCCTCCAGCTCTAGAACAGAAGGAAGGAGAGACTACAAATCACACTCTGATTACCCATATGCCCCAGTGGTAAAGAGTCAAGGGGTGTACTGTGCTTTCCTCCATCTTAGTCTAGGAGATTATCTGTCCATACCAGGTTAACTGGCCTGCAAAGAGGTCTCAACACTGAGGTCTGTTCAGCATGCAGATGAAGGTGCGTGGCTTGGTGTCATGCCACCTCTGGTCTCTCCCTGGGTGGAGATCCCACACCACAGCTCAGATATGCCTGGGTGCATTCACTGTTCTGGCCATACCTGAGATTTCTGGACCACCTGCTTCTAAGCTTTCACTTGGAATCTACCATTGATGAGCAGAGAACACAGGTCTCCAGGCCTACAGCAGGGCAGGAAGAAGGCAAAAGGAACCCAGACCATGGACGAATCTAGAAAGGATTTAGGAGATAAGACTGAGTATCCACGGGTTCCTCAGGCCTTCTCTAAGAACATAGACCTCTGTTGAAGCAAAGGTTCTGAACCCCTAGAAGACTATAACATAAGCAGGCAGGAAAGGCCGGGGGCTGAGGGCCTACTGCGTCCCAGTTCTACATGCTTGCCCCTGAGAAGAAACAGCGCTGCTTGTAGAGGCCCCGGCAATGGAGGAAGGATCCCTGCAGAGGGTGCTGGAGGGGTCGGGGCTCACTTCAGCTTTGGATAGTTAGAGCTTAGGAGTCTTCCAAAGGTCAAATGTGGGAAACAGGCAACGTCAACTTAGGAATTCAGAGAAGCGACTGCAGGGCACGGCTTGGAGAAGGTCCTTGCCCAGAAGCAGCAGAATCCATCACGGCTGCCGCAGAAACAGTAACCACATGAGCATGTGAGGGGCAGCAGGTAGGACATGAAGAGCCACTGGGAGGGCGGGTACAGGATTGCTTCCTGATTCCCCCAGACCGGGAAATCGAGGGCTGGAGCATGCACACATGACAGAAGTGAAATCGATGCCCACAGACCTGGTGTCAGCGGACAATGGTAGGACAGTCAAAGCATGGGCCCTCGGTGTGTCCCAATGCTCACTTCCCAGGAGAAGACTTTCCTATCCTGCACAGGAGAACCGGGCCACAAAGCCCCATCACACAGTAGCCCCGAGGTAGAGCCAGTTACCTCTGTGGAGTTTACAGCCTTAGACTTACTGTGGCCAGATAAGGAAGGGAACATGAGTAATAGCGGAAAGTCAATTGGCAGAGTCCAGCGGGGCCGGATCCAGACAGAGGCCATGTCAACCATCAAGAACCGTGTGAGGGAAGGTAAGATGGCCCCAAGGAGAAAGGTGCCTGTCACCAAGCCTAACAACCTGAATGTGATCCCCAGGTCCCACATGGTAAAAGAGAGAACTGGCTCCTCCAGGTTACCCTCTAATCTACACACACACATAAATAATATAATAATAATAACAATAATAATAATAATAATAATAATAATAACAACAACAATAACAATAATAGCAAATAAATAAAAGTAAACAATGAGAAGAAAGAATCGTGTGGAAGCAGTGTGGGTACCCTCATTTTCCCTAGGCCAGTAATCAGGCCCTTCTTGTCTCACCCATCCCTTAGTCTGCATGGCCCCATGTCCTTGGAGGACAGCAGGTCCTAGGCATCCCCACACAGGGGCAGGACATGCCCTGTTGTGTTGTGCACACATTGTAATAGACATCTTAACCACCTTCAATGTCATGTCTCCAAGCTGCATGCCATGTGCAATTGTCCAGTGAGAGAACCTGGGGTTAGCGGCAAAGGTGACAGGGGCCACACTTTCCAGGTCTGAGGAACTGTTGGGTTCTGATAGGGGGGGTAAATTAACACAGTCATCCCATGTACCCCAAAATAAGCTGTTACCATCCTGGTTTATGAAAGAGGAAACTGAGTTACAAAGAGGTTAGGTCATTCGCCTGGGGCCACATGGTCAGAACATCGTAGAGCCAGTATCGGCCACTTCCAGCTATAACGCTATAGAAATTAAGGCCAGAGGAAAGGAAAGCCCCAAGGAAAGCTAGGAGCCTTTGAGGCCTACTCAAGCTAGAGGAAGGGGATCAGGGATTGGAGTCTGCACTTCATACAGGAAGTGCTCCATGTGTGCATGAGTCAGTGACCCAAGGAGTAGGCGATAACACCACACAGCCAGTGGACACAAAAGGAGGGTTTGCTCAGCTGGGCCTCACATGTCCAACTGTTTAGACACTGCCAGACCTAGCCTGTCCCAGAACACTGGACCCAGAGCTCAATCCTGGACAGGCCTGCCAGGAAAGGCCTCATCCCACTCTGCTAGGCTTCAAAACAGCCGCTTTCTCTCCATCCACTGGCTCCTCCTTTCTGCCAAGTTCTCCGGAGTGCAAAAGGGATCCCTTCCCAAACAGCTCTCAGCTATGCCTAAAGTGTGCACTGTAAGATGCTGCCTATTTATAACTGCGAATTCCCCCAGAATCAAACAAGACAAAGAAAAGTGGACACTCTATATTGCCTTTGATTTTGTTTTAAATAAGAGCTCAGAATCGCATCCTTGACTGTATCCAAGCTACTCCTTTTCCCCATATATGGCCAGATCCACTGTTTGCCAGGGCAGGCCATGTTTTCCTTATTAAGCAATATACAAAGTTAGCAAACAGAGTCTGCTCACTGCCCCATATCCCAAGCCCAGTGGTCACAGCTAGAGCAGGGGCCTGACCAGGCTGCAGGACATAGCAGTCAGGCACAGACCAGAGTACTGGGTGAGGACCCAGGAACTATCACAATGTGCTTACCCAGTGGGGACCCTGAGCATCAATAATGTACAGCCTGCTGGTCCAGGCTCTGGGAACATTTATGTAGAATCCTAAAACAGCAATCAGGTACAGCCAGGTTCTCCGTGTCTTGTGGAAAAGCAGAGCAGACACAGAGAGCACACTGGGTCAAGGTCATCCAGCTGGGAGGGTAGAGGTGGAGAGTCTGACCTCCCAATCCATCTGTTTAATTCCTGTGAGTCTCTTCCCTCTCTGGGCTTAGTTTACTCATCTATAAGCTGAGACAGTCAAAAGGGTATTTCTCCAGCCCCTCTGGATCCCACCGACTACTCTCTGCCATAGGACAGCAGACGCCGGGGCCATGTGGTCAATGTCTGCAATGGATAAACAGTCACAGGTATATGAAAGCAGACTCCTACCTCAGCCCAAAGCGGACTGCCATGGCCTATCTAGCATGCGGATCAGTCCCACCCTCCCTGTTCAGGACTTCATGGTTCACAGAGCATCCTTGATCTCCCTAAGCCTACCTTCCTCCACAGCCCACATCCTGCCCATGGCCTACCGCCCAAGCTTCACATGTCTGACTTTGATTGCCAAGCCTCTCATATTTGACACCAAGGACATATGGAGCTCAGGGAAAACATCCCTCTCAAGTGCCTGGACCTAGTGCAGCCTGAAACAACAGAATCCATGCTCTACCTGGCATCTTTGGAAAATGTAAAAGTAACCTGACTTCTCCAGGGAACCCGCTTTGCCTGGGAGACACAGACCGAGCCTCTGGGATGGGTACTGACCCTGCATGCTTAACCGATACAGGATTTCATGATGACACTGATGAGATCCACCACTCAGAACAACACATACTGGCTTCTCCCACCCACCCACCTCACAACATTGCCCACTTCCTATCTCTTCCCTCCTACATACACAGACCCAAACCTGTGGTCTAAGGATGCTCCACAGGCCCATGACTTTCCCTTGTAAATTGTACTCTCTAAGGTGTTATCTAGTAACTGGACAATAGTGAACACAACCAGCCCCACTTTAAGGTACTTTTATACCACCAGGAACTGCAGTATCATACTTACTCTACATGGATCTAGAACAGTGGCTCTCAACCTGTGGGTCACAACCCCACAGGGGTCACCTATCAGATATCCTGCATATCAGATACTTGCATTAGGATTCAAAACTGTAGCAAAATTACAGTTTTGAGGTAGTGATGGAATAATTTTATGGTTGGGGGTCACCACAACATGAGGAACTGTAGTAAAGGGTCACAGCATTAGGAGGGTTGAGAACCAGTGCCTAGAAAGTAGATCCGAACCCTCTTGGTAGCCACTCTCCTGCTCACTGAGAGGTGCCATGAAGCTAGGTCAGTAAATACAGGAATGAAGAAACAACTTGAAGAGAGCCAGCATCCAGCAGGTGATTTCACATTAGTAAGATTTAAAAATATTAGTAAATGTTCCAAGCCATGATTGTAACACTTGGATCATACAAGGCTTTTAATCCATGATGACTGGGCACTGGAGCTTTTACCTCAGACTGCAACCAGACACCCCTGACCCACTCTGACTCAGAAAGGCTCCTCGGGGCTCCACCCCCTGCATCTGATAACCACATTGGTGCTTTCTGACATCCTGTCTTCTTTGGTGTGTAGAATTAAAACTAAATGTTAATCATTTCAATTAGTAGTGGGATTTCTTATGAACCTTCCCGATGATGTGAGAGTCTGGTCCAGAGGGAGCTCTGGGGGCCAGGCTGCAATCTCCCTTCTCCTCAGGTCCCAGCACTCTGAAAACCCTTTGGAAGCCACTGAGTACTGAACATCTGGCACAATCCAGTTCCAACTGCAGTTATTGAAGAGCCAAGGGCCACCAGGTACTGTCCCTGACACAGTCACCTCTTTCCATCCTAAGCAAGTTTACTTTTGATGCCTGATGACATTGGCTTGTCAAAAACAGTGGCTTCCTCAAGGCTTCTTGCTGTTTATTCCCCAGCCCAGAGAAAGTTCTTCTATCCTTCCAGGATCCGGCCTGCTCTCCTGTGGCAGGCAGTCTCCTCTTTGACCCCTGAGCATCCTCAGAACCTCCTGCTGACCTTCCTATGAGCCCTCAGTTTCCCATCTTCCTAAAGCTACACATACTGTCCCCACTGGAAGTCCTCTCTACAAAGTAAAGGTAGAGATCCAACCCCTTTCTCACATGCCAAGACACCCTAAGGCCACTTCCTCCATAGAGCCCTCCCTGATGATTCCTGCAGGAAGCAAGAGCTGACTTCTCCCTCTTGTACCTGTAATGTACCATGAAGAGTCACTTCCCCCATGTCTGACCCATTGGGTTTACCATGAGCTCCTTTAGGCAGAGACTAAACCTCATACACTTGACATTTCCATAGACCCTACTATGTGAAAAATATGTAGTAGATATATAAACCATTCAAGAATGGTGTGTGGATAAACGGAGCATGAAGTCACTTGAACTGCAAAAGACACACAGTTAAGGACCATTTAAAAAGATGCAAAATGCCAACCATTGAGATTTTGATAGAAAGGGACAAGCTCAGGCTTGCAAGGCGCAGCCCCTGAGAGGCAGCTTCCCAGGCAGGGCAAGAACTTAGCAAAGCCTTGGAGGGAAGGGGTAATAGAATGAGACTGGGACCAGGCAGGCTCAGCTTGGAGGAGTTTGAAACTGCTGGCCTGCAAAGCCACCAATCTGATTTCTCAACCAGACAAAACTGGATCTTGACCTCATCTCACTGGAACACAAGACTTTCTGCCAGAGGTGACCTCTTCTACCTTTTCTCTGCAGGAACTGTCCTCCAAGGTTCATGCAAAAAGCCATCTGCTCCATGAAGCCACAAGTAAGATGAGGGAACCCAGAAAGTTATATATATATATAATGACTGGCAAGAAGATTCCAACAGAGTTTTACTTTGTTTTTTTTTTAATATAGAAAAATCATTTGCTCAGTTCTGCTGGATGTTATTTCCTTATCTGAGATCTTTATGAAGACCCACTGTGTGCTGAGCACTGAGTGCTGAGACACTGGCCAAATAGGTAAGAGAATCAGAGCAGAACATTCATCTTAGTTACTTTTCTATAACACCATGACTAGGGTAACTTATAAAAGGAAGCATTTATTTGGGGGCTCACAGTTCCTGAGCGTGAGAGTCCACAACCATTGTGGTGGGGACTACAGCAGCAGGCAGGCAAGCGTGGCACTGGAGCAGTAGCTGAGAGCTCACTTCTGACCCACAAGCATGAGGCAGAGTGACACAGCTCCTCCACTAAGGCCACACCCCCTCCTGAATCCTTTCCAAACTGTTCCACCACCTGCAGCCCAAGCATTCAAATACATGAGCCAATGGGAACCATTCTCATTCAGACCCTGCAACATTCTAAGTTTGAAAAAACAGAAAACAGAATCTGCATAGAAGGCAAAGGTGAGTTCCAGGACCAGGCTGGCTGCCCTGAGTGCCAAGGAGGCGACACAGGACTGAGCCACGCATGATGAACTAAGCAGCGGCTGTGGCTCCTGTGCGGAGAAATGGGCATGTGTGAGCAAGCACAGAGGCAGACGCTACAGGGCTGATGATGGGTGCAGAGACACGACATCCTAACCGAACCTGGCAGGGGGTGGGGGAGGCCCTGTCATTAGGTGTCACTCTGCCCCCAAGTTGAAAGTCACTGCTAGCACCTCAGCCCAAGCCTGCTGCCGCCCAACACTCTTGACCCTTCTGCAGTGGTCAGAGTGGACTCTCCCAGCCACACACTCCTAAAA